>NC_134093.1:19250733-19574811 GCF_000715075.1 Nicotiana tabacum | reverse complement strand
ACAACCGAACTGTCATAGAGATTTAATTGTTGTTGTCAATGTTTCTAATTTATGGCAATACTAGGGTAGATAAAGAGCGCCCTCGAGTTACAAGTCTAGTGTTAGAATATTAAGGGTCAATTTTATCTTGTGTAACATTCTTGGTCCATTCATACATATGTCATTAGCAAGTCTTCTCATAGTTGCCTTTGTTATTAATGAATTTTTGCGTGAAATGGATATTAGATTTCTACGTATTCAATTTTTTTATAGAGAAAATCCAACTTTACCCCTTAAACTTTTGATTATCGTTTAAAATTATCCTCAAGTTGAAATTTCATTAGTTAATATTAGATCAAAAGTCTAATGAAAATAAAGTTACTCAATTTCAGACAACACATGAACAAGTTTGACCACTAATTATATGGCTATACTTTCTAATAGTAAAATTTATTTTCATGTCTTCTATTATCGCTTGGATAAATTGTCACTCCAAAAAAACTTTTTTTCGTTATGAATATAAGTTTATTTTTTTTAGCTAGAAGATGACGTTATATTTATTATTTGTTCATGAAGCGCAATTTTGATCAGTAATAGTTACTATATGAGTTCCAAACCTTGTAAAAATATTTTCCTTTGAGACAACTTTTAACATCATGTCTAGCTTAAGAAGATGGACTTAAGCAGTTCACTTTGTTCAATGTAATCAAAGTCTTACATTTCAATATTTCATAACTTGTCCTTCTAACAAAACATTATAATATAGTTCACAATATCAATGAGATAATATATTTTTCTTCATTTCATAAAACTATTTGTAATCAATCATCGTGAAGTTTGAATTTCCACCATAGGTCTAGTTATGTTGAAACAGTTTCCTTTTTGGAAGTATATAAAAAGTCAATTGTTCCAAAACTCTAATCTTAAGTTTAAAAGGCCATTTAAGTATTATTCTTTTCTATCTAAACACTTTTTAAGAAAAAGATAAATTTTCCCCTTTTCTTTCTTTTAGCTGATGTTTTATAATTTTTTTAACTCCAAATTCACCAACAAGTTTTCAAAATCTATTGAGCTTTTCGCGCCGCAGAGAAAATAAATAAACAATAAGACAACTAAAAAATAGCTACAACATGACAATATTTAATAATTTGCAACATGACAATGTTTAATAATTTCACAGTCAATCTACCACCAAACATTAATTTCACAAAAGAACATTTCCAATATCTATAAACATTAATTTCAAAAACATGTTTGAAACATAACACCTCCAAAACTTTTGTCCTACCTCCTACGCGATCTAAGTCAGCAATATTCTATTAATAATATCTTATACAAGATTACATAAGTCACATGTTTGGACAAAAGTCATGGGTAAAGGTATCAAGATTCAAGGTTGTTAGGTATATATGTTTTTTTATAGGATCATTTTTGTTTTCTTGCATTTGGGTGGTGGCATATTTGTAGAATTAGTAATTGTTTGAATCGTCTCATAATAATTTATATTTTTAGAAAGTAAATATTTCAATGCATTTATTTTAAATCTGCAACACGCCCTCTTACATGTAAACATTTTATTTTATTTTCTAAAATCGTGACAATGAAACTTGAATACTTAGGGGTCGTTTGATTTGAAGATCAGTTATGTTAAGATTAATATAATTATGTCGAGAATAGTTATATAATAATAACAATAACAATCCAGTATAATTTCACAAGTATGGTCTATGTAAGGTAATGTATACGCAAACTTTACCCCTACCCTAAGGGTAGAGAGACTGTTTCCGAAAGACCATCGGCTCAAGAAGATGAAGAGAAACAATAAACAGTAACAATAACAAAGGTGATAAAGATAGTACCTACAGCCGATCAGAAAAATAGATAAAAAAGGCAATAATAGTATCCAGTAAAAATGGCAAGATAGTAGGAAATTGGAGCAGAAAACTAGTATGAAAACAACATGTACTACTAGCAGTCTAAGTCAAGACACTATCAGACTAGCCCCAAACCCGGCACAGAGTAGTAAACCGCTCGACTACCTACTAACCTTCAACCCTAATGCTCGACCTCTACATCTTCCTATCAATGGCCATGTCTTGATATTATTAGTTATCCTGGTATTATTTCTTATCGATTATTTGGTATGTTGTATTAATCATAAGATTATCAATTTTACTACTTTATCCGTGAATAACTTATCCTGAGATTACTATTCCACCCTCTGGCAAGTATAAGTTATCCCAATACTATTTTTAATCATGTATATATACTTATTTCAGGATTAGTAACCAAATAAAAAATAAGACGATACTAAATTTTTGTCCCAATTTTTTTTTAGTTTATCCATCATATCAAACCACCCCTTACATGTTCTAATTAGAGTTAAACTGAGCGAATCTTCAAATTTTAAAAAATAAAATAAATATATATATTTATTTATTTATTTATCTTGAGCATGCAACACAAAATTATTTAGCGGCTCATGACTCATGAAGGTTTAGTCACTATAATTTCTTTGGTGAACTTAATTCTAGCATAATGAATTTCTTTTCTTGGCCCAAATTATCCCAAATTTTTGTCTCGTGAATTTATTAATTCCAGCAAGAAATGACCTGTTTTTCTTGACCCAATTCGAATAAATTTAATTTGTTTAGCAATATTCCACATTATTTCTACCAATATAAAAATAAATTCCAAAGAACAAGAGGGGGTGGGGTTGGAAATTGGTTTTTCTTTTTTTAGGGAAAAATTGGTTATTGCCATGACATATAGTGGCAAGTTGCCAAATAGTCTAGCACTGACTGATCTATTGTGCGGACCAGCTAACACTTTCTTTTGTTGCTTTTTTCTCTCTTTAGACTCTCAACACTCTCTCTCCACCTATACATACATATTTTCTGTATGTCACTTTCGTGTTTTCACAAGTCTATACATGTGGGGTAGTGGGGTACTGGGGTTAAGAGGGTTACTCCATAGATTGGACCTTGAAAATGCAAGATTTCAGCAAATCTTGGACCCCACCATTATTATTTTTCTAGATAGTGATCTATACACTATATTTGCCTAATTTTTCCCCGCACAAAAAAAATAAAATGAACGTGGCTTACGCGTTTGTTTTAACTTATATTTTTACCTTTTCTTCATATTTATGTGTTTAATTTGGCTTCTTCTTCTAGAACTATGGTTTGTCTAAAAACAGTTAGTATTTGTAGTTGGAAATGAAAGTGGTGGTGGAGCTTTGTTCCATGTGCTATACTTGGTAAGAGTAAGTAATTATATATTTTTTCTTTATTAGCCAAACTTTCTTGCTTTTTTTCTTTTCTCTCCTCCTGTTTTAAAATTGACTTTTGAGGGGACTAATGTTGCAATCTTATCTTTGTTTTAGTTGCAGTTTATCACTTTTGTGGGTTGGCTTGAAATTGACTAGCAATTAAGTTTTCTTTATTGGGTGTTAGCTGTTTCTAAACAAGATTGGAACCTAAAGCTTTGATCTTGGTGGTGAATTTGAAGTGGGGTTTCAATTTTTTGGAGGTGAGTTGGATGTCAAGCTTTGATTTTTACTTATGATGTTTTGTACTTTTGCTTACTGTTTGTTGGACTGTTTGGCTTGACATGTTTTTATGTTTGCATTCCTTTGCAATTTGTTGCAGTTGTTTATATTGGCTTTTTTTGGTTCTTGAAATGCAATTAGGATCTGCTTGAACCCTATGAGAAATATAACAATGTTCATTCTTCTTTAATTCTGTTTGTTTCACTGTTTGTACAAATGCACCACAAGATTTTACACAGTGTGTTGTAACTCATTATTTGGTCAAGTTTCAATCTTTGGAGTAATTATTGGTAAAGATTGTTTCTTCTGGTTGAAGGAGAGCTTTGGAGTAACGGTAAAGTTGTCTCCGTTTGACGGTCTCGGGTTTGAGCGTGGAATCAGCCACTGTTGCTTGCATTAGGGCCGACTGGCTACGTCACATCCCTTTGGGTGCGGCCCTTCCCGGACCCTGCATAAACGCGGGATGCTTCGAATTGTTTCTTTTGGTTCATGCCTAAAAATTCTTTTGCATCAACTGTTTGTGTCTCTTCCAGCTATTGGGAAGAGCAAAGAACTTGCACCTCAAGATTTTTCTAGAAGTTCTAATATATCTCTATGGTATAGATTTCTGTTTTTGAAGTCTCAAAACTCATTTGTCTCTGTCAAAGATATGATCATTTTCTCTATTTCAGCTGTTATCAAGTCTGAGACTTATTCTGTATACAGGGTTGTAACTCATTATTTGATCAAGTTTTAATCTTTGTAGTTATTTAATTGGCAAATATTTTTTTCCCCCTGATTCATGCCTAAAAATGATTTTGCATAAACTATTTGTTCCATTTGATTTCAGGATATTTCCCGAAATTCGAATTGGAGTGTTACAAAAGCTGGTGGATTTTGGTTTGTTTGTATAACCTTATTTACACAGTGGAAGGTGAAAGAATAAAGTTCATTTATCTGCCTTCTAATGTTTAACCATCTTGGAGGTGGAATATGGAAAACCGAAACATGGACAAACCTTCTAATAGAGAAGGTTTATCGCACTTTGTGAACAAGGAAGAACAAGCAGAGGAAAAAAGTTTGTCAATAAAAGAGTCGGAACCATACCACCTACTTAGACTTGGAAATCCACATTTTACTGAAAACTGCACTCAGAAGTTGTTCTTTCATACTTCTCTTGGCTTACAAAATAAGCTTCCGAAGCATATAATAAGTTTCGATGAAAGATACTTCCTTCGCTGCCTTGAATTGATACATATCCATTCCTTAAGAGTAGACACATGCAATTTCTCTTCAAAAATGCAAAATTTATCAAAGAGTCTAGGTTCAAGAGAGATTAGCAATGAGAATATCTGCGCTAATGGCAATCTGGCGATTGAATGTCCTCAAGCTGCGGGGGCTGAGAGCTATGTCGCGGACTCTTCTGGAGAGTGGATTCTAGGTGCAATAACTGGTAGTAAGAGTATGCTGAACATTTTAAACAGTCCTTTACTTAACCAATTGGGCTCCGTAAACTGTACTGTTGATTCTGGGAAGGAAAATATACATGATAGTGAAGAAGTAGTGTTTTCTGATTTCATGAGCTCTCCCGGTGGTTTTAGTGTCAGTTCATTGGAGAAGCAACAGAAGGAGATGACAGTTCCGGAATATCACAGAAGGGCTCTTTCTGTATCTAGTACAACTTCGACATGCTCAGACCAATCTTTTCTTTCGGCAGCTGCCCCTATTTCTCAAGGAATGCTCCAGAGGAGATGGAAAAACGGTTTACCACATTATGTCTTTTCCGTAGATGGTACAAAGGATGTTTATACAGCTGATTTGCTGAAGATTGACTCACCTGATGATAAGTTTCTGGATTATGTTTACACATTTCATTCACGACAAGGAGGTAAAAAGGAACGTGCCTTCTCTGCAAGGGAATCACATCTTATAGGTAAAATGACGGTGTCAACTTCAGTTACCCTTGGCTCAACCAAGTCGGAGCTTATGGAAACCCGATTTGTTGTGTTTGGTTCAATGGATGAATATATGGATGAGATACAAACAAGTCATGTCCTCAGGAAAAACAAAAGATTGGCAAAGAAAGTAACCGATGTGTTCAGGACTAGTCAGTCTTACAAGCAGAGAAGCTTGTCCAAGTTCGGGGGAACAAGTGCCATTCTTGAAGATTCTTGTTGGATGCCATCCATAGATATGTATGATGATTACTATTCATGCGGCAACGCTCTTTTAGATCAACAAATTCCGCCAAATTTCGAGTTGGCTGCCATTGTTACGAGAGATTGTATTTATGACAGCTCTAAGGAGGCAGAGACGGGTGGCTGGGGTTTGAAGTTTCTCAAGAAACCCCCGACTGGAAGTAAAACTGCAACTCCTGGGACGCCAGTGGAGTGTTGTACGCGTGGCACCAGTGAATGCTCAACAAGCATGGATGTTATAGTTCCTTCCGGTTTTCATGGTGGACCGAGAAGCAGAAATGCTGGGCCATCAAGCCTGTTGGAGCGGTGGAGCTCCGGTGGGCATTGTGATTGTGGAGGCTGGGATGTCGGATGCCCCCTCACAGTGCTAAAAACTGGAGCTGAAGCTTCATCACAAATTACATCTGGAGAATGTCAAACTTTTGATCTCTATATACAGGTCAGCCCTTTCACCTTTGGCATGTGCACTTTAATATTTCCTCTTCACTCTCATTTCTAGTTTCTGCTAAAGCTGTCTTGCGATCGAATTAAAAGTTTTTATTCTCTACGTCGCTCATCAAGCAACTGTGCATTTAAATAAGTGGATCATCAAGATGTCACTAGCTAATCTTTTCTTCTTTGTCGATTTTGTAGGGTTCAAAACAAAGTGCACCAGTCATGAAAATGGCGAACATCCACGATGGTTTGTATTACATCCATTTTCATTCCACTCTATCAGCTTTGCAGTCGTTTGCCATAGCTGCCGCTTTCATTCATAGACATAGTCCTTTCCTACGACCGAAACTGTACAGGAAGTGAAGTAAGTGAACCAAAGGATGATATGTGTTGTTATAGTTTTCTACTTTAAAATGAAGTCAGACAAATTGACTGCTAGAAATGGTTCAAAGATATAACATCTGATTTTCTTTCATGTTATATTTATTTATCTTAGCAGGCAGATTATTAGATAGGAAATTCGTTAGCTCAAGTTATTATTTTGTTACTGTAATGAATGATACACTTTAGAAGCAGTAGTCAGTGTATAAATTGTCAATGGGATGGGGGAATCCTTTTGTACTGTAACAGTTGATTAAGTGATTGAAACATATTCAGTTTTGATTGGTTTGTTCCTTTAGTCTTTAATGCAATTTTCAGGTATCAATTGAAACTTTAGTTATGTTTCATTTTCAATCTCGTCTACCCTTGATTGTATGTAGGACTTTGGCTTTCCTTTCCAATTTTCAAAATTGTCATCTTCCTTGCCATTCTTTAGTCGTATTATTAGTTTGGTAAGCAAAGTTTCATGGAAATTAGAGCGCCCCCCCCCCCCCCCACCCCAAAAAATAAAAAAATAAAAAAAAAATAAATAAGATCACATACTGAGTGTCAATGTTAAACTCAGAATCCGTTTGGATTGGAGTGCTTTTAAGCCCATTTTGTAATGTTTATATAAAAGTAAAAAAATACTTTTAAGTATTTATTTTTAAGCTAAAATGACAAAAACACGCCAAAAGTTATAATTCCTAACTTATGGCTTAAAAGTCACTTAAAATTAGTCCATCCAAACGGGATCTCAATCATGCAAACTTATTTGTGCTAATCATGCTGGCAAGTTCTACCTCTAACTGAGACCCTCAGTTTATTTCTGCTATGAGTGGCAAACTTGCAGGTCGAGTCGGATATGGGCGGGTCGAAAATTATTCGGCACGACTTATATTTAATACGGATAAAAAAAGGTTAACCGGCGGATAATATGAATATCCATATAATCCATGACTTCTTGAATATGATCACTTTTGGGAGAATTATTAGTCTTCCAAACTTGAGTAACTCTTAATTTGAGGCTTTAGAAATGTAAATGTTAAATAGATTAATATCTATTTTTTAAGTGGATAATATATTTTTTATCTATATTTTACCCGTTTTTAAAAAGTTCATTATCCAACCTATTTTTTAATGGATAATATGAATGAATAATTATTTTCTTTTAACTATTTTGCCACCGCTAATTTTCTGCATTCACTTTAGTAGTTTTCAAGACTTGTATGTAACTATTAAGAGTGAAGATTTTTTGCATAATGTGAATATTCCACCTAAGTGGGATTTCTACCTGTTTCTTTATGTTTAAATTGCAAGTGTTTCCATGCATTTTGTTACCTGTAGCGTTGAGTGCTAAGTACTTCGATTAATAGTTTACGAATAGGAATAAATTTTTTCTTTTAGAGTCACTCTTTGCTTGCTTCTTTTGGCCAATTCAACGGGTGAGCGGCCGTGTTATGAAATTAGCAGAGGCTTATATGAGGGAACAAAAAAAAAAAAAAAAAAAGAGTTGCTCTTGTGAGCTAAGTCACACTATAAATAGCCTTAAAACCTTAGTCTGTAATATTTTCTATGTAATCATTGTAGTTTTCGTAAACAAAAAAAATAGAAAGAAGCAAAAAGAACTCCAAATTTTTGGTAACAAGATGTTAAATTCGTGAAGTGAATTGATTGCATTTGATAATTAAAAGTTGTTTAAATAAAAAAAAAATGCACGTTAAACTAATTAAAAATCCATTTGTTCATAGATTTTTTTTCTTTTTTTTCTTTTTTTTAAAAAAAAATGTGTTTGTCCATGAAATTTTCGATTTTTTTCCCACTCACAAAATTGCATATTTTTTTCAATTGAAATGCATATCTAAATATAATTTTAAATTCCAAATACATTTTTCAACTAATTCCAAATACTATTTTTTTCTAGTAATTTTATGTCCCAACGCCTACTAATAGAAACACCCAAATTTAGCTTTTTTCATATTGCGAAAGAAACTCCGTCTTTTGATGGACCTGTTTGGTTTTCACCATATTATAAGCTAACAAGAAGGAGTAGAAAAAAATAAAAAATGTACTATACTTTCATTATTTGCTTTATTATGAGTATATTTTGCAGCGTACCTTGAGAAAAGCTGGTGAGACAGTGTTCTCTGTTGACGAAAAGAGAGACAATTGAGAGGAAATAGTAAAGACATTGTTCTGTATTGTTTTGAGAAGTAAAAGACTGATTTCCCAAACAGGAATAAAGAGATACGGGGTATATTCTGTGGTTGTATGAGCCGTTGGATCGATGAGGTTGAATGGCCATGATTAATCAATTAATTAGCGGTTTTGATGAAATAATCTGACGCTCTACGTTTGGTCATGGTGCCTATTCTGATAAAGAGTCCTCGTTTTGTCAACATATCCAAGATGCTAAAAAATTACACTCGTGTACGAATATGATATGACACGTGATCATCTAAAGGAAAGACACGTGGAATTCAAGACGGGAATAGCTGAAGACCGAATACAACCATTCCACTTGTCACCAGAAGGGATAACGTTCATAAATGTGTATTAAATGCTCTGCACCCGGTAGCATTTAATAAGGAATATTCTGCAGCATTAAGAGCGATGACCCATTATAGAGAATTTGGCATTTATGTTCACCGTTACATCTTCATCAATGGCCCTCATAATTGACATTAAAGGAGGGCACGATCCTAGGACCTCTTTCCCTAGATACAACTATAAATAGTGAGCCCAGTTATCATTGTAAAGGACACAAATTTTCTGGCTAAACTTATACTACATTCTATACAAAGCTTAGTACAATCTTACTTTCCCATTTTTTTTATTTCATCATTGCTGTGCCTGAAAACCTTGTTCTCGGAACAGTCATCTCTGTTGTTTCATCTACATCTTAAGGTTAAGTATTGTACATTTTTTCAATTATCGCATTATTTCAGGTTCAAATTAGTTCACTTGTCTAGAAACCACGTATAAATTCAACTGTACCGTTTTACGGGTAAACAGTTTGGCACCCACAGTGGGGCCTAGATAACCGTGCAATTAAATTGATCCTTGCCTTTTTTACTAACGTGATTTGATTATTTTGTCTTAGAAAAAATCACAAAAAATGGCAAATAACACTGTTAACAACACGCGCAACCTTGATATTCGAGGGGATCAACCTCATTTCGAGGATTCAATCAGTGACACCCGCAATGAGGAGAATGATGCCACGCCGGTGCATGACAGGCAGGACCCTCGACAGGTTCGGGAGACAACTCCCGATGATGCTGATGAGGAGCATGTTGTGGATGCGGTGAGGGTCCTGCAAGAGTAACATGCGATCATTCCAGGCCATCTCACGCGACATGATAAGGTTATGACGGAGCTGAAGCAGGCGCTATCGGGAGCTTCGAATAATGCAAACAGACGAGATCCAATTCCTCCCGGTGTTCCTGCAAACCAAACAACGCAGAGAGTCGACAACAACACTCCCAGGGGTGAAGTTAGCTTCGTCGGGGCTGGGGGGAGCAGATCCGGTCTCAACAACGAGAACGACCCGTTCAAGAATGAACTTTTACGCTTTATGAGGGAAGTAAATGCCCGCATGGACCAAATCCCGGGTGCGCCACCAGTATTGAAAGGCTCGGACTCGAAGAAGTATACTCAATTACCGTACAAGCCGAGTGCGGCACCAGAACTAATCCCGAAGCGGTTCAAAATACTTGAAGTGCCAAAGTATGACGGGACTTCAGATCCACAAGAGCATATTACCACCTACACAACGGTGGTAAAAGGAAATAATTTAGCTCCTCAGGAAATTGAATTTGTGTTGCTAAAGAAATTTGGAGAAACTCTCACGAGGGGAGCTCTAACGTGGTATTCATTATTCCCCGAGCATTCCATAGATTGCTTTGAGATGCTCGCAGATTCTTTCATCAAGGCTCATGCCAGGGCCAGAAAAGTACAAGCCCGGAAGGCTGACATATTCAGGATCGCACAAGGAGAATCTGAATTATTACGAGAGTTCGTTACTCGATTCCAGAAAGAAAGAATGTTGCTCCCGGCTGTCCTAGATGAATGGGCAGCTGAAGCATTTACCAAAGAATTGAATCCGAGAAGCTCAAACGCTTCCTGGAAGCTGAAAGAGAGCCTGCTTGAGTTTCAGGCAACAACTTGGGCAGATGTTCACAACCGGTACGAGTCAAAGATAAGGATCGAAGATGGCCAGGTCGGTTCTACATCAACGGCCAAAGGACGGGAGAAGAGCAGAGAAAAATCAAAGAATGACTACAACACAAATAGACAGACTTCGAGGGTACGAGCAGACTGAAGGCCGTGGCAGAAACTTCCGGGCAGCAAGCAAGTTCACCATTGACAGAGGGACCGATCGTGGTCGAAATAATAGATCACTTCAGGATAAAGAGACGTCAGGGTGTCAGGATCCTTCTTACCCCAAGTTATCGGAATATAACTTCAACGTCAGTATAATGGAGTTAGTATCAGCCATGAGAAACATTAAAAAGGCACGATTCCTGAGACCTATGAGATCCGATTCTAGCCAGAGGGATCCCAACTTATGGTTTGAATAACATAGGACGAACGGCCACCGAATAGGGGACTGCCGACACCTCCGGGAAGAGGTGGCAATACTATTGAAGAATTGTCACCTCAGAAAATTCTTGATTGACCAAGCTAAGAACAATTATGGTCGTAATAGAGACACCGCTGAACCTTCGAAAGCAGGAGAAGAACCCCCACGCCAAACGACAATATGATCTTCGGAGGGAATGAGATTAACGGGGTCACCTTTTCGGCAGCGAAGAAGATGAAAGTATCAATAACTCATAGTAAAAGAATCCGGGAAGACGATATCACTTTCACGGAGGAGGATGCAAACGAATTGTTGTTACCACACAACGATGCACTGGTAATTTCTTTAAATGTGTTGGATTTTAAGATTAAACGTGTTCTAGTGGATCTAGGAAGTTCGGCTAATATCATACAATGGAGAGTATTGAAGCAAGCTAAACTTACCAGAAGCATTATTCCGGCAATAAAGCTCCTCGCTGGATTTAACCTTGCGAGCGTGACGACTCAGGGAGAGATTTTGCTGCTCATGAATGCTGAAAGAGTAATGAAAACAACTCTCTTCGAAATAGTAGATGGTGACACGGGATACAATATCATCCTGGGAAGGCCATGGTTACACGAGATGGAATATGTACCCTCAACATATCACCAATTGCTGAAGTTTCCAATGCTCGAAGGAATCAAGCAGATAAGAGGTGATCAACCGGCAACAAGGGAGATGAATGCAATTTTGATTTCCAGTAGCAAAGGGAAGGATCACACGGAATAGCAATTAAAGGAACCGACACTTACTCCCGAGTTAGAAGAAGTTAGCCCGGGGACAAAGTCGTTAGAACATTATCAGGTGCCGAGATATTTCCAAGTTCCAGAAGAGACGGACGCAACGAAGTCCACGGAGGAGGAACTGGATCAAGTTGCATTGTTCGAAGAATTCCTAGAAAGAAAATTTCATTTGGGGACAGAACTGCATCCGGAGCTCAGGCTTGGTTTTATTGAAATCCTTAAATTTAATGCTGATTATTCTGCATGGTCGCACGTGGATATGATAGGTATCCCAACGGAAGTAGCCGTGCACAAGTTGAGTTTGGATCCCAACATACCTACGGTAAGATAAAAGAAGCGCCCTATTGCTGAGGCTAGGAATAAACTCGTCAAAGAAGAGGTAACACGCTTGCTTAATATCGGTTCGATCCGAGTAGTAAGATATCTGGACTGGCTAGTCAATGTAGTAGTAGTTCCGAAGAAGAACAATAAATTTTGCATGTGTGTAGACTATAAAGATCTTAATAAGGCATGCCCGAAAGACTCGTTTCCACTGCCAAATATTGATCAATTGATTGATGCCACGGCCGGGCACGAGTTAATTAGTTTCCTTAATGCTTATTCCGGGTACAACCAAATCAAGATGAACCCGGAAGATAAGGAAAAAAATTCGTTTATAACGAATTTCGGTACATATTGTTACAATGTGATGCCCTTCGGGTTGAAAAACGCCGGAACCACTTATCAACGACTCATAAATAAGATGTTTGAAAAGCAAATAGGAAAGACTACTGAAGTTTAAATAGACGATATGCTCATTAAGTCTACGATATGCTCGTTAAGTCTTTGAATGCAGGCGACCACCTTAAGCATTTGCAAGAAACATTCGACATCCTGAGGAAGCATAACATGAAACTTAATCCCGAGAAGTGCGCGTTCGGGGTCAGTTCTGGTAAGTTTCTCGGATTTCAAGTCTCACAAAGGGGAATTGAGGTAAACCCTGACAAAATCAAGGCCATAGAGGATATCCCAGATCAATTGTTGAACGTAAAGGAAGTCCAAAGGCTCACAGGAAGATTAGCAGCTTTGAGCAGGTTCATTTCCCGGTCGTCGAAAAAATGTCATCGCTTCTTCACACTGCTCAAAAAGAAAAATAATTTCAAATAGATAGCGGAGTGCCAGCAAACTATGAGGGACCTGAAAAAGTACTTATCAATTCCTCCATTGCTCTCAAAACCAAAAGAAGGTGAAACATTGCTAGTCTACCTCGCAGTTTTAGAAGTTGCGGTAAGTGCGGTTTTAGTCCGGGAGGACAAAGGTACGCAATTTACCGTTTATTACATTAGCAAAATTTTAACGGGAGAAGAAATTCGCTACCCACATTTGGAAAAAATGGCCTTAGCTCTCGTAGTCGCCGCTCGGAAGCTGAGGCCCTACTTCCAATGCCACTCGATAGGTGTGGTGACTACTTTCCCTTTGCAGAACATCCTCCATAAACTTGAGCTCTCGGGAAGGTTGGCCAAATGGGCCGTCGAAATGAGTGAGTTCTACATAGAATATAAACCAAGGACTGCAATTAAGTCGTAAGTCTTGGCTGACTCCGTGGCTGATTTCAGTCCGGGACTACTGCCTCTGAAAACCAAGGAGGCAGTAATGGTGTCAGAATCGACATTGATGATTTGGACCTTATTTACGGACGGAGCTTCCAATGTAAAAGGGTCTAGACTCAGAATAGTCTTAATCATGCCTTCGGGGAAAACCTTAAGGCAAGCCATCAGAATGATCATTTTAACTAACAATGAAGCAGAGTATAAAGCTTTGATTGCAGGGCTCGAATTGGCCCGGGGACTTGATTATGAGGTTATCGAAATCAAATGTGACTCGCAGCTGGTGGTAAATCAGGTCTATGAGATCTTTGATACCAAAGAAGAACGTATTCAACAATACGTGGTAAAGGTCCAGGCTCTTTTGGCACGATTCCGGGAGTGGTAAATTACTCATATCCTAGGGGAGTATAACGCAGTAGCAGATGCATTGGCAAACTTAGGATCATCGATGGAAATAAAGGGACCAGAGTCCAGGACGGTAGTGCAACTGATGAACTTAGTACTGGATACGGCTTGTTACTATGAGGTAAATTCGACTAGTCTGGTCTAGGACTGGAGAAATGAAATAATCGACTATCTCGAGCATGGGAAGTTGCCCAAAGACCCCAAAGCATCACGGGAGTTACGCACCAAAACTGCACATTATAGCTTCAAGAGAGGCCAATTGTATAGAAAATCCTTCCAAGGCCCGTTGCCCCGGTGCTTAGGAGCGTCAGAAGCTAATTATGTCATGAGAGAAGTCCACGAAGGGATATGCGGTAATCACTCGGGCGCAGATTCTTTGGTGCTGAAGTTGGTATGGGCAGGATATTACTGGCCTCGCATGGAACAAGACGCCAAAGACTTCGTACGAAAATTTGATAAGTGCCAACGCTACGCACCATTAGTACACCAACCAGTAGAACCCCTACATTCGGTTCTATCCCCATGGCCATTCATGAAATGGGGGATGGACATCGTCGGACCGCTGCCACCGGTTCCCGGAAAGGTAAGGTTTCTTTTAATTCTAGCTGACTATTTTTCTAAATGGGTGAAATTAGGTCCTTATCAGAATATCGGAGAACGCGAAGTGGTCAATTTCCTATGGAAAAATATAATTTGCAGGTTCGGAATACCAAAAGAGATAGCATGCGATAATGGACCACAATTTATCAGTGCAAAAGTTACAAAGTTTCTCGAAGATTTGAAGATAAAGAGGATCACATCTTCTCCTTATCATCTTAGCGCAAACGGTCAAGCGGAGTCAACAAACAAAGTGATTATTTAAAACCTTAAGAAAAGGTTAGAAGCAGCAAAAGGCAAATGGCCAGAAGAATTGCCCGGAGTTCTATGGGCCTACCGAACAACGGCCAAATCGAGCACAGAAGAAACTCCTTTTCCCCTTGTGTACGGTGCTAAAGCCCTAATCCCAGTGGAAGTGGGTGAACCCACTTTGAGATATTTTCGGGCAGATGAAGAATCGAACAATGAAGCAATGTTAATCAACTTGGAACTGCTCGAGGAACGTAGGGACTTGGCACGTGTAAGAATGGCAACTCAAAAGCAGAGAATGGAACGATATTATAATCGAAGAGCCAACTTCCATTATTTCAAAGTAGGAGATTGGTTCTGAGGAAAGTAACCCAAAATACCCGGGACTCAATGCGGGGAAGCTAGGTCCAACGTGGGAAGGTCCCTACTGAATTTCAGCTATCACTAGGAAATGTTCATACAAGTTGGAGAACCAGAATGGAGACAAGTTTCCTAGCAACTGGAACATGGCACACCTCAAAAGATATTATTGCTGATGAACATTATTTAAGCGGAAAGTATGTGCTGTGTTGATACCCAATTTTTTTCTCATATTTTTCAAATATATATATATATACCTTAAAAATAGCTCATATGCATCATCATTTGATTTTCAAGCATACACAAGTATTTTCATAATTTTTCATAATTTTTAAAGACTTTAAATCAATTTATTTTTGCATTTTTACTATATAAATATCCAATAATTACCCTAAAAATTATTTTTATAATGCGTTAATCATCTAAACTTATCATTTATACCAATATGAGGTTTTAAATAGTTTCAGTGCATTTATCATAGTTACATTTGCATTTTTAGGGCCAAATTGCATATTTTGCAATAATAGCCCATATGCATATATAATTACATTATTCATACAGAAAATGACTTTTTATATTTTTATAATATTAAGTAATTACTTTTAATCATTTTCATGCACAAATAATATTTTTGTTATTTATTAATTATTTTATAAATTATTTATTTGTTAAATAATGGATATTTAAAATCTAGCCCTAATATCCCCTATTTTCGGATTTAACCCAACACCCTTACACCAGCCCAATACCCTTGGCCAAAGACCCATTAGCCCAATCCCCATACCCATTTAAACACTCGACCCATGACCTCTTTAAATCGTGACCGTTGATCTCTAAGATCAACGGTCCACGTTATACCCTCCCCTTTAAACTAACCTAAACCCCTAACCCTAATCATTCTATACCACCTCGCCGCCCTGGAATTCCCTCGTCTCTCATCTCCCATTAACCCTAGCCGCCGTTCCTATCAAACCCCCCTCAAATCCGGCCCCAAAACGGAATCCACCATGGATTCCCTTACCTTATTTACCTCTCCTCGCCACTAGCCACTCGTCTATGATCTTACCTAGTTGCTTGCCTAACATGGCAAGCAAATCTTGCCAAAATCGAACCAAATCTGTTCACACCTCTAATTTCTGTGGCTATTCCGTCTATGTTCATCATTGATTCTTTGTGAGTAACGAATATTCTTTATATATGTTGATGATTCTTACCTACCCCAAATTAGGGTTTTCAAACCCTTTCAATCGGACCAAAATAGGTCCGATTTTCTGATTTTTAATGTTATTCCGCTTTTATTCATCTTATTTTGTGCGATTTTTACTTTATTTTCAAATGATTTCACACTTTTCCTAAAACTAGGGTTTGAAACTTTCTCATTTTCTTACCAATTTTGGTGAATCTTTCCTTTATGTGTTCGATTATTTTCTTTACTTATGTTTTCCTGATTTTTGCTTTAATATTTGTTTAAATATTCTGAATATTTTTTTGTTTTGGTATTATATTCTGAATAATTTTTTTTCGATATTATTTGTGTGTCCTTTAAAGTCTGCCTTAATAAGTCTGAACGATTTGTGTTTTGGTATGTCTGTGTATTTACCTTAAATATTCTGAATAATCTCGGGTATTTTTCTGATTTGCTGAATCCCTTGATTTATGCCCTAAATTACCTATACCTGATTCTGAAATTTTTTCTTGTATATGACTGATTTGTTTCCATGTTTATGTGCTAATTTCTATCACTATATATACTCTTCCCCCATTTCCTTTTGAAAGGACCTTCGACTACTTTCTGAACTCACTATAGACTTACTAGACCTAAGGTTATTCTGATTTTGCATTCTATACTCTAACTTTGGCTGGCTGGAAGCCAAGGCCAGTCAGCTCTGAAATCTTTCTATATACTGTGGACTTCAATACTTTGTGCATTGTTTTCGCTTAACTGGTGAGTCACCTAACTTCTGCACTTTCATTCTTACATGTCCCTGATTTGTATATGTGATTACTACTGAATTTGTTATTCAATATGCTTTGGAAGGGTGTTTAAGTATAACTCTATCAAATCTGTATGTCTTAGTCCCTTTAACACTTAATTGCTCCTAATGTTACCTGTGCTGAAGTTATTTGAACTTATTTAAGGTCTATCTAGTTAGTGTATCAATCCTTGAATGCCTATGAACGTGTTTATCCCCTTACCCTGAATCCCTGCAGTGAATGCCTCACATCTATGACTCTTATTAGTAGTTATAATTTGCCTCTTTGCTATTGTGTTAACATGATCACTCGATCCCACACCCCTCCAGTGTTTGTTTGTAATTTGGAATAGCTTTCTCATCATGTTCGAATTGTTGCTTTATCCTTTGAAACAAACTGGATCATCTTTGGTTAGATCATTATAATAAAGTTACCTGCTACTTAACATGATTTTACTGAGTGTGTGTGTCTTGACTTATGACTATAAGCATGCTGCCCTCCCCCCTTCTATGATGTTGTTATGGTTTTCTTGATAATAAACTAGGTTATGTACTTAACATGATTCAACATGCTTTAACTCATTCTACACCTATGACTTTGCCAAACTTGCAAACATGTTCTTTGCCAACTTTTAGCATGTGACTGCTACTGTGCTGAGTTTGAAACCTGTTTATCAGTTTTATTAAACTAGTTCTTTTTTAAGTTCTATTTAAGTGGCTGCTTGTTGACTCAATTTGGTCATGTCTGTTTAAATCCTCAATTCCTGTCTTCTCAATTTTGGTCTTTCTTTCTCTGTCACCTAAGCTCTTTTAAATCCTATTCTTAGCCAATGCTTCCCAAGTTCTATCCTTTGGCCTCCCTAGTGTGAGCACTGCTCAGGGTTCATTAGAGACCCTTGTGAACTTTGACACACTAGGATTTGGTCCCTAATTCCTCCACTGAACTATTCTTGTTAACCACCCTAGTGTGAGCACTGCCCTGGGTTCTTGAAGCCCTTGGGAACATTGACACACTAGGGCCTTGGTTCTATATGCTCAACTCTATCTTGTGCTCACTGGGTGAATCATTCAATTCCTGGCTGCTGTATGTCTATGAGTGTGTAACTTGGAGACTGTTGTGATTTTTGAGAATAAAGGCCAGGCTTGTCCAGGTGTATTTTGGGCCTGCTGTAGGCTCCCTATAATTATTCTCCTATGTAATTCATGCTATTCATTCTGGGTCTGTAATAATTATTGTAATAACATTTAGGGTATTAGTGAAATTGGGAAAGGGATTTTTATCTTATACTTGCAATAAATGGGGTAGAAATCCTGCCTATAGGTTCAATAATGTGTGTTTAGTTATCGTGTGTTAGAAATCATGCCTATATGTATCCTATTATGTCCAGTCATTATATGTTAGCAATCCTGCCTATGGTTTCAATATTTGGTTCAATTGTGTTGTATTTCTGCTTATTAGAAATCATGCCTATAGGGAATTGTATGATTCAATATGCGTTTACATGCTGCCATATTCACAAATTGTAGAGATCATCTCTATAAGATCTAAATCGGATTAAATTGTAGAAAGCATGCCTATAGGTCTGAATCAGTTTAATTATCATCTTGATCGTTTATTCAGGAGTTCTTGACACTATGCCATTATTATCACTAGAAAATATTCCTATAGGACTAAATAAGTAATTCTAAATATCCTTACGTGATTACCATTATTTATTATTGAGTAGAACACCTAGACATCATGCCTATATGTTTAATCCCCTTATGCCTAAAATCAGTAGGCAAATTATGTAGGTTTCTGGAAATCGTATTTAGGAAATGGATTTTGCGTGTATCTGTCTGCTCATTAATTTGGTATCACATAGAGATCCAGCCTATAAGATTCTGCAACCTTAACTCATTAAAATCTGTCAATGTTAATCAGTTTGGCGTGTATTTGTTGTCCAAATGCGGAGGCTAACTTGAGCCCTTATTTGCTTATATGTGAAAGTCCTAAATGTTTTACTTGTCGCCTAGTATTTTCCCTTTTGAGCAACCCAATTTAAAGTCTAGAACTACCCTGAAATAGAGGTCCAAATGCCTCCTGGACCATAGGCATGAGACAGGTAGTGTACGTATAGAGTACGACTTAGAATTGACTAGTGCACTTTAGGCAAACGATTTAAAGGTAGTAATCGGGTAGCAGGAGATGATAGTCTGTGCTCGCTGAATAATATGAGTAACACCCCATCTTGAGGGAGTTACGAAGTATTATTTATGTTGCACGGGGTGATCCTTTAGGCTAAAAAACTTAGGACCCCCCACCTTTGTTTAAAGTCAATCATTTTATTTGCCCAAATTGCTTCCTTTCTCTTAGACTAATTCATATAATTCGAGTTCGGCTGGGACCCACTGTTGTGGACCTCGAGGAGTGCCTAACACCTTCTCTTCAAGGTAATTTGAGCCCTTACCCGATCTTTGGTGACGCTAACTGGTTAATCCAGAGTTATTTGTAAAATAGGTGCCCTAACGCACCTTAATCCGTTAGGTGGCAACTCTTATCTTTTAATTAATTTCCTTTAAAAGAGTTGTCACGACGTCGAAGCCCGATTTCGCGAGAAAGAAGGGGCGCGACAGCATGGCAACTCTGCTGGGGATATTTTTAGGCTCTTACCATAGCGAACTTGGTCTATATGAATTAGTCTTATTTGATGAATGTGTTTCCTTGTTCTTTATCGTTACATGAACATCCCGCTTCCATTTTCCCTTTTTATGGCTACATGCACACCCTTTCCCCTATTTCCCTCTATTTTGAATTTGTATGCAAATATTTGCTTAATTTGGTTACAATGTGCGTTTTCCTTTATTTCATAGTCATGTTCACCTGCTCCGAATCATTTTTAAATTTGCTACATCATGTCTCTCTCCCTACCCCTACCCCCATTTGCTTGCTTTTTTACAATTCTTTCATATTGCACGAACTAACTTCTTCCTTGTTTTTCTTTCTTTTTATGTCTTTATGTTTCATTTAATACTGCATTTACCATCTTCATCACGCAAAACACTTGACAACGTGTTGTTTTATCTTTGCATAAAGCATGCTCCACATCATATTCCACTCATGCGTAACTAATACCATAGCTGTACTTGATGAGTGTCCGCGCTCTTCCTAAGTCACCCTTTAAATTTGGAAAGGCTTATTTGCGGTAAAACTAGTCGATCAGCGGTGCAATCGACGGTTCCGTGCCTTCCCCTCTCAAGTTATCTACTTGAGGGTACCGGTCTAGACTCTTCTAGAAACTCTCACTCTTATATTAGCTGTGCATGCATCATGTCTAAACCTAGTATAGGTTAGAACGCTGTCCGCGTAATAACTCTTTAAGGCAACCCTTGTCCAAAGCCCGCCGGGATTTCCTTAAATCCCAATGGGTAAGATCATGATATGTGCATTATTTGGAGAAAACTTGCCGATATGCTAATTATTAATGTGTAAATAGTCAAATCCGGAGGGGAAAGGACTAACTTTATTTGTTTTGCAGAAATGAGGCATGAAGTCCCCAGGTTCGGCATGGTTCGAAGTATCCCACCTTTGTTGCTAGATTGGTGGAAAAACCTCTCGCCGAGTGACAAAAATCATGTGAAAAGAGTTCTCGGGAATTTAACTTCTTTGTTAGATATTCAGCCAAACAATGTGTTAATTGAGGCTGCCACCATGTTCTGGGATGAGAAGAGGGCCGTCTTCCGTTTTGGTGATATAGAAATGACTCCCCTTCTAGAGGAAATAAGAGGTTTCGCTGGGCTCCCATGGGATAGCCCTGGCTTGTTGGTACCGAAAAACCGTACTTCTCAAGGTTTCCTAAAAATGATGGGTTTCAGGAAAAATGATGAGTTAGTCTATGTGAAGAAATCTTACATACCATTCGACTTCCTTTACGAGCGTTATGGTCACAACAAGTCATATTACCTTTACCATGATGAATTTTCCATCACTTCTTTGGGTTGGACTCACCGTCGGGTTTTTGTATTCATTGTCTGTTTTTTGGGGATGCTGATATTCCCGATACAAGGAGAAAGGATCCACACTCGCCTAGCTATGTTCACTAAGACCCTAATGGAAGGAATTGATGGGAAAACTTACACTATTGTCCCGATGATCGTGGCTGAGATGTACCGAGCCTTAGACCGTTGCAAAAAGGGATATAAGCATTTCGAGGGTTGCAATCTATTGCTGCAAATATGGTTGTTGGAACACCTTCAGAGAGGACAATACCGTCAAGAATTTCCGTGACGACCATGGAATGACCACATAGATTATCACCATCCGAAGAGAATGACTTTTATCCCAGACATGTTTGCACAACCGGGAAACGCTGTGAGCAGGGTACATTTCTTTAGCAATTTAACTGATGACAAGATACATTGGATGTTCGAGTGGTTCCCTAGCAGTGAATTCATCACCAGGTCGAGTGATGCTCCTCATCTAGTGCTAATCGGATTAAGGGGAATCTATCCGTATGCTCCTATCAGAGTCATGAGGCAAGATGGGAGAAAACAGGTTATACCACGAGCTTCCAAAATGGTTCATTACAAAGCAAATTTCCAAGGGAATGTCATTCCATTCAAGTTCGAGGCACAACACATGTGGCATCAAAAGATTATTGTGGAAAAATATACCATCGAGCTAGACAGGTTTCATGCCGGCCATGTGTACTTCTACCCATCATGGTTGGTCGATGACATAGCAGGAGAGGTCAAGCCAGGGGTTGATTTGAGAAATAGGGTCATAAACGACGCTGCTGAAGCACAAGTCAAATACAGGAGGTTGCGCAAAAGGGTCTTTGAATCTGAGTCCAGGCATTTGGAACAACATAAAGTGGACATGGAAGCAATCGATGAATGGATGGGAATCGCTACTAAATCAACAAAAAGGTTGGAGTATTTGGAGCGGGGTTTGATGGAACTTGAGGGAAAGATGAGGAAAAGGGTCTCGGATTGTCAGAACGCAAAGGGAAATGAAGGAGGACATCTAGCAAGGGCGTATCTGCTATTGGACATGCGCGACCTGGGGAATCTGATTGACGGGGATAAGAAGGCAAAGCTTGGAGAAGGTCCCTCTAGGACCAAGTAGATTAGGGGTGATGTTTTCTAGATTCGTTTTAGAATTTGATTGTAGTAAGGCAAATGCCACTAGTGACTCTTTATAATTATTGTCGTTTTAGTAGAGATTTGGTCTATTTATCATATTAATGAAATGATGCAGTTATCGGCATTGAGTTTTTTCCAAAGCTATATGTCGCTAGGCCTGCCTTGGGCATGATGAGGTCCCCAAATTAGGACGCAAATTCCGCAATACGTGTTTAAATATCGTAAATATCCTTTTAATACTCTTTACTGACTTGTTTACCTTTTGTTTTTCTTCTTTTCTTTATTTATTCCCATCCCCTAAGGTTGGTTTGTGCATACTGGCATCATCGATATATCATACCAGATCTAGAGTTCCTCCTCCTACTCCTCCAAGTGATCCTAAGATCAAAGTAAAGGCTAAGATGGATGATCTGAGCGGTATCAGGAAAGACAACGCTACACATGCAGAGAATGTTGAGACTTCGGATGGTCGGAGTACTCCGGCACAGAACGACTTGGTTTTGCGATTAGAGCAAATGATACTGGAGTTACAAGGGGAACTTGAGCAAGTCCGTAACTTGGCAAACCTTTCCCTTACCCTGAATGTTCCCGATATCAACCAACAAAATGCCCAACACTCAACACCTCCTCAAAACACACAAAACCAGCACCCGCAAAATCCCCTCGCACCTCATCAATACGCCACGCCTCCCCAAAATCCTAATCCTCTACCAGCACCAACTCCTCCGCATTATCATCATCATCCGGCCCAGTACCCACAAACTACCACATACCACACTTCTCAGAATGCACAACAGCCTACTCATGACCCGCAAAACTCAACCAATGACCACCATTACGCCCAAATTCCCGGAGTCCACCAAATCAATCCCATATATATGGAAACCTTACCCCATACCCCCACAACAGACCCTATACATATCCGAATCTGCCGAGAAGGACCTGCTCATCAAGCACGTGGCATAGGAACTCAAGAAACTTACCGACAGGGTTCAAAATGTCGAAGGGGGCAAATGCATTGAGGGTTTGAATTATGAAGATTTGTGTATTCAGCCAGATGTAGAACTGCCAGAGGGTTACAAACATCCTAAGTTCGAAATGTTCGACGGAACTGGTGATCCGAAGGTGCACTTGAGAACATATTGTGACAAGCTTGTAGGAGTTGACATGGATGAAAGAATCCGCATGAAGCTGTTCATGAGAAGCCTCACTGGAGATGCCCTATCTTGGTACATCAGTCAGAACCCAAAGAAATGGGTTAATTGGGTAAGCATGGCATCAGATTTCATGGATCGGTTCAGGTTTAACACAAAAATGGACCAGACGTTTTCTACATTCAATATTTCAAGAAGAAGCCAACGGAAACTTTCCACGAGTATGCTAGTCGGTGGAGGTCTGAAGCTACAAAAGTAAGGCCAATGCTGGAAGAAGAACAGATGAATAAGTTCTTTGTCAGAGCTCAGGATCCGCAATACTACGAAAGATTGATGGTTATTGAAAATCATAAATTTTCTGATATCATCAAGTTGGGAGAGAGAATAGAAGAAGGGATCAAAAGCGGAATGGTGACAAATTTTGAAGCACTCCAAGCCACAAATAAGGCCCTGCAGTCAGGAGGTATCTCCAAGAAGAAAGAAGTAGGTGCAGTAATGGTAGCCCAAGGTCCGAAGTCTACTTTCACATACCAAACACCTCCACCCACATATCAGCCTTTACCTCCCAGATACCAACAACCTGCCACCACTTACCATACCTATAACACCCAACCCGCATACTACCACTCACCATCAGCCTGCCAAAACTACCAAAAACCTAGACCAAATTTCGACCGCAGACCACCCAGATAATACACCCCAATTGCTGAACCTATAGACCAAATGTACGAGAGACTGAAAGTTGCCGGTTATATCACTCCCATTCCCGCTGTCGCCATGGAAAATTCCTCTCAATGGGTCAATCCAAATAAGACACGTGCCTATCACTCAGGCATGTAAGGTTATACTATTGATAAGTGTCGTAGTTTGAAGGATAACATTCAGATATTAATTGACACCAAAGTCATACAGGCAAAGGAGGCTGCACCCAATGTCCGTAACAATCCTCTCCCGGATCGCATGGGCGAAGGGGTAAACATGATAGAGACCGATGAAGAATGGGACTCAGAGCGGTCAATTAGACTCCTTTGAGAAGGGGATAATCCTGAAACATCTCCAGTCACTCTCACACCTATCATGGTACAAACTCAGGCACCAATTGAAGTTGAGGTAGCTGCACCAACTCCATTTGAGGTTGAAGTAACAACACCCTTCACCGTGATGGTAGAACCTACACCGTCTTATAAGTCTAATGCTATACCATGGGATTATGTTGCAGAAGCAAGAAGGAAAGGAAAGGGGAAAATGGAAGAAACTGGTGCAGCACAAGGTATGACTAGAACTGGTAGGGTTTACACGCCCGAGCATTTGGGGAGAACAAGTAAAGAAGCCGCTTCTAGGCATCCCATCATTGAAACTGACCCGAATGATCTTTGGAGAAATATGCAAGCAAGGGAGTATTATGTGGTTGATCATTTGAACAAAACCCCTGCTCAGATATCCATTCTATCACTACTGCAGAATTTTGAGGCACACAGGAATGCGTTGATGAAAGTGTTGAATGAGACTTATGTACCCAACAACATTACCAGTGGAGAGATGGCCAATATGATAGGACAAGTGTTGGAAAGACACAAGATCACTTTTCATGAAGACGAGCTACCACCAGAAGGACTAAGTCACAACAGGGCACTGCATATCACAGTGCAGTTTGAGGATAAGTTCATTGCCAGAGTCCTGATAGATGGGGGTTCGAGTCTTAACATATGTCCACTAACTACTCTAAAAAGATTGGGTAAAGGCCTGCACGAGATACGAGCATGAAGTATGAATGTGAAAGCATTTGATGGGTCTTAAAGGGCCACAATTGGGGAAACCAACCTCAGCCTACAGATGGGCCCAACCTGGTTTGACATTGAGTTTCAAGTGTTGGACATATCTGCTACCTACAACCTATTGTTGGGACGACCTTGGATACATGCCGCTGGGGCCGTAGCTTCTACTCTACATCAGGTCGTGAAGTTTGAGTGGAACCATCAGGAAGTGATCATCCATGGGGACGGAAGTAATCCCATTTACACCAGTCAAACTGTTCCAATCATCGAGAATAGAAG
Source organism: Nicotiana tabacum (assembly GCF_000715075.1). NCBI lineage: Eukaryota > Viridiplantae > Streptophyta > Magnoliopsida > Solanales > Solanaceae > Nicotiana > Nicotiana tabacum. The sequence goes on along the minus strand of NC_134093.1, from coordinate 19,549,441 downwards.
GAAGTTGGGTGGAGAAACATACCATCGCATCGAGCGCGTCAACACAATTAAAAAGGACAAATGGTGGAGCAGTAAGATAGAAGGCATATTGGCATGGAAATGGTATGAGCCTGGCAAAGGTGTCGATAAGAATTTCTAGGGGATCACCAAACCAATACAGCTAAAGCGTCACGACACAACTTTTGGGCTTGGGTATGAATACATCTGGCACGAGTATCAGAATTGGTCGTCACCATGGCGTGGTCCTTATTACCCTCTAGAGCAACCAGTACCACATTTGAGCCAGTCATTTTATCAAGCTGACATGATATGGGAGTCCGAAGAAGATGAAGTTCTAGCCGGTATAAGGAATCTGTTTCTGGATAATGAAGACATGTATTGCAGTGCGATAGTTGAGGAGGAGGAGGAGGAGGAAGGCCTCATTATTCAGACCGTGAAGAAGGGAGCTATTCTCAAGAACTGGAATGCTGCACCATCAAGGTCTTATCGAGTTCCTGGGTAGCCTGGCAATTAGCATCATTTATTTTAAAAGAAATTTTTATGAGCATTTAAGACATTTTCAGTATTTTGTTTTAAGCATGTTTTGTTTTGAAATAATTGCTCGGGTCATCGAGCCGTACTTGTTTGACATTTTAAAGATTTATCTAAATGCATTATTTTTTTAGTATTTATTATTATTCTTTACATTTTTTCTCTATAGCATTATTACTACCTATCCCGATGAACTTACGACTGTGACATGTAATGAGACAACGCAATATAAGGATAATGATTCAGAAGATCTGGAAGAGGATATAATACCCGAGGAAATTGTCAGAGAAATGGAAAACGTTGAAAACAAGCCTAAGTCCAATTTGGATAAGACTGAAACAGTTAATCTAGGAGACTCCGAAAAAGTCAAGGAAACACGTGTAAGCATTCACCTATCACCATCAGAGAAAGAAGAATACACTCGTTTCCTGAAGGAATATGAGGATATCTTTGCATGGTCCTATGATGATATGACCAGTTTGAGCACGTCCATAGTGGATCATAAACTACCCACCAACCCAATGTGTCCGCCGGTAAAGCAGAAGCTCAGAAATTTCAAGCCAGATATGAGTTTGTAAATCAAAGAAGAATTTACCAAGCAGATCAAAGCTAAGGTTCTCAGAGTGGTTGAATATCCAACCTGGTTGGCTAACATCGTGCTAGTTCCTAAGAAGGATGGGAAAGTTAGAGTATGCGTCGATTATCGAGACCTAAACAAAGTAAGTCTCAAAGATGATTTTCTGTTACCCAACATACACATACTGATCGACAACTGCGCCAAGCATGAACTCCAATCCTTTGTGGATTGCTTCGCGGGATATCATCAGATCTGGATGGATGAAGAGGATGCCGAAAAGATAGCTTTTATCACACCATAGGGGGTCTTTTATCATACCATAGGGGGTCTACTGCTATAAAATGATGCCGTTTGGTCTGAAGAATGATGGGGCCACTTATATGAGGGCCATGACAACTATTTTCCACGACATGATACACAAGGATATAGAGGTATATGTGGATGACGACATCATCAAATCCAAGAAAAGTACAGATCACATAGCAGACTTGAGAAAATTCTTTGATCGGCTTCGGAAGTACAATTTGAAATTGAATCCCGCAAAATGTGCCTTCGGGGTCCCCGCAGGAAAATTATTAGGATTAATCGTCAGCTGCCGAGGAATTGAGCTAGACCCATCAAAGGTCAAGGCTATCAAGGATTTTCCACCTCTAAAGAACAAGAAAGACGTGATGAGCTTCTTGGGATGTCTTAGTTACATCAGCTGATTTATAGCACAATCAACTGTGATCTGTGAGCCGATTTTTAAAATGTTAAAGAAGGATGCCGCAACCAATTGGACTAAAGACTGCCAGAACACTTTTGACAGGATCAAAGAATATTTGTCCACACCGCCAGTACTGGTCCCGCCAGAACCTGGTAGACCACTGCTATTATATCTCTCCGTATTAGATGGGGCTTTCGGTTGTGTCTTGGGACAACACCATGGGACGGGAAGGAAAGAACAGGCCATATACTATCTGAGTAAGAAGTTCACACCCTATGAAGCACAGTATTCTTTGCTGGAATGCACTTGCTGTGCTTTGACCTGGATCGCCCAGAAACTGAGGCACTACTTCTGTGCCTATACCACATATCTCATATCAAGGATGGATCCTCTGAAGTACATCTTCCAGAAACCGATGCCTACAGGGAAGCTGGCAAAATGGTAGATATTGCTGAGTGAATTCGACATCGTCTATGTGACTCAGAAGGCGGTTAAAGGACAAGCATTAGCGGATCATCTTGCGGAAATTCCTGTAGGAGGAGAATATGAACCACTAAAAATGTATTTTTCTGATGAAAAAGTATCATTCGTAGGAGAAGATATCGCCGAAGCCTACGACGGGTGGAGAATCTTTTTTGATGGAGCAGCAAACTTCAAAGGAGTGGGCATTGGAGCCGTTTTGGTGTCAGAAATAGGTCAACATTATCCGGTATCCGCGAAACTCAGATTTCCATGCACCAATAATACGGCAGAATATGAGGCTTGCATATTGAGGCTCAATTTGGCCGTTGACATGAATATCCAAGAATACTAGTAATTGGTGATTCAGATCTTCTGGTATATCAGGTGCAGGTAGAATGGGCTACAAAGAATACCAAGATATTACCATATCTATATCATGTGCAAGAGATGATGATGAGGTTCACGAAGATAGAGTTTAGACATGTCCCAAGAATTCAGAATGAGTTCGCAGACGCATTGGCCACTTTTTCCTCCATGATACAGCATCTGGACAAGAATTTCATAGACCCCATTCCGGTAAGGATTCATAATCAGCTAGCTTACTGCGCTCATGCTGAAGAAGAAGCAGACGAGAATCCATGGTTCCATGATATCAAGGAGTACTTGGAAAAATGAGAGTACCCGGAGCATGCAAATCATACTAAAAAATGCACGCTCCGAAGATTGTCCAACCATTTCTTCCAAAGTGGAGGAATTATGTACAGAAGGACTCCAGACTTAGGATTATTACGGTGTGTTGACACCAAGGAAGCTTTCAAACTGCTCGAAGAGATATACTCTGGAACTTGCGGACCATACATGAATGGTTTCATTTTAGCCAAGAAGATACTGAGGGGAGGCTATTTTTGGATGACTATGGAAACAGACTGCATCAGGTATGTCTAGAAATGTCATCAGTGCCAAATACACGCAGATATGATACGAGTGCCGCCAAATGAACTCAATGCAACGAGTGCACCTTGGCCTTTTGCCGCTTGGGGAATGGACATCATTGGACCAATCGAGCCCGCCACTTCAAACAGGCACAAGTTCATTTTAGTGGCCATAGACTACTTCACAAAATGGGTCGAAGTTGCATCCTACAAAGCTGTAACCAAGAAAGTCATCGCAGATTTTGTCAGAGATCGTATTGTTTGCCGATTCGGGGTTCCAGAGTCCATCATCACCGACAACGCCGCCAATCTCAACAGTGACCTAATGAAATCTATGTGCGAGACCTTCAAAATCAAGCACAAGAATTCCACAACATACATGCCTCAAATGAATGGAGTTGTGGAGGCCGCAAACAAGAATATCAAGAAAATACTGAGGAAGATGGTAGACAACCACAAGCAATGGCATGAGAGGTTACCATTTGCCTTATTGGGGTACCGGACCACAGTCCGCACATCAACCGGGGCAACTCCCCATTTTCTGGTCTACGGTACCGAAGCTGTCATTCCTGCCGAGGTTGAAATTCCTTCTTTAAGAATTATACAAGAAGCTGAACTCAGTGATGCAGAATGGATAATAAGCCGCTATGAACAATTAGCTCTCATTGACAGGAAATGAATGAATGCAGTGTGTCATGGTCAACTCTATCAGAATAGGATGTCCAGAGCTTTCAACAAAAGGGTAAAACCTAGACAGTTCGCACCGGGGCAGCTGGTACTGAAGCGAATTTTCCCACATCAAGATGAAGCCAAAGGAAAATTTTCACCCAATTGGTAAGGGCCCTACATGGTTCACCGAGTACTAACAGGAGGAGCACTCATACTCGCAGAAATAGACGGAGAGGTTTGGCCAAAGCCTATCAATTCAGACGCAGTCAAAAGATATTATGTTTAGAATGTTTCGCATTTCTTCATCTGATGTAATTGAACTACGCTTGACTTGATTCCCATTTAAGAGGGGATATGTAGGCAGCCCTGTGGGTTCGGTCACAATTCAATAAAATTCTCATTTTCCCCACAATCAGAAACTGGGACAGAATTTTGAGGAGGACCCTCAAAATTCCGGGGCAAGCTCAGCCAATGGCATTGTGTGCGGAATATCCAGAAAATTGTCTGAATAACTGGGGTAGAATTTTGAGGAGGACCCTCAAAATTCTATGGCAAGAAGGTCGCAATGTCTCTGATAATGTCACAGTTACAGGTTCATCTAATTTATTTAATATTACTGTGTTTTAAATAACTATGCACACATATTTTTTGGAAAGCTTTATTTTTAGCCAGATGCTACCCATGGTAACTCGAGCAGGATTTCAATGCAGAGCAAAGAAAAGGAACCAGGTGGAGGCACAAACCGACCTCCCCGTAAAACTCACAATTTTCTTTTGGATATAGGAACAAGGAATAGCCGCGAGTACGTGCGCACCTTAGAATCACAATCTTCATAACAACAAAGCTACCAAACGCAAACATATCTCCAGCTAAGAAATACTCTGCTATCACTTATTATCTATTCATTGCATGAGACTAAGAATTGTCTCCATTTTGCATGAGGCTAAGTTCTGGATCCTTAATTGCATAAGGCTAAGCTTTGACTTTCCTATCTCATGAGACTAAGCATTGTCTCCCATATTGCATGAGGCTAAGCCCTGCCTCCTCAATTGCATAAGGCTAAGCTCTGCCTTTCCTATTGCATGAGACTAAGCATTGTCTCCATTTTGCATGAGGCTAAGCTCTACCTCCTTAATTGCACAAGGCTAAGCTCTGCCTTTCCTATTGCATGAGACTAAGCATTGTCTCCCATCTTGCATGAGGCTAAGCTCTGCCTCCTCAGTTGCACAAGGCTAATCTCTGCCTTTCCTATTGCATGAGACTAAGCATTGTCTCCTATCTTGCATGAGGCTAAGCCCTACCTCCTTAATTGTATAAGGCTAAGCTCTGCCTTTCGTATTACACGATACTAAGCATTGTCTCCATTTTGCATGAGGCTAAGCCCTACCTCCTCAATTGCATAAAGCTAAGCTCTGCCTTCCCAATGCACGAGACTAAGCATTGTCTCCAATCTTGCACGAGATTAAGCATTGTCTCCCATCTTGCATGAGGCTAAGCCCTGTCTCCTTAATTACATAAGGCTAAGATATGCCTTCCCAATGCACGAGACTAAGCATTGTCTACAATCCTGCATGAGACTAAACATTGTCTCCAACCTTGCACAAGACTAAGCATTGTCTCTAATCTTGCACAAGACTAAGCATTGTATGTCCTTGCATAACCACAAATGCTGTGCTATTTAAAACCTTGCATTATTCTCTTCTCTCGGGGCTAAGCTCTGCCCCCGGTTCTATACAAGACTAAGCTCTGTCTTGTTTCATCTCAAGCATCATGTCTTTGCATCTCATAGGCTGAAGCATAGCCAAATTTTCCAAAGGCGTCATAGTCCGAAGGCATCATCCTCATAGCCGGAAGACACCATGCCATGGTCTAAGGATCTCTCAATATTACACATCATTATTCAAAGGCATCATAGTTTGGAGGCACCATCTTCATAGCCCGAGAACATCATTTCATGGCCTGCGAATCCCCTATCTCACAATTCATGGCCCGGGGCATCATGGTCTAAGGACATAATCCTCACCGTCCAAAGACGATCTCCATAGTCCAGAGGAAATTTGCATCATGCTTAAATTTATGCAATAATCTATATGTATTTGTATGCATCGTATTTTGAGTTTGCAGGTGATCCAAGAAGTAACCGATCTCTTAACTGGAGCAATCTTCGCTCCGGTTTCCATTCAACGTTCATGTACAACAATTATTTCAAACGTAACCAACCACTGTCTGTTACCCATTTCCATGTGATAACCATTCAAATATCCATAACCATTCCCAGATACATCCGTTTACAATCCCGATATCGTCCTATCCAGAATATCTTGTCCGTTCTTACAATAACTCCATCGGTTTATTCCACCGTTGGATCCAGAACTACACATGGCATGATTCTTGTAAAACCAGGGATATGTAGGCAGCTCATAAACCTGGGTCCGGCCTATATTTTTCAAAATCACCCCGTTCAGTCAAAATCGATCATCATTTCTTTACCCGACAACTCTTTCATCCTTCCTAGGTAAAGAGGGGCAGCTGTTGATACCCAATATTTTTCTCATATTTTTAAACTATATATATATATATATATATATATATATATATACACCTTCAAAATAGCGGATATGCATCATCATTTGATTTACAAGCATACACAAGTATTTTTTATAATTTGTAAAGACTTTAAATCAATTTATTTCTGTATTTTTACTATATAAATATACAATAATTATCCTACAAATTATTTTTATGATGATTTAATCATATAAACTTATCATTTATACCAATATGAGGTTTTAAATATTTTCAGTGCATTTATCATAATTACATTTGTATTTTTTTAGGGCCAAATTGCATATTTTACAATAATAGCCCATATGCATATATAATTATATTATTCATACTAAAAATGACTTTTTATATTTTTATTATGTTAGGTAATTATTTTTAATCATTTTTATGCACAAATAATATTTTTTTTATTTATTAATTATTTTATAAATTATTTATTTGTTAGATAGTGTGTATTTAAAATCTAGCCTTAAAATTCCCTATTTTCGGATTTAACCCAACACCCATACACCAGCCCAATACCCTTGGCCCAAGACCCATTAGCTCAATCCCCATACCCATTTAAACACCCGACCCAGGACCCCTTTAATTGGTGACCGTTGATCTCTAAGATCAACGGTCCACGTTACACCCGCTCCTTTAAACCAACCTAAACCCCTAACCCTAATCATTCTATACCACCTCGCCGCCCTGGAATTCCCTCGTCTCTCATCTCTCATCTCTCATGAACCCTAGCCACCATTCCTATCAAACCCCCTCAAATCCGGCCCCAAAACGGAATCCACCATGGATTCCCTTACCTTATTTACCTCTCCTCGCCACTAGCCACTCGTCTATGATCTTACTTAGTTGCTTGCCTAACATGGCAAGAAAATCTTGCCAAAATCGAACCAAATCGGTTCACACCTCTAATTTCTGTGGCTATTCTGTCTATGTTCATCATTGATTCTTTGCGAGTAACGAATATTCTTCATATCCGTTGATGATTCTTACCTACCCCAAATTAGGGTTTTCAAACCCTTTCAATAGGACCAAAATAGGTCTGATTTTTTGATTTTTAATGTTATTCCGCTTCTATTCATCTTATTTTGTGCGATTTTTACTTTATTTTCTACTGATTTCACACTTTTCCTAAAACTATGGTTTGAAACTTTCTCCTTTTCTTACCGATTCTGGTGAATCTTTCCTTTCTGTGTTCGATTACTTTCTTTCCTTATGTTTTCCCTGATTTTTACTTTAATATTTTTTTAAATATTCTGAATAATTTTTGTTTTGGTATTATATTCTGAATAATTTTTGTTTCGATATTATTTGTGTGTCCTTTAAAGTCTGCCTTAATAAGTCTGAACGATTTGTGTTTTGGTATGTCTGTGTATTTACCTTAAATTTTTTGAATAATTTTGGGTGTTTTCCTGATTTGCTGAATTCCTTGATTTGTGCCCTAAATTACCTTTAACTGATTGTGAAATATTTTCTTGCATATGACTGATTTGTTTCTATATTTATGTGCTGATTTCTATCACTATATATACTCTTTCCCCATTCCCTTTTGAAAGGACCTTCGACTACTTTCTGAACTCACTATAGACTTACTAGACCTAAGGTTATTCTGATTTTGCATTCTATACTCTAACTTTGGCCGGCTGGAAGCCAAGGTCAGTCAGCTCTGAAATCTTGCTATATACTGTGGACTTCCATACTTTGTGCATTTTTTTCGCTTAACTGGTGAGTTACCTAACTTCTGCACTTTCATTCTTACATGCCCCTGATTTGTATATGTGATTACTACTGAATTTGTTATTCAATATACTTTGGAAGGGTGTTTAAGTATAGCTCTATCAAATCTGTATGTCTTAGTCACTTTAACACTTAATTGCTCCTAATGTTACCTGTGCTGAAGTTATTTGAACTTATTTAAGGTCTATCCAGTTAGTGTATCAATCCTTGAATGCCTATGAACGTGTTTATCCCCTTACCCTAAATCCCTGCAGTGAATGCCTCATATCTGTGACTCTTATTACTAGTTATAATCTGCCTCTTTGCTATTGTGTTAAAATGATCACTCGATCCCGCACCCCTCTAGTGTTTGTTTGTAATTTGGAATAGCTTTCTCATCATGTTCGAATTGTTGCTTTATCCTTTGATACAAATTGGATCATCTTTGGTTAGATCATTATAAAAACGTTACCTGCTACTTAACGTGATTTTACTGAGTGTGTGTGTCTTGACTTATGACTGTAAGCATGCTGCCCTCCCCCCTTTTATGATGTTGTTCTGGTATTCTTGATAATAACACTAGGTTATGTACTTAGCATGATTCAGCATGCTTTAAGTCATTCTACACCTATGACTTTGCCAAACTTGCAAACATGTTCTTTGCCAACTTTTAGCATGTGACTGCTACTGTGCTGAGTTTGAAACCTGTTTATCAGTTTCATTAAACTAGATTTTTTTTAAGTTCTATTTAAGTGTCTGCTTGTTGACTCAATTTGGTCATGTCTTTTTAAATCCTCAATTCCTGTCTTCTCAATTTTGGTCTTTCTTTCTCTATCACCTAAGCTCTTTTAAATCCTATTCTTAGCCAATGCTGCCCAAGTTCTGTCCTTTGGCCTCCCTAGTGTGAGCACTGCTCAGGATTCATTAGAGACCCTTGTGAACTCTGACACACTAGGAAATCTCTCCTCTGAACAATTCTTGTTAACCACCCTAGTATGAGCACTGCCCTGGGTTCTTGAAGCCCTTGGGAACTCTGACATACTAGGGCCTTGGTTCTATATGCTCAACTCTATCTTGTGCTCACTGGGTGAATCATTCAGTTCCTGGCTGTTGTATGTCTATGAGTGTGTAACTTGGAGACTGTTGTGATTTGTGAGAATAAAGGCCAGGCCTGTCCAGGTGTATTTTGGGCATGCTGTAGGCTCCCTATAATTATTCTCTTATGTAATTCAGTCTATTCATTATGGGTCTATAATAATTATTGTAATAACATTTAGGGTATTAGTGAAATTGGGAAAGGGATTTTTATCTTATACTTGCAATAAATGGGGTAGAAATCCTGCCTATATGTTCAATAATGTGTGTTTAGTTATTGTGTGTTAGAAATTATGCCTATAGGTATCCTATTATGTTCAGTCATTATATGTTCGAAATCCTGCCTATGGTTTCAATACTTGGTTCAATTGTGTTCTATTTCTGCTTATTAGAAACCAGGCCTATAGGGAATTGTATGATTCAATATGCGTTTACATGCTGCCCTATTCACAAATTGTAGAGATCATGTTTATAGGATCTAAAATCGGATTAAATTGTAGAAAGCATGCCTATAGGTCTGAATTGACTAGTGCGCTTTAGGTAAACAATTTAAAGATAGTAATCGGGTAGCAGGAGATAATAGTCTGTGCTCGCTGAATAATATGAGTAACACCCCATCTTGAGGGAGTTACAAAGTATTATTTATATTGCACGGGGTGATCCTTTAGGCTAATAAACTTAGGACCCCCCCCCCCCCAACCTTTGTTTAAAGTCAATCATTTTGTTTGCCCAAATTGCTTCCCTTCTCTTAGACTAATTCATATAATTCTAGTTCGGCTGGGACTCACCGTTGTGGACCTCGAGGAGTGCCTAACACCTTCTCCTCAAGGTAATTTGAGCCCTTACCCGATCTTTGGTGACGCGAACTGGTTAATCCAGAGTTATTTGAAAAATAGGTGCTCAAACGCACCTTAATCCGTTAGGTGGCGACTCTTCTCTTTTAATTACCTTTCTTTAAAAAAGTTATCATGACGTCGAAGCCCGATTTCGCGAGAAAGAAGGGGCGTGACATGCTGCACTCTTTTTCTCTTCGTTTAGTTTTTGTCCCAATTGGGTTTTTTTTAGCAAGGGTTTTAATAAGGCGGCGATAGAAAGCATACTACGAAGACAACAATACTAAGACCTTTGATAGAAAGGAAAACAAACAAGCTTCCACTCGGGGACGGTTAGATAATCTTTGGCTCGATAGCAAATTCCCACTGGGAAGATAAGTTTCTACCAAACAAAGGTTATCCGACCGTTCACGAGCACAAACCACTCGAGGATTGTTAGATAGTCTTTTGCTCGATAGCATGGATTCCTAAGGGGAAGTAAAGTATGTTGTCGAGTTAAGGATTATCTAGCAATTCATTGGTGGAATCTTTGAAGGCACGAGACTTCCAGTGTTCCAATTCGAATTCTTCGCATTCGAACACTAAGGGGAGGTGGGGATGATATTAGGATACGGCAACATTGACTGCCACGTCAACCGTGAAACAAAAATCTGAAAATAAAATGTATCATCGGGACCGGGGACTGCGCAACCAGCCCTGTAGAAACAAGTTGTACAATATAGCCACAAGTAATGATAATTTCTTTTCAGCATATCAAATGCTTATGTATTTTTTGAAAATAGAAGGAATAAATGAAATCCTTTTGTTTTTTCTTGTTTCTTGTCTGAACGATGAATTAACTTTGTCATTTGAAAGTTAAACAAGTACTTCAAATGTTAGTGCCGTAATGAACATGAGACGTCCTCTTCAAGAGTACCGTAAACATAAGAGGGCCCTCTCTTATTAAAACTCTCACGTTAAGGGTTGGTTCCGGAAGAATCTATGCCTGGAATAAAAAATGTCATCGGGGAAAAATACACCCGAAGCCGCATATGAAAAGGACGTAAAAAGTAAACTTGCATAAATACTTATCAAAGCCCTCACGGAAAAGGGATGATGCCCGGAGCCAAAAGTGCTTTCGGGGAGAATACACCCAAAAGTTTCACATAGTAAGACGCAAAAAAGTCTGCGCAAAATTCTTAAAGAAAATTCAAAGATTAAAGGCTTGTATATACTGACGATGAGAAGTGTCCACGCCCCCAAAAGAAGTAGACGGACCCACCAATGGCTCAACATTTTTATCAGTTTGGTCTTCTGCATCATCATCTTCCGTTTCCTCTTCAGTTCTCGAAAACTCGAAACTAGAACCAGAAGAACCAGGAGCATCAGACTACGCCGGGAGTCCATTTTTAGCAGCCAACTCAAGCTCTCGGGCCTTAGCAATTTCAGCATGAAAGTCAATGATATCGGCTTTGGCCTCTTACAAGGTTTTTCTCCTCATGCTGCACATGACATAATTTTTTTCAACAACGAGGGAAGCTACTCGACACATAAGTTCTTCTTTGAGTTGGGTAACCTCGGCAGAAAGGCTTTTCCGGGCGGACCTAGCAGATTTAAGGCTAACATCAAGGTCACGGACGGTAGAACTAAAGAGCATGTTGTACTCGGTAGTTTTCTTGTACTTCTCTTCCAACTGGGTATGTTTCGCCCTCACAGCAGCAAACTCTTCGATTTTGGAGTTCAAGGTTGCTTCTAAGTTAGTCACTTTTTCGGCAGTAGCAGCCTCGCGCTCGGTTGCAACAAGAACGACGTCCTGGACTTCAACCCATTTGGCCTTGGCTTCATCGAATCTAACCCTCAACGGGCTAATTTCTTGGCTAAGGGTTACCACTTCTTGTTCACTTGCTGCAAATGAGCTTCCAAAACAACGACCTCAGTAACTTTGGTTTCTAGTTCTGAGAGGCGGAGAACAGTTTGGTCCCGTTCTACCAAAAGTTGATTCCGTTCAGAAGTAAGTTCCTCATTCTCACGAATCAACCGTCAGAAGCCTTCAGAGGGAGTTGTAGTAATTCCCGCCAAACGAGTATTTCTACCAACTTTCCGGTAATACAAAATTATGTCACGGAAAGCAGGGGGACTATCTGTATAGGGTGAAATATGATATGACACGTGGTTATCTAAAGGAAAGACACGAGGAACCCAAGATGAGGATGGCCAAAGACCGAACGCAGCCATTCCGCTTGTCACCGGAAGGGATAACGTTCATAAAGGTGTATTAATTGCTCTGCACCCGGTAGCATTTAATAAGGAATATTCTGTAGCATTAAGAATGACTGCACGTTATAGAGAATTTGACATTTATGTTCACCGTTACATCTTCATTAGTGACTCTCATAATTGACAATAAAGGAGGGCACGATCCTAGGACCTCCTTTCCTAGACATAACTATAAATAGTGAGCCCAGTTATCATTGTAAAGGACACGAATTTTCTGGCTAAACTTACACTACATTCTATTCAAAGCTTAATATAATCGTACTTTCCCATTTTTTTTATCTCATCATTGTTGTGCCTGGAAACCTTGTTCCCGAAACTGTCATCTCTGTTATTTCATCTACATTTTAAGGTTAAGTATTGTACATTTCTTCAATTATCCCATTATTTCAGGATCAAATTAGTTCACTTGTCTAAAAATCACGTATAAATTCAACTGTACTGTTTTAAGAGTAAACACTAATATATCATAATTAAATGATAAGTTAAGGTAAAAATATATATTAATGGACTATGGTTTAGTGGTAACATCATATGTAAAGAAATGTAGCATATATTCATTGGGTTAATATAAACATAAGGTGCAGATAAGTTTTACCTATAATAACTAGCAAATAATGTTCATTTTTTCTGTTTAGGATACGTTAAAAATAAACATAACTAAAGGGAAATTGATTTTTATATTTCTTACAAGTGAAATAAAATGTTAATATTAATATATTGAAATATGAGTATATGATAAAATAAGGTGGCATTGAAATGGTGTAAGATACGATTAACAAGGTAGCATGAATGAATCACGATATCAAACCAAAAATATTATTTTCTAGGAAAATGCTTTGGGAGAGGCAAAATTGAATGTTTACAATTTTCCTCTTTGACTCAAAATGCTACTGGTGAAATAGAATATTTTTTTCCCGTTTAACAGTTTATGCATTTATTTAGTTAATTATGTTTTAATACAATTACTGTTTGGTGAGTACAATAGTTTTTGTTAACTACAAATTTTTAAATATTTTAAAAACTTTTTAAGTAGTAGAAATGTGTTATTTATGTATTTTCTAATTGTATTTTTAAATATGTAAATTTTTATTTTCAAAAATATTAAGAGATGGACGTCCAATAAATTGTGTGAAATTTTAGTTAAAATAGCACAGACTAGTCAGTTTTCGGACTGGTCATTCAAAAATAGCCGGCGTTTGCCAAGTCATTGAAAAATAACCACTATTTTGCCACAATAGAGACCGGTCCAACATAATATACTGGAGTCCGGTGCACCTGTGTATGAACTTTCAGCATATTATGCTGGACAGGTATACTTTGCTGGCTCCAGTATACTTTGCTGGAACTCCAGTATAAACAGTTTATACTGGAGTTCCAGTATATTATGCTGGAGTATTTTCCGGATTCTGAACAGTATTTTCGTTCAAATTTATCTTTACATGAAAAGTGACTAAATTTTGATGACTTTTGAAACTGTGACTATTTTTGAATGACCACTTGTAAATCTAGCTATTTTTGAATTTCTTCCGGAATTTTAAGTATGAAGACATCTGATACAAAGGGAAGGTAAGCACACATGTCAAAGCCTAAATATATTGGCATCAAACACGTCTTTTGGTTAGTGGTAGGGAGATATCTAATACAATAAATTTTGACAAGTAGGAACTGCTAATGATCCCCATTCCTCTGTCATTTTCTTTAAGATTGAAGAGAAGATGTTTACTGATAACAAGGGAATTGTATAGAGAAGATGGCAATGCTGAAACATAACTTAGTGAAATGTGGGAAACAATTCTCCCACTACATTAATATGTATTTTGGTTGATGAAGTGATTATCGTGCAGTCAAGTCTTCTCGATTGTCTTAGATTTAGCTCTGTTAGGAACTTCTAGACATGATGAAATACTAGTTTGATGCTTAACAATGTCGTACTTTGTCTATTGATGAAGCATTTGATAAAAATCAACATTGACAACGCTTATGTATAGGATAAAATTGGTTTATATTAAATACTCAAATGATTACATGACACGTGGAATCGGAGGCAGACGGAAGATGAAGCGAGTGGGAACCAAAACAGAGGACAACATCTTCGGTTGGTATCAGGTAATCCCAAAGGGAACGGTCAACGGAGGCACATAAATGTTTGTCATCGGATGACATTTAATGAGGAATATTTCTCAGTATTAAATGCACAACCGTTGCAGAGAATTTTGGCATTAAATGTCTGTCATTACATATTCAACAATGGCCCACCTTTTTGTCATTTAAGAGGGGATTGATTCCAGGATCTTGTTTCCTAGGCGTAGCTATAAATAGTGACTTGAACAACCATTGTAACATAGGTAATCTCTGACAAACTTATGGTACACATTATTCTCAAGCAAAATAATACTTTATTTTCTGTCTAACATTGTTCTTATTGCTGCTTTTGGAAGCCTTGCTCTCTGAACCAGACTTTCTGCTATTTATCTCAATTTCAATGCTAAGTCTTATCTTTTCATTTAATTTATTTATCATTTTGGGATCAAATCAGCTCGCTTGTTTATAAACTACTTAACAAATTTAACTGTACCGTTCTACAGATAAACAATCTATTAGCTTCTTCAAAAGAATATGCTAGAAGTCACTCATGGATCTGTACTGGATACTATTCTCAACGTGGAATGATTGAAGACTCAATAAGTAGAGAAATAAATTTGCTATAAGAATAAATTCAGTTACCAAATCACATTTAGGTTAATTGCTATTCGAGAGTTGTTTGCTCGCACTTTGAAGCTAGATAGTCGATTTTTTGTTTGCATCCATATCCTATGTCCAATGTAGTTTTTCCGGTATTTTTGATGACTCTACTAATTCAAACTATGCTACCTCGTAAATGTAGAATTCCCGAATGGGGTCCTTTGAATATACACTTGAAAATTTAATTGTCAAGTTACTAGAACTCGTGAGTGCACATTATTCATAAATGACAGAAAAGAAGAGTATTGTGACTCTCTCCTACATATGATGAAGCTGAAAATTGTATGGAGGCCTTGAAGAGATTCAACGACACCTCCCATGTGGCCAGAGGGAAGTTTGCCTGTCATCACAAGTTGGAGGAGATGAAGGGAGTGACATTTAGAGTTCGGAACCTAAATGTGATCTTTTTGGACTCAAATGACCAAAATGAGTGAAAAAAAAATATTATGACCAAACTATAAAAGGGCGCTATATATGAAGTTGATTAGACGTCCAGATATAGCGCCTTAATAAACGGCGCTATACCCCTTCAAATACCGTCCCTTCCCTTTCCCCCGTTACCGAACAACAAATACCCCCCCTCCCCCCCCTTCCCCTTATTTTTAGATCAAAGCAGCGGTCGCCCCCATTAACGAACTAAAAAAACTCGAGTGGACCCCACCCGTTCCACAAAAAATAAAGATTATTGGTCCCACATCCTAGCTAAGACTTCTCTCGTTGTGGGTTGCTCGTTTCGGATTCAAATCTTCAGCTTGTCAAAAAACATAAATCGAGGTATTACGATTTAGTTTTTGTCGAAACTCATATAAAAAATGCATATTAGTTGTTTTAAATGTGTTCTATGTTGTTTTGTATTTTTTTTGCGATTAAACTGGTATGTTAATTTTATCCGGACTAAGATATTAGTGTGCTAAAAAAATATGTAAAAATTGAGAAATCATTATTATTTGATAAAAAAATATTAATAAGTTACTTTTTACTGTTGTATATGTATTTTTGTGAATATTTTGTGATTAAATGTATTTGTTATTTTTATCTGGTTTAGATTATTTATTTGCTTAAAGACTAGTAATATAGTGCCCTTTTAGCATAGTAAAATGTAGTGCCTTTTAGCGTAATATCCATGTAGTTATTGAAATTAATCATTTAAGTATCTCTTATACCCAAAAATACGTCAAGAATAGATGATAGATCAAACACAAACTCTGTCCAATTCTAGTCAACGATCATAAGAAAATAACATGAGAAAATAACAATATTTTTCGGATATCTTGGTGCTACTGGGCCTCAAATATCGAGCCCGGAACCCGTTTATGAATATTTAATAATTAAATCTTGTATAATTATAAAAATTAATTGTTTAATTTTATTATAGTAAAAAATAAGTGAGTAACAATCAAACGTATAAAATAAAATATGTAAAATAATAAAACTAACACATACAAGAATTCAGGATATCTTGGTGCTACTAGGCCTCAAATATCGAGTCCGAAACCCATATGTGAATACTTAATAATTAAATATTGTATAATTATAAAAATTAAGTATTTAATTTACAAACAAACATATAAAATAATAAAACTAACATGTAAAATAATAAAACTAACTCATACAAGAATTCAGGATATCTTGGTGCTACTGGGCCTCAAATATCGAGCCTGGAACCCATATGTGAATACTTAATAATTAAATCTTGTATAATTATAAAAATTAATTATTTAATTTACAAACAAACATATAAAATTATAAAACTAACATGTAAAATAATAAAACTAACACATACAAGAATTCCAGCGATGAGCTACTGTCGTTATAGGGCGATCATAGGTCCTCCCACATATGGGAGGGAGAGTTACTGGCCCACACTCTCCGCGTCAGGAGAGTGAACGACATGTGGGACTTTATGAAGGGCAAAGTTCTCCATCCCCGTTAGTTAGATGCCTGCAGGATACGGGCTTCTATAGGATTTTGGAGATTGGGCGACTACAGCTCGATTGGTCTTTGATCACGGCCCTGATAGAGCGGTGGCGACCGAAGACGCACACATTCCACTTGCCCGTTGGCAAGGCCACCATCACACTGCAGGACGTGGAGGTTATATATGGGCTGTCCGTTGATGGACACCCCATTGCTCTGCCGCAGGCCATAAGAGAGCTGACAGGTGGGCAGTACCTGGACATGCTGCAGCAACTCACTGGTTTCCAGCCACAGGAGGAGACTGCATTGGCTGGGGCCAGTCGTCTGCAGTTGACGACCATCCGAGACCATTTGGAGGTATTGCACCCTGACATCACATGTGATACACTGGAGCTGCATATTTACCGGTATACGAGGTTGCTGCTGCTCCTTATGTTTGGAGGGGTCTTGTTCCCAAACACTTCGGGAAACCTAGTCAGCTTGAGATTTTTTCATCATCTTGAGCGGCTAGATGATTTAGCCCAGTACAGTTGGGGTGCTGCTGTTCTTGCCTACTTGTACATGCAGATATGCCGGGCGAGCATGAGCACCCAGCGTGACGTTGCTGGATTTTTGCCGCTGCTATAGGTGAAAACATATTCGAATACTCTATTCATTATAACATACCCAGTAAAAATATATCTTAAATTTTATGTCCACTTTGTATGTTAGGTTTGGGCCTGGGAGCGGTTCATGCAGTTGCAACCACCTCTACACTATTAGCTCCGGCTGTACCACCTCCATTTCTCCCTCTAGCTAGGAGGTGGGTTCTCCGGTAGGGATATGGACGAGAGTATGAGGCTCGACATAATCTCCCCTTTGCAGGGATTTGTTAGATTTGCTGGAGGGCGCGCAGGTAAATGTATACCTAAGTTTACTTGGCCTGGCTTCACATGTGTTGAGTATACTCACGTTTTCTGTTGTTACTTAATAGTTCATCTGGACGCCATACAACGACGCGCTGATAGCTAGCTTGCCCGATTATTGTCGGCCGACCGACTTATTTAGAGCTCTTCCATCCCGTTGATGTGCTTGATATTGTGGAGCATCATGCCACCGAGCGGGTACTTCGCCAGTTTGGCCGTCCGCAGCTTGTACCCCCACCGCCCACCTGGCAGACCATACATTTCCAGCGGGATGATCGTTCCAGGATGGACCAGGTGTGGCATGGCTAGAGGCATAGATCAATACTTGGGACCCGTGACTTGACCTAATTCCACCCCCCCTTCACCACGCCGGACGGATACTGAGCATGATTATATGGGCTGGTACCTTGGCGTTACCCGAATTTTCATCGGGAATCCCATTCATCGCACTGGCGGTTGGTACGTTCCATACGCCAGGAGGCACGAGGCACTGGTATTTTATTTGGTATTCTTACTTATAAATTTAACCTAGCATTCTGTAATTTATATTTTACATTTTGTGCAGGCTATTGGCTTACATTTGTTCCACCAGTTGGGACTGCAGATGCATCAGCATGCCGGCGAGAGAGCGACCACTTTGCACGAGTATGGCCGGTAGGTTACAGAGCTGGCTGCCCAGGCACTGTGGCAAGCCCGAGAGGATGAGCGCTTAGGACACGACCCTGCTTATGTGGCGCCAGAGCAGTACCATCGAGGTAGGGCTGTCCCACGAGGTAGGGCTGTCCCACAAGGTATGGCTGTCCCACGAGGCAAAGCTGTCCCACGGGTCATGGGGGCCAGCGAGGAGGTGGTCCCCAGCAAGGGGGCGTTGAGGCACCTGTTGAGGATGTTGGAGCTGATCAGCCGGGTGACCTCCATGAGCCAAACTACCATCACAATAGCATGCCGTCATACAACCTTCAGCTTCAGCTCACTCCAGGGACTTCGTAGGCGACCCCGTCGGATCCATTGTTGATCACGGGCACGAGCATTACACGAGAGGATTGGGATCATTACTTTCCAGTCCCATAGACCGCTGCTGATGATCGGCCGACCCGAGATGTGGATAGTGGGCGCCGGCTGAGTTATGGCTCATCATCGAGGGGTGTTGGGGATCTTTCACAGGCTCATGTATGTTTGTATTACTATTAAATTTAAATTTGTTTTTATCTCATTGATTAGCCATAAATATCTTTATGTTTTTCTTATTAAGGCTTCATCCTCGTCCGTCATGGAGGCCACTTTGTGCGATGCTGACCTGGCTGCGATGGATGATTAGACTCAGGAGCCCGACAAGACCATGGTAAGACAATTTAAATTTTTGTGACTTAACACGTACATTACTAATATATATTTTCATATACTGAGCTGACTTATTCTTCTGTAGGTTACTGCTGGACCGACAGCCCCTTCTACCGAGCCTTCCAGCACTACTGACGATCATGTTGCAGCGCATCCTGCAATAAAGAGGCGACGTGATGAGGATGATCCTGATAGCGTAGCCGGGCGGGATGGGATGCACCTCAGGCCATCGGCTGCATTGAAGCACACAGGCTGTGGGACGCATTGATTTTTTTTGTTGGTATTTTATGTAAATATTATTTTATGTAAATAATAGCAATAATTTTTATTGTTTACATTATATGCGCATTATGTTTTTATTTTTCTGATTCATCGTTATTTTAATACTACAACACAAACACAAACATAGCAACTTAACATAATTTAAATTCAGTACAACTAAGAAAATACATGACATGGAAAGCATAAAGATAAAATACTATACTCAACACATACATATCATTGTTTAGTCGCTACCGCCTAGTATTCTTTGCTCCAACCACTTTAATTTCTCTTCCAAATGTGGGTGCCAATGCATTTACCCACTTTCTATATACATGTTTTCTTCTTGCTCGCACGCAGCATCCAATGACAACCCGTAAACCATCTACGGCAAACAACCTTGTATATATCCGGAGTTGACTCCCATACCGTCATCTCACGACACTCTTTTGCGTTGTACATTAGCACCACCCTGGTTAGGCGCGCTTTATCAAGAAAAAGCATGCCCTTTGACAGCACCGTTGCTCTAGATTCATCCCACATTGCTGTCCGAATTTCGTCAATATCCCTTGTGAGGGCATCCACATCCGGCATACTTGGCAAATGATCAAGGTAGGGAATCTCCCTTGAATGAAACAGTACATGGGACTCGTACACTCTTGGTCTAACGGGGGGTGGAGCATGCTCCATCGTCAAATTAGGTCCAACATTCTCTTCCTCCTCATCACCACCCTCATCAGGGAAGGGTGTGTGATCTCCGGACTTATCGACATTATTGTCATAATCATTGTTCTCTTCCTGATTCTGTGCATCTGCCAGATCCCGATTAAATATGTTGTCTTCGGGAAATTGAGTCAGGATACGAGGTTCAACTTGCTCGTTTTCACTGCACAAACAACAAAATAATGAGCTACTCAAATTGATAAATACTTTACATATAGCTATATCACTTCACTTACAAGTCGTAATGTGTTGACATCCCATGATGGACATTATCCTGTTGGTGATGACTCCCGGATGGACCACCATGATCCAACACACCAGAACTACGCATATTCCAACTGGGCGAGGGTTCATAACTTTTAAAATTCATATCTGGCCGATACCCCCTGTGGAATATATGAGTGTTAATACAAATTCAATACAACAAAAATAAACATCGTAACACAAAGAAAAATTGAAGTTTACCACTCGTCTTGTGGATTATGTAATGTAGGAGAGAAATTATTTCCTCGCTCCTAATTTGCCGGTGGAGATAAGTTTAAATCAGGCCAAACTCTTTTAGCCGGAACCTGTTCGGCAAAAACTACTCCAGAATAACCACCCGATGACTGAGGGTTATCCCTGCTTTACGCAACCTCATTATTGCAAACGTCTTCACCCTTCACATACATTTCCAATATTTTTATCAAAAGAAATTCCCGGTATTCATCCGGTGCCCTGACCACGGGCTGAACTAGAACCACAGGCTATGTCGCCATGACACTTGGAACCTGACCAACAAGAACTCGCTGCTCTGGAGTGTGGGCGGCAAAGTCTGTGTTCCTCCCCCGGTCTGTGAAATAGCTGGTGCAACCAGAATCAACCCCGCCTGAGCCGATGTACCAAACATGCTCAGGAATTGTGCTAAAGTCCCCTGAAGTCCTGGGTAACAGCAGGCGCCTCCGGTACCTGCTCCCCAACTGGAGCTACTGGAGGCTCCTCAACTTCTGCTCTGTTAGGTGCCCTAGCTGCGATACATGCTCCTCGTCGGCCTCTGCCTCTACCTATAGCGATACCTGCTCTGGGAGCAACGTCATCGCTAAGTGCACCTCGTGTCCTCACCATCCGTGAGAGAATGCAATGATAAAAGTTCAAACTCCGAGATCAATAAACTCGCATGATAGGAATGAAAGAAGTGAGATTGTCCTAATAGTTCCGTAGCCTCTCGAAGATAAGTACAGACATCTCCGTACCGATCCATAAGACTCTACTAAACTCGCTTATGACTCATAACACCTATTAACCTAGAGTTCTGATACCAACTTGTCACAACCCAATTTTTCCTCCGTTTGGTATCGTGATGGCACCTAGTCTTAGGGACTAGGTAAGCCTAACATTAATTGAAGCAACAACATTATTTAAATAACATCTAACAAGTTAAACAGAAAACTCTTTAAATTCCCAAAACCGGTAGTACATGTCTTAAGCTCTACAGAGTTTGCTAAAATTTTCTAAATACATCTGTTTGAAATAAAATAAACAATATGAATAAAAATCAGAAGGTGACTCCGAAGCCTGCGAATGCAGCAGCAGGTTTACCTCGAGTCTCTACAGCAACAGTTCGCACAACTAGCTAAAGATCAACTGACTTCGAAATACCTGGATCTACACAAAACTGTGCAAAAGTGTAGAATGAGTACACCACAGCGGTGCCCAGTAAGTGTCAAGACTAACCTCAGCGGAGTAGAGACGAGGTACAGTCAAGACACTCACTAGTCTAATAGCCTGTGCAATAAGATATACAAAATAATAGGAAACAAATAACAATAAGGGCAACAAGAAAACCATTAATAACACTCAACAATTTATGAATATAAGTACACCCAATTAAATCAAGTATTTCAAATAAATATCTTTCACATATAATTCTTCCGAATAAATTTCTTTCAAATATAATTCATTCAAATAAATATCTTTCACATATAATTCTTCCGAATAAATCTCTTTCAAATATAATTCATTCAAATAAATATCTTTCAAACATACTTCCATTAAATAAAGCTCTCTCGAATATATTAAATTTATTCAAATAAATTCCGTTCGAATGTAATTCTTTCAAATAAATCTTTTCGAATAAAAATCCTTCCAAATAAATATTTTGAATATAATTCATTCAATTAAAAAGTCACCATGTGACACTTCATTTCATACTCATACAACTACGGGTCTCAGCCCATTTTTATTTTTTTCATAAACACGGGTCTCAGCCCACTTTCATATTTCCACGGCACTTCGTGCCTATAATTAAATCATCATATTTTTCCAGCAGCTCGTGCCCTCATTTCATATCACAACTGCACGGACAATTTACATGCCAAATATCATTAACAATGCATATAAGATCCACAGGATCAATTTATTTTCGATAAATTAAGTTTAAAATTTTTAAATTAAGTAAGAAAATCAATAAAGAAATGAATTTATTTTAGAAATAATTTGGGTAAAGAAAATAACATTTCAATAAAAATAAAGCACCCGATAGTTGCTGATTTGGATATAAAACTTATAAGAACTAAAGCACACATCAATTTCTTTTATTCAAAATAACTTAACCTTGAAAACTAATAAAGACTAGAACCACAAATCCTCAGAGTTTCGTACAAGAGCCAAAGCCAACACATTACAACAAGGGATACAACAACATAATTTAATCAAATATTACATCACAGAAGAACATAACAATTTACCTATCACGGAAATACAAAAATAACCGAAGACAAGTGCAACCACAGAGAATGTCAACAAAGGCACTCCCGAGATACTGTCTCATAGTCCCAAAAGTAATATGCAACAACAACAATGCCTCCAGGCCATCACAAGTCATCATAATTCAATCCCCGACATAGCTCACCTTGTCTCGCCGTGTGTGCAATAGTAAAGTGAATGCCCATCTTGTCTCGCCACACACGCACAATAATGTTCACACCTTGTCTAGCCACATATATATATATATATATATATATATATATATAGAGAGAGAGAGAGAGAGAGAGAGAGAGAGAGAGAGAGAGAGAGAGAGAGAGAGAGAGAGAGAGAGAGAGAGAGAGAGAGCCGCCTTGTCACGCCGCATGTGCATAAATCAATAGTAATAATAGCACGACAGAAATCTCGTGCAAACACCCGAACATAACTCCCACAATATAAAGTGCCAAAATCACATATTGCACATCAAATGCTCAAATATTACAAATTATCACAGATTGCACAACAAGTGCTCAAATATCACAACTTGCCACAAAAATCAACAATACCTTATTTTTCACAATAAGGAGCCCATGGCTCGACCATAATGTGCACAAAATCTTAACTAAATATCCGGAAGTGAACAACTCAACAAAATAATATTTCACATAAAAATCAAGGTGACAATCACACCAAATTATCATGTAAAAACAAATTCAACAAACAAGGATCTAGGCATGACAAATAGAGGATTTAATAAGTGCCAATAATTTCCAATTTAATACATAAGGGCGTCTACGTATTTTTAATCAATGAAATTTGCACATATAAATCAAGTACGTACTCGTCACCTCCGTACATGGTTTTTAATTACACAAATTACACATAAGACTCAATGCCTAAGGGAAAATTCTTTCACTCGAGGTTAAGCAAGACACTTACCTTTTTGAAGTTATGCAGATATTTCAAAATCACCTTCTTGCTTGAATTGACCTCCGGATAGCTCAAATCTATCCAAATTAATTGCATAACTTCATTAAAATTCATCGGAAACAATTCCGGATAATAATACGTCGACTTAAAACTTTATTCCAAAAAGTCAATGCGGGTCTCGGGCCTCGGAACCCAACATAATTTTTATGAAATCCGAATACCCATTCCGATACGAGTTCAGCCATACCAATTTTATTGAATTCCAATAACAACTCGATCTCCAAATCTTAAATTTTTGTTTTTTGGAAGATTTTGTAAAAATCTTGTTTTCTTCCATTTAAATCTGAATTATATGATGAATATAATCATAGATTCATGAAATATAAACGCTTTGGGATATAGAACACTTACCCCAACCAAGCTTGTGAAGAATCCCTCCAGAATCTTCCAAATCCGAGCTCCAAAAATTCCAAAACGAAAATGGCAAAATGACCATTTTTGGTCCTTAACATTCTGCCCAGATTCGTACCTGCGGGTATTGTTCACGCACCTGCGGGTATTGTTCACGCACATGAGGGTACTCTTCATGCACCTGCGGGCACTGTTCACGCACCTGCGAGTATTGTTCACGCACCTGCGAAAAAACAGCAAGCTGCCCAGAAATTCCAGTAGCTTTTCTTCAAGTACGACTTGATCCGTTAACCTTCCGAAATTCACATGAGGCCCTCGGAACCTCAACCAAATATACCAACACGTCTCAAAATACAATAGGAACTTAGTCGAGGCTATAAACCATGTCAAACAATACCAAAATTATGAATCGCGCATCGAATCAAATTATAAGTTTTTCAAATCTTCCAACTTCTATATTTTGCGCCAAAATATATCAAATCAATCCGGAATGACTTCAAATTTTGCACACAAGTCATAATTGACGTAATGGAGATATTCCCATTTTCGGAATCAAAATCCAACCTCGTTATCAAAAATTCATCCTTCGGTAGGATTTTTTAAAATCTTCTATTTTTTTTTAACTTTCACCAAAATGCGTCGAATTGTCCTACGGACTTTCAAATCCGAATCCGAACTTATGTGGAAGTCCGAAATCACCATACGAAGCTATTAACATCATCAAAATTCTATTCCGAGGTCGTTTGCTCAAAAGTCAACTCTTCGATCAACTCTTTCCATTTTAAGCTTCTAAATAAGAATCGTTCTTTTAATTAAATTTCGAATATTCCGAAAATCAAACTCGACCACACCCGTGGGTCACAATACATATTGCGAAGCAGCTCGAGACCTTAAGTCTCTAATCGGGTATAAATTCTTAAAACGACAAGTGGGGTCATTACATTCTCCACCTCTTAAACAAACGTTCGTTCTCGAACGTGGTAAGAATTATTTTGAGGTTACCAAATTGATGATTTTACTTTTATACATATACTCATGGTTGATCCTACAATTTTCGCATTTGAGATAAGCCCGACAACACCGTCTCCTTTGAGATTATTTCTTTGATTTACACTTATAAGCCTTAAAACTAATTTCTTACACTCCAAACATTTTCAAAGGACCTGATTTTCACATCAACGATATTAGTCTCAATTGGCTATAGCCACTCGTACCTACGCACATCAACTTTCTTGATATTGTTGAAGTACTTCGAAATTTTTTCCACGGTGTTATATTCTCCCCCGCTTAGGATCATTCGCCCTTGAATGAGAAATAGAGTCTGCCCTCAAACACATAACATAACTTTTTTCTTTTTTCGCACATATCAATCTCCCAAATTCTTCTAACTCCCAAATTTTTTTTCAGAAATTTCGGGAGAGTCTCCCCTGTAAATGGGACTATTCACCTGCCAGAGTAACACCAAAATAACTCCTAACAACACATCCACAACCTAACAAAATACCACAAGGTATATATCAATAATACCAATCTCAGCATTACAAGCACTGCATTATCATAATGATATCAAAACATGAAGCAAATCATATGTATGCTCATCACCACATCTCTAGTCTCAAAAGCTGTTCATAATTAATTTCAGCATCATTGATTAATCTCATATTAACCACCACCTTATTTCGAATTTTCACAATACTGACAACAGAATGTGAGGCATGAAGACCTCATGATTACTTACTCGGATTAATGAGTCACATTTAATGCCATCTGGGCACTCATCTCATAGGTTAAAACTTAATAATTATAGCATTATTATGGCACAAAAACACATAAAAGAATTATCACATAAGCCTATCAGGCATGACTCCCTATTAGTACTATAATACAATTTAAACTTCACACTGGGAGAATTTTAAACTCATAAATATTTCACCACAAAGACCTCGTCCTTATATAACTTCCACCATGGCTTGTAGCCCGGTTTAAATATTTCACATCATATATAAAATGCGATGATCTCATACTCAACTCTGAATCACAAGTATTTTGCACATTGTGTCAACTGAAATTTTAATTTCCTTTCTTTCTTCTTTTCAATAAATTTCGTAAATATTTAACACATAATGAACTCTCATACCGGTAGGGAATATAATTCATAAAATTGAAATCAATTATTCCGAAAGACATCAAACCCACTGTAATGAATAATAAAAGTTACTTTTGGACTTATAGTCCTCAATGGTGACCAAAAATAAAAATGACAGACACAAGCTCACATCTTCAAATCTCTCAACAGGGATAAACATATAAGTGGGTCACAAAATTACGAAACTCATCCATAAGCGGAGTATAATAGGAGGACTCACCTCAATATTCAGATCCGAATCGAATTAAGGGAACTTATTCTTTTATAACAAAATCAGGATCGTACATGTAACGACACCATCTGGTGTATTGGCCTCAGCCAAATCATAGCGATTGTATCAACGGGTCGGGCCTCCACCTCTTAGGTGCCCTCTGACCTTCTGTTCTCCACCCCTAATTGGCTGTCCACGTGGGGTAGTAGCTGCATTAGGGCCCATAATCTGAGTGTTCTGATAAAATCCACCCCTCTCAAGTCTGGGATAATCTCTCATTATGTGCCTAGTGTCACCACACTCAAAGCAACCCCTCTGTTGGCGTGGTTGTGGGAACTGTGCGGTACGGGTACTCTGAGACCCACGAGCACCTGACACACTGTGCGAAGCCTGAAGTGCAAACTGAACTGGCTGACCCACAAAACCTCTACCATGTCGTACCCTGCCTCCAAAATAAGGACCGGTAGATCTCTCCGGTCTACGAGGCCTCCTCGCCTCCTTGCCCTCTCTCTCTCCTGATCTCGCTTGTACTCTCTCTTATGGCCCCGCCTGTCCTCTCTCTCCTGATCCCACATACCCTCTACACGGTGAGCGATCCCTACTACCTGCTGAAATGAAACATCTGACTCTAACTCCCGAGCCATGCTGAACCGAATATCATGCCTGAGTTCCTCAATGAATCTACGAACACACTCTCTAACCGTGGCGACCAAAACAGGTGCATGTCTGGCCAAATCACTGAATCTAACGGCATACTATGACAGTGACATAGTGCCCTGGCGCAGCCGCTCAAACTATGCGTGCCATGCATCTTGAAGGGACTAAGGTACAAACTCTCTAAGGAACATCTCTGAAAACTGAACCCACGTAAGTGAAGCTAACTCGGCTGGGCTACCCAACTCATATGCCCGCCACCACTGATAAGCCGCTCCCCTAAGCTGGAACGTAGTAAAAGCAAACCCGCTCGTCTCCACAATACCCAAAGTACAGAGAATGCGGTGACACTCCTCCATAAAACCCTGTGCACTCTCTGAAGCCAAACCACTGAATGTAGGAGGGTCATATTTCTTGAACCTTGCAAGTCTAAGCTGCTCTTCCTTAGATGATGCTGCCCTGACCACGGGCTGAACTGGAACCACAGGTTGTGTCGCCATGACACCTGGAACCTGACCAACATGAACTCACTGCTCTGGAGTGTGGGCAGCGGGAGTCTGGGTTCCTCCCCCGGTCTATGAAATAGCTGGTGCAACCGGAATCAACCCCGCCTGATCTTATATACCAAATATGCTCAGGAACTGTGCGAAAGTCTCCTGAAGTCCGGGGGTAACAGCAGGCGCCTCCGGTACCTACTCCCCAACTGGAACTACTAGCGGCTCTTCAACTGCTGCTCTGGTAGGTACTCTGGCCCCTATGCCTATAGCTATACCTGCTCCGGGAGCAGTGTCGTCGATAAGTGCACCTCGTGTCCTCACCATCTGTGAGAGAATGGAATGATAAAAGTTCAAACTCCGAGATGAATAAACTCGCACGATAGGAATGAAAGAAGTGAGGTTGTCCTAATAATTTCGTAGCCTCTCGAAGATAAGTACATACGTCTCCGTACCGATCCGCAAGACTCTACTAAACTCGCTTATGACTCGTAGCACCTATTAACCTAGAGCTCTGATAGCAACTTGTCACGACCTAATTTTTCCTCCGTTTGGTATCGTGATGGCACCCAGTCTTAGGGACTAAGTAAGCCTAACATTAATTGAAACAACAATATTATTTAAATAATATCTAACAAATTAAATAAAAAACTCTTGAAATTCCCAAAACCGGTAGTACAAGTCTTAAGCTCTACAGAGTTTGATAAAATTTTCTAAATACAACTGTTTGAAATAAAGTAAACAGTATGAATAAAAATCAGAAGGTGACTTCGAAGCCTGCGAATGCAGCAGCAGGTTTACCTTGAGTCTCTATAGCAACAGTCCGCACAACTAGCTAAAGATCAACTGACTTCGAAATACCTGGATCTGCACAAAACTGTGCAGAAGTGTAAAATGAGTACATCACAGTGGTGCCCAGTAAGTGTCAAGACTAACCTCAGTGGAGTAGAGACGAGGTACAATCAAGACACTCACTAGTCTAATAGCTTGTGCAATAAGATATACAAAATAATAGGAAACAGATAACAATAACAGCAACAAGAACACCATTAATAATGCTCAACAATTTATGAATATAAGTACACCCAATTAAATCAAGTATTTCAAATAAATATCTTTCACATATAATTCTTCCGAATAAATCTCTTTCAAATATAATTCATTCAAATAAATATCTTTCAAATATACTTCCATTAAATAAATCTCTCTCAAATATAATTTATTCAAATAAATACCTTTCGAATGTAATTCTTTCAAATAAATCTTTTTGAATAAAAATCCTTCCAAATAAATATTTTGAATATATTTCTTTCAATTAAAAAGTCAACATGTGACACTTCATTTCATACTCATACAACTACGGGTCTCAGCCCATTTTTATATTTTTTATAAAGACGGGTCTCAACCCACTTTCATATTTTCACGGCACTTCGTGCCTATAATTAAATCATCATATTTCCACGGTACCTCGTGCCCTCATTTCATATCACAACTGCACGGACAATTCACGTGCCAAATATCATTATCAATGCATATAAGATCCACACGATCAATTTATTTTCGATAAAGTAAGTTTAAAATTTTTAAATCAAGTAAGAAAATCAACAAAGAAATGAATTTATTTTAGAAATAATTTGGGTGAAGAAAATAACATTTCAATTAAAATGAAGCACCTGATAGTTGTTGATTTGGATATGAAACTTATAAGAATTAAAGCACACAACAATTTCTTTTATTCAAAATAACTTAACCTTAAAAACTAATAAAGACTAGAACCACAAATCCTCAGAGTCTCATACAAGAGCCAAAGCCAATACATTACAACAAGGGATACAAAAACATAATAGAATCAAATATTACATCACAGAAGAACACAACAATTTACCTATCACGGAAATACAAAAATAACCGAAGACAAGTGCAACCAGAGAGAATGTCAACAAAGGCACTCCCGAGATACTGTCTTGTAGTCCAAAAAGTAAATATGCAACAACAACAATGCTCCCAGGCCATCACAAGTCATCACAATTCAATCTTCGACATAGCCCACCTTGTCTCGCCACGTGTGCAATAGTAAAGTGAATGCCCGCCTTGTCTCACCACACGCGCACAATAATGTTCCCACCTTGTCTCGTCACATGCGCAAATCCCCCCTCCACACACACACACATACACACATATATATATATATAGCCCGCCTTGTCACGCCGCATGTGCATAAATCAATAGTAATAATAGCACGACAGAAACCTCGTACAAACACCCGAACATAACTCCCACAATATAACGTGCCAAAATCACATATTGCACATCAAGTGCTCAAATATTACAACTTATCATAAATTTCACATTAAGTGCTCAAATATTATAAATTATCACAGATTGCATATCAAGTGCTCAAATATCATAACTTGCCACAAAAATCAAGAATACCTTATTTTCCACAATAAGGAGCCCATGGCTCGACCATAATGTACACAAAATCTTAACAAAATATCCAGAAGTGAATAAATCAACAAAATAATATTTCACATAAAAATCAAGGTGACAATCACACCAAATCATCATGTAAAAATAAATTGAACAAATAAGGATCTAGGCATGACAAATAGAGGATTTAATAAGTGCCAATAATTTCCAATTTAATACATAAGGGCGTCTACAGATTTTTAATCAATGAAATTTACACATATAAACCAAGTACGTACTCGTCACCTCGCGTACATGGTTTTCAATTACACAAATTGCACATAAGACTCAATGCCTAAGGGAAAATTCTCCCACTCGAGGTTAAGCAAGACACTTACCTTTTTGAAGTTATGCCGATATTCCAAAATTGCCTTCTTGCTTGAATTGACCTCCGGATAGTTCAAATCTTTCCAAATTAATTGCAAAACTTCATTAAAATTCATCGAAAATAATTCCGGATAATAATACGTCGACTTAAAATTTTATTCCAAAAAGTCAACGTGGGGCCCGGTCCTCGGAACCCAACATAATTTTTATAAAATCCGAACACCCATTCCGATATGAGTTCAACCATACCAATTTTATCGAATTCCAATAACAACTCGACCTCCAAATCTTAAATTTTTGTTTTTTGGAAGATTTTGTAAATTTTTTAATTTCTTCCATTTAAATCTGAATTAAACGATGAA
This sequence comes from Nicotiana tabacum, assembly GCF_000715075.1. Taxonomy (NCBI): domain Eukaryota; kingdom Viridiplantae; phylum Streptophyta; class Magnoliopsida; order Solanales; family Solanaceae; genus Nicotiana; species Nicotiana tabacum. The sequence continues at coordinate 19,518,482 of NC_134093.1, read as the reverse complement.
TATAATCATAGATTCATGAAATATAAACACTTTGGGACATATAACACTTACCCCAAACAAGCTTGTGAAGAATCCCTCCAGAATCGCCCAAATCCGAGCTCCAAAAATTCCAAAACGATAATGGCGAAATGACCATTTTTGGTCCTTAACATTCTGCCCAGATTCGCACTTGCGGGTATTGTTCACGCACCTGCGAAAAAAATAGCAAGCTGCCCAGAAATTCCAGCAGCTTTTCTTCAAGTCCGAATTGATTCGTTAACCTTCTGAAATCCATCTAAGGCCCTCGGAACCTCAACCAAATATACCAACACGTCCCAAAATACAATACGAACTTAGTCGAGGCATTAAACCATGTCAAACAACGCCGAAATTATGAATCGCACATCGAATCGAATTATAAGTTTTTTAAATCTTTCAACTTCTATATTTTGTGCTAAAACGTATCAAATCAATCTGAAATAACTTTAAATTTTGCACATAATTCATAATTGACGTAATGGATCTTTTCTTAATTCCGAAATCGAAATCCGACCTCGTTATCAAAAATTCATCCTTCGGTAGGATTTTTCAAAATCTTTTATTTTTTTCAACTTTCGCCAAAATGCGTCGAATTGTCCTACGGACTTCCAAATCTGAATCCGGACTTACGTGGATGTCCGAAATCACCATACGAAGCTATTGACATTATCAAAATTCTATTCTGAGGTCGTTTGCTCAAAAGTCAACTCTACGGTCAACTCTTTCCATTTTAAGCTTCTAAATAAGAATTGTTCTTTTAATTAAATTCTGAATTTTCCGAAAATCAAACTCGACCATACCCGCGGGTCATAATACATATTGCAAAACTGCTCGAGACCTTAAGTCACTGATCGGGCATAACAACAACTTAGATTGTTATATCAGGAGTCCTCAAAAAATAACTTAAAGTTTCATCATCCTCGATGTTAAACTCAGCGTAACAAGCAACCCCTTGCGGAGTGACAGAATACGGTTATCTTTCGGTTACTTTAAGGTTCACCGAACATTTGCTCACACTCATTTTGTTACACAACAATGATACCAGTCTATCGTACTCCATTGTAAGTGGCAAATTAACATGACACTGTGGAGATAAACTATAGCTCACTAGTTATTCGCCACCACAACCTCACCCCCTTCCAATATAATGAAACCTTTACTTTTCGCTCTTCAGACATTATGACAAAATTCTTGAGAATTTAACAAGAAGAAAAATTTAACAGGAGTTGAGAATATTTCTAAATGGAATTTTGCAAAATCTTTAACGCCTTTAAATAAGGTAATGCCCAATCCGGGGGGCCAAATTTTTTGGGGTATAGCGCCCTTTTAAGGAGCGCTATAACCAATTGAATTATTGTTATGTCTGTTAAGCGCAGAAGAGTTATTGGTGGGTGCACAAAATATGTATAGCGCCGTTTATAAAGGCGCTATACCTGGCAGTCTTGTTAAAATCAGACCATAGTGCCTTTATAAAAGGCGTTATACATATAGCGCCCTGTTAAAGGACGCTATATATAGTTTGGTCACAATATTATTTTTCACTCATTTCGGTCATTTGAGTCCAAAAAGATCACATTTAGGTTTCAGACCTGTGATATTTATGGAGAAGCTAGGCTCGTTTGAGGAAACATAGTTAAAGAACGATAAAAACCCCGATAAGTAGAATTACAACAAAGAAGGAACTGAATGCCTCAGTGTCGACAATGACATCTGATAAAGGGTGAAAAAAATGCATATTTTTGAAAACTAACATCGTATGTGAGTTATGGAAGATCATATGGTTTTTGAAGTGAAAATATGCTCATTACGTGTGTTTTATGTGTAGGAATGAACTTGCAGTTAAAAGTGTCAAATAGAAGAAAAATTGGCAAAAGTAAAACTGAAGAGAGAAATCTTGGACAGCGAAGCGAGGTTCACTTCACCAGACCGGGACCGGACCAGAAGAAATCAACTTCTCCAATCCGAATTAGGAGAAGCCAAACTCGCCCAATTTAACCCTACTTCATATAAATATGATAGTTAGCCACTTTTTGAAGCGAGAGAAGACTTGGGAGGGGAGGGGGTGCAAGAGCACGCTTGGAGCACGGAGAAAGATTTAACTTCACGTTTTTCCCCTCTTTCTTCCTATTTTTCTATTTTTATGGTTTCTAGTGTTGTAGTTTTACATACTATTATGAATATGAATTTCTTATCTAGTGTTTTGATGGAACCTATTGTAGGATAAATTTTTGTTAGTTTTTATATAATTTAGTCTTTGAATTTCTCCACTTGCTTAACTATGTGCTTATTTCAGTTGATTGAATGAACATTGATTGACTGTGCCTATTTATTATGTATTACTTGGAAAAGGGTACATATTTAGGTGGTAGTTGAACAACGTCACTCCTAACATATGTGAAGAATGAATATGGCGGGTTTAAAGGTGGATTAGAAATAACAAATCCTTAACGTGATCATAATGAGCGGTAAGATAGTGCTAGCTAGCGTAGCTCGGGAGAATATGTCTAGTAAATTATTGTAGTTGCTCGGAAGAGAATTACGACACCTGAAGTGCTCACGATCAGTAGAGAATACTTATGCAAAATTATAGGAGATATAGCGAGAAAGATTTCAAAATTGCAAAAATCATAACTCTAGGCCTCCTTATTTTGTCTCCAGCCCTTAGTCTCGTTAGTTGATAATTTTACTGCTTTCTAGTACTTGTTAGTTAATTAGTTAGAAATAAAATCTCAATCTTTATAATTTAGAAAATTGTTCAAACTTGTCTTTTGACTGATAGCAAACAGTTATAGCTAAACCTTAGTTTTCTGTAGGATTCGACTCCGGACTTTCAGATCGGGTTATATTTGCAACTACCGCTTATACTTTTTTTATAATTATAATTCACATATGTACAAAAGTTAGTATTGTTATTTTTTCGTACTTGTGGTTTATATTATAATATTTTTATATAACATAAAGCCTTTAACTTCACGTAGTAATATTATTATCTATATTAGTACGAGGCAATTTAAATTAATAAGATGTTAGCATGTAGGTACAATATATTACCTTTAATATTGTAGTAAAAAGTATTCACTAATATGAAGATTTGAGTAGTTGTTATGAAACATTAGATTATGATGAATGTCCATAAGTCCAAAATGAATAACACCCACTACTCTTCTCCATTATCTCCATAACTCTCACTAATCCAATACTTATGATTGTAACTACCATACCTCCATAATCTCCCCCATGATCTTCCTACATGATCTCAAATACTTAATGCCATGTTTATGGTACTCTTTTGTATACCTCTATGTAATACTATAAATAGAGGATGTGAAGTGATATTGTACACACTTGAATATGGAAGAAATACGAATTTCTCCTCTCTTTTCCCTTTATATCTCTTATCTATTTTATTATTTTGTATTGTTACCCTGAGCTTAGTTTCTTAACACGTTATCAGCACGACCTCTAACCAAAGTGAGAAGATAACCCATTTCATGATGGAACTATGAAAAATCGAAAACCTTGAATCAATTTGGTTGAGCCAATGAAAACCTAGGTTTTCGTATGCCATATCAATGTTCAGTTTGCTTCGTATTGTATAGAAAGTAAAATAGGTTCACGTCTCTGTGTGGGAAAAAGCCTGTACATAAAGGTATACATATGTTTGAAATACTATTTAGATGAGGTACGCATACCTAATATATATAGTAATTAAATATTGGTCCTTTATATAATGCTATCGTCCTTCTAAACTGTTGTCTTAGTTGCTTGGTGATATACAGATGGAAAATGCTTTACGATATGGGTAAATTAACCATCTTTTGTATTAAGTTAGGCACTTTTTTTTAATACAACAGGGGTGATGTTATCACCTAAAAAATTGAAGGAGGACTGGGAAACAGGTCCTCACTCCAAACACAATATACAACTCTAGCTAACAAAGAAATTAGATTTTTCATACTTTGTTCTTATTGTGGGCAGCTGCCATTTATCAAGAAGGAATACACTTTTAACCATGCGTGGGAGTTGTTAGAAGTTCTGGAAAATCTTGGCCTGATTGGAAGTAGCTGCAAGTTTAGCCAGACAATCAACTACTTGATTAGCCTCTCTAAGACAGTGTTGCACGCAGACATTAGCATCATTTATGGAGTTGATGGTGCTGTCCACAATCTGCTTAATCTTAAGGTTGTTGGCCTCTTTCTTTGTCAACATATTTGCAATGATCAGAGAGTCAAGTTCAAGAACAAAATTAGTGAGCCCATGGTGGCTACACCATTTCACTCCAAACTCAGCTGCAAGAGCTTCAGTCATATTGTTACTATTACTGTGTACATTGACTGAGAAAGCCATAATTAAGTCACCATTATTATTTCTCACAATACCCCCAATACCTGTTACGCCAGTTTCTTTGATAAAGCTCCCATCGGTATTGACCTTGATAGTATCTGCCGAGGGGGTTTGCCATCTAACTTGCTTCCATGTTTGAGCCGGCTTGAGTCTCTCTATCTTATCACAGTAAGAAGGCCACTGAACCTTGCTATCAATACCAGGAATCACCTTCGCAATTTCCTGCTTTATAATCCAGACTCCTTGGTACTTCATAGCGTTGTGGTTGAACTTGTTCTTGTTGCCATATCTACATGAGGTCCATTGCTTCCAAATTTTCCAGCATATGATAGTAGGCACAATCTGCACGATCTGTTTGTGTATTGTGTTGGAGGTTTTAGCCTCCCACTATCTCTTGAAGGTTCCAGTAATAGGTTCGAGTTGATGCTTCATTCCCAAGGGTTTGCCTATTTCATTCCATATGAACTGTGCTACATTACTTCCATTGAACACATGCTGCATGGTCTCAATCTGTGCATGGTTACAGCAAAAACATCTAGAAACAATGTTAATACCTAATTTTCTAATAGTGTCGTCAAAAGGAAGTCTTTTCTTAAAAATCCTCCAAGTTAAGAAAGAGCATTTAAAAGGGATAGAATTATGCCAAACCTTACTGATGAAATCATTTTTTTGCCTAGGAGCTCTAATAAAGTGCCATGCAGAGTTATTGGAGAACAAACCATTTTCAGAGATATTCCAAATTAGAAAATCATCAGTGCTACTATTACCCACTGTGATCTTAGAGATAGTGTCAACAATATGGGAAGGAAGGGTATCATTCAGCTTTATATTATTCCATGTCCCGTTGCAAATATAATGCTTGACTTGAACTTTAGCAGATTTTCTTTGATCCTAAACAGCCATGGCCAAAGTCCCATAGCCTGTGCAGTTGTCCCACCAGAAACTCGAGTTTCCTGCTTGAATTTTCCAGATGATGTTAGGCTCAACCTTCCTCTTAATCTTCATCATACTTTTCCAGGCGTGAGAGTCAGAGGAGATAGGAATTTTGGCCACAACATGAGCTCTCTTACAATATTTATTCCTAAGGAAGGTAGCCCAAAGAGAGGGTTGGGTTCTAAACCTCCACCATCTTTTAATGTTAAGGGATTCAGTAATATCTTCCATCCTTCTGATACCCACACCACCTTCCTCTTTAGGTAAATAAAGGTTTTTCCAGGCACTCCAGTGATAGTTATTTTTTCCTTCGGAAGTACCCCAGAAGAAAATTAGCAAAATGCTTCTCCATGAGTTTGGGCACACTTTTAGGGGGGGAGGGTTTCAAAGCAGATAAAGTATATATGGGAAGAGATTGTAAAACATGTTTAATAAGAATAAGTTTGCCCCCATAGAAGAGCATTTTTTCCTGCCAAGCATTAAGCCTCTTCACAATATTAGACAATATACCATCGAACAAAGTAGTATTTTTTCTTCCTTGATAAATAGGACACCCCAGGTAGTTGAAAGAGAAGCTTTTATCCATAAAGCCTGAAGCATTTCTGATCTTGTTGATCATGCTAGCTGAGGTGTTAGGGGTAGTGATGAAAAAACTTTTTGCATCATTAACTTTCTAGCCTGGCGCATTCTCATACCTCCTAATCACCTTCTTGATAAGTTTAATGGTTTTATTGTCCCCTCCACTAAAGATAACAATATCATCGGCATAAGCTAAGTGGTTAATAATGGGGCCTCTACAGTCTATAGTAAAAGGAGTGAAGTTGGTCATACCAATGAGACTATTGAGAGATCTGGATAAAATTTCTGCTCCAATAATGAAAAGAGATGGGGATAAAGGATTCCCTTGTTTGAGCCCCTGAGAAGAGGTGAAAAAGCCTTTTCTAGCACCGTTAATAATGATAGAATACCAGACATCATCAACCAGTCTAAAGATTAGGTCAATCCATTCTTCAGACTATTAAGTTAGCACTTATTGAACATCAAGATACGATAGGGTTCTCACCATGAATAAATAAATAAACTATAGATATGCACACACAAGGAACCAAAATAGTATGCTACTAAGTGGAATACAACCATTAGCGCAAGGCGAGTCTACAATGTTAAAATTGACATTATGATATGCTAATGAGTTGATGATTCATATAAAATGTTATTGCCCACGCTAATGGAATTTGGAGAGTAACTCTTTTCTGGAATTGAAGATATTAGTAACTAGGAACCGGTAGCTCAATAACTTATCCAATACTGAGAGATTAAGATAGTATGCATTTTTTATGCAGGTAACATATATTGCTCTATATATCATTAATTATTTTGTGCAATTATTCTTGACTTCTTTAGATTTCGGGATCTTTACAACTTGGAGACCTTTTCTGATTGTTAAGACTTGCAAACGTACTCCCGAAAGGTGGGTTAATGTTTTCTATCATTTGTGATTGATATCATTGAATAATGTTTGAAGGTGAGTCCACTTTGGCTCAAGGGTGAGTCCACTTTGGCTTATTATGCCATTAACTGAGGGTAATACGGTAGGTTCAAGTCCTGACGCACCACGAGAGTAAGACATCGGGTTCGAGTCCCAACATATTATAGCCTTACATGCCTTTATATGGATTAGACATTGAGTTTGAGTCTCAATGCACCATATTGATGATATAATGATAACTAAAGAAAATGTATTTTTCATGAAAAAGCATGAAAATTGTCCCTCTTGATTTGTTCCATTCTTGAAGTGAATGTGATAGCAATGCATAATAAGTCTAAATGAAGATAAGTGGTTGACCAATGGACGTAGGCATGCTAAAGATCAAAATAATAATAGTCATCATTATGGTAATTGTAAAAAAGAGAACAATGAGGGTTCTCAAAATAATCATTCCAAGGTGAAGGAAATATGTATTAATACAAAAAGGCATCCCGGTGCACTAAGCTCCCGCTATGCGTGGGGTCCGGGGAAGGGCCATACCACAAGGATCTATTGTATGCAGCCTTACCCTACATTTCTGCAAGAGGCTGTTTCCTCGGCTCGAACCCATGACCTCCTGGTCACATGGCAACAATGTTACCAATTACGCTAAGACTCCCCTTCGAAATATGTATCAATGTGGTATGTTAATACGAGGCACGTTCGCATGATTATAGTCTATTCCTTGAAAATGTGACTTGTGATAAGATTTGTAAATGCAGACTCATTCCTTAAAGTGAATGTAGAAATATATATGTGATAAAAATTATGCATAAGAATGCGCTTATGCATGGTTGGATAAATACTACAACTCATCTCTAAGGGATGTTTGAGAGAAAGAAAGATAATGCATATTACTGTGTGGTTACATGGATATGTCATTGGTTGCGTACATGTGGTACGCCAAAAATATATTGTCACTCTTTATAAAAAGTTATTAAAGGAAAACTTAAAGCAATAAATAATTTTGCTTATAATGATTTTGACCATGATAATTATTATGATATGATTTTCGTCGTGAAGGAGACATTCACCATATGGATGGTGAGAAATAAGTCTTGTAGTACAAAATCAATTAAGAGCTTTGGAAGAGCTAATTTGTTACTACCCGGAAGAATAAAATTGTTCATGATATTGATATTGTAGTAAGTCTCAAAAGAAAATTTTTGAGTTTCAAATATATTAGCCAAAGTGGTTGACATATTGATACTATAAATGAAAAGAAGATTGAATATCTTTATATTACTATAATCATACCGGATAAATATAAAAGGTTACCCTATTTTCCTTCTATTTGTACTACACAAGTATAATCATGATGATGGAATCACATGCCACAAGTAAACTAGAGGTTTACTGAAACAAATATTAGTTGGCATGACCGGTTGGCCATTCCGGTTCAATTATGATGCAGAAAAATTGATTGAGAATTCGCATTGGCATATATTGAAGAAATAGAAGGTTCTTCAAGAATTCTCTTGTGCTGCTTATTCTCATGATATACCAGCTAAGGTTGGCATTAAATTCCTTAATTTCTGGAACGAATAAAAGGTGATATATATTGGATTCAGTCACCTGCTATGTGGACCGTTTACTATTATATGATTTTAACAGATGCATCTCTTATATGGTCACATGTGCGTTTGTTATCAACTTTCAATTTGAATTTTGCAAGGCTGATTGCTCAAATTATTAGAGTACAGCTCCATAATATAAATTATGATGATTTATCTTAATAATGCTGGATTAAATCTAATTTGGGTTAGCAGAAATTGTATGCCTCCAATTATAGCTAAACTATTGGTTATGAGAACAAAACTTCCAAAACGAAATTTGGTATGAGGTATATTATTTAATATACAACAACACTCGTACGCATCTAGCCAACAAGTTATGATAAATTCTCCCTATCACAATTGCTACAGGGTCAGGAACCAAATAATTTCCATCTAGAAATATGAATGTGCTATATGATTTAATTGTTCAGCCAAAATGCACAAATATGGGTCCCCAAAGAAGATTGGAGATATGTGTTAGTGATCCCAATATTAGGGGGAGAAAATGGACAACTGAAAAAGTGATACGTAAAATAAATTATTAAGAGTACATCTAGATCCTCGTACAAGAAAATGTGAACTTTAATTTCAAGTGATAATTCATTTGTAAAATATTTTCAGAGGCATTTTCTAACCCAAAGCTAAATGTTACGTTTCTGCTTCTAATGCTCCAAATAGTATAAAGTTCATGATGGACAAAGTCTATGGCACGCATGAAGCATAATAAACTAATCTGTTCCAAAGATAAAACTCCTTGAAGAAGGAGAGGAGTAAATGATCAAGCTTTCATAATAAGGAGGCAAGTGCTCTAGAAGAGCGCCACGACAAACACTTTATAAGACCTCACGGGAGAGGCTCAGGTACCTGAAAATAATGAGATAAGCAGATCTCAATAAGCTATGTCTTTATTGTGTGATGATGGAACCGATGTAAAATGATCATTAACTATATTGTTGATATAATGTAGCACTCAATATTATTAATATTGACGGGGATCTTGAGCTCAAATATGTCATAAAATTTGGACAGATAAATGATTGGCCAAATGAAAAATACGCAATGAAAATTGACTTCACCTAAAAGTGAAATAAAAATGTAACGACCTGGCCGATCGTTTTGAGAGTTGTAGCCTTGTTCCCCCATTTACTGCTCCTTTTATGCTTTTAGCTGTTATGTGACTTGCCGGGGTAGTTGGTTCGGGCTTGGAGAGATTTTGGAATGAATTGAGACACTTAGTCTTCAGTTGAAAGCTTAAGTTGAAATGGTTGACCGAATATTGACTTATGTGTAAACGACTCCGGAATAGAATTTTGATGGTTGCACTAGCTCCGTTGGGTGATTTTGGACTTAGGAGCATGTCTGGATTGTGATTTGGAGGTTCGTAGTTGAATTAGGCGTGAAATGGCGAAAATTGGATTTTTTGAAAAGTTTGACCGGGAGTGGAATTTTTAATATCGGGTTTGGATTCTAATTCCGAAAGTTGGAGTAGGTCCGTGGTGTCATTTGTGACTTGTTTGCAAAATTTGAGGTCAATCAGACGTTATTTGATATGTTTCAGAGTCGTTTGTAGAAGTTGGAATTCCTTAGTTTCAATATGCTTGAATTGGGGTGCGATTCATGTTTTAATGTTGTTTGATATGATTTGAGAGTTCGACTAAGTTCGTATCATGTTTTATGACTTTTTGGTATGTTTGGTTGAGGTCCCGGGGGCCTCGAGTTGATTTCAGATGGTTTTCGGATCAAAATTTGAGTTTGAAAAGCTGCTATAGCTGGGACTCTTCTGGTGTGATCACACCTGCGATAGGTTGGCCGCAGATGTGATGTCGCATGTGAGGCTGGGGTTGCGCAGGTACGGAGCTGGGGCTGGCCTGGGGATGGACGTAGGTGCGAAGGGAAATCCGCATCTACGATCCCGCAGGTGCGAGCAAGGCTCCTCAGATGCAGAGTAGAGAGGCGAAGGTTGTTTCCGCAGAAGCGGATCACGAGCCGCAAAAGCGCTTTCGCAGGTGCGGAACTTAGAGTGCAGGTGCGTGCCCTGAGAGTTTAAGTGATTTACGCAAAAACAGAGGATTTTATCGCAAAAGCGGTTCCGCAGGTGCAGTTATTTGGCCGCAGATGCGAAAAGCCTGGGCAGTGTCTTATATACGAGGGTTCCGAGATTTTTCACCATTTTAAACATTTTAAACATTTCAAGCTCGGGTTTGGGCGATTCTTGAGAGGACTTTCGAGGGGTTTCTTGAGGTAAGTCCCTTGTGCTCATTTTTGATCAATAATCTTATTTCCCCTTTGAATTTCTCACCTAGTTTGTGTGTATTTAAGGTGTAAATTGGGAGTTTGAGGCTAGGAATTTAGAGCGTTTGATTTGGGGATTTGGGTGACGATTTGGTGTCAGATTTTGATAAATTTTGTATGGTTGGACTCGTGGTTGAATAAGTTTAAGGGTTTTGTGACTTTTAACGGATTTCGAGATGTGGGATCGGGGGCCCGCTTTTGAGTCGATTTTTGACTTTTTATTAATAATTTAGTATTTTCTTATGGAGTTGATTCTGTTAGCCTATGTTGATTGTATCGAATTGTTTGTGGCTAGATTCGAGGCATTCAGAGGCCGTTTTGCGAGGCAAAAGTGTGTTGGAGTAGAGATTGGCATGGCGTGAGGTAATTAATAGTTCTAAATTTGGTTCTGAGGGTATGAAACCCTGTATTTTGTGTCATGTGTTTGGTTTTAAGGTGTCACACATGCTAGGTGACGGGCGTGTGGGCGTACACCGTAAGAATTGTGACTTGGTCAATTCTGTAGAACTATGAAGTTGAATAGCCTGTTGTTATCCGAATACTCTCCATGTGTTATAGAAATTTAACTGCAAATCATGTTTAGACCATGTATTGATATTGTAGGGACCCAAAGAGGTCGTCTACATGTTGAATTATCTGTTAAATTAATATTTTATACTCAGTCACAGTTTTACTTGCATATTACATCTCAGCCTCTATTGTTCATTATTAATACATTATATCATTGCTGTTTGGGCTGATTATCATGATTTTTGAGAGCCCGAGAGACTGGAGAGGTTGATGACTGAGTGAGGCCGAGGGCCTGATTGTGAGGATATTTATGAGATAGGGCTGCACGTTGCATTATGTTTTATTGATTTATGCCATGATTGGCTTGTTATAGTGCTTGGGTTGAAGGAGCCCTTCCAGAGTCTGTACACATCCCCGGTGAGCGCAAGTACCTACTGAGTGCCGAGTGCTGAGTGCTAGGCGATTGAGAGGAATGAGTGATTGTGAGGTTGGAGTGAATGGGAGAACTGATTGATTGTTGCTCTGAGATGATGCATTTGACTTTCATTTATGTTGCACTTCTACTGTCATATATCACCGCCTTGTAATTTATGAGAGATATTATATTCTGTTTCGCTTGAACTTGACATGGATTAACTGTTGTGGCCTAAATTGTCGAACTTGAAAGCATGCCTACCTTCCTATGTTGAAATTACTATAATTGAACTATAACCGTGAAGCTCGTCACTACTTTCAGTCCTTTATTTAGTCTTGTTACTTACTGAGTTGGTTGTACTCACGCTACACCCTGTACTTCATGTACAAATCCAGGTATTTCCGGACACGGTGGGTGTTGATTCCTTTGCACAGTTGATCGTTTGGAGATTTCAAGGTAGCTGCCCGGTGTTTCGCAGACCTTGCATCCTCTTTCCCTATCTTTTCGATTTATGTATTTCGTTTCAGACTATTATAGACAATACTCCCAGATTTGTGATGTTTAGACACTCATGTACTCAGTGACACCCTAATGTTGGGAATTTTTATATTGGTTTTGACTTTTTACCCAGTTTTTGAGAGTTGGATGAATTTAAACCTGCATTATTTTAATTTTCATTTAAAAGTGTTGGAATCATTTCGAAATGTCGACTTATCTAGTACCACGTTAGGCGCCATCACGACAGGCTAAATTTTTGGTCGTGACAGAAAAATCAAGTCGATAGACATAAATACGACTTGTGGCACAATATGTTTTGTAAATATCTTGGCATTGGTTTTATGGAGATATGTTCTCCTGTGGTGGATGAAATAGTTTTTAGGTTTTAATTTGGCAATACATGAAAAACTTGATATGCGTATAATAAAAATTCTTAAAGGATTTAAATTGTTCTGAAGCATATTAAGGTTCCCAAGAAATTTATTAAATAAAATTCCAGTAAATCCTTATGTGGATTAGAACATTCATGTCGTACATGATTTGTTTTTGTGTCATGTTTGCAATATATAGTTTTACTCCTATGTGGAGATATTGAAATAACATTAGTGTTATATTGCAAAATGAATCCTTGATATCGATTTGTTTATTCTAACAAATACTGTCAAGATTTTATTGGTTTGCAAATGCATGCGTTTTTTTAAAGTTCGTTTTTCAGACAATCTATTTGCATGTGAGGGTACTGCTATATTATGATATTCAACAAGAATCAAATTGCATTGAAGATGATACTGCATGCATAGCTCAATTGAAAGAAGGACTATCGAAGGAGACAAAATAGAGCATATTTCACCAAAGTTCTATTTCAGACATGATCGATGTTCAATAGATTTATTTAAGCGATAATTTGACAAAGTTCTTCACAAGGCATTGCCGACCTCAGCAATTGAGAAGTTGTTGTACAAGATCGGAATTCATCATCTCTGAGATATCAAGTGATATTTTTGTCAGAGGGAGTATAACACGCGCTGCACTCATTTTTCTTTAGCTAAGGTTTTATCCCACTGGGCTTTGCTGACAAGGTTTTTTAATGAGGCAATAAATAATACGTATTACATGATATGTGTACTCTTTTTCCTTCACTAGAATTTTTTTCCCACAGGGTTTTTTCCTAGTAAGGTTTTAACGAAGTACATTATCTATGGACATCTAAGGGGGAATGTTATGAAATATTAGATTATGATGGATATCCATAACTCCTAAATGAATAACACCCACTACTCTTCTCCATTATCTCCAATAACTCTCACTACTCCAATACTTATGATTGTAACTCTCATACCTCCAAATCTCCCCCATGATCTTCCTACATGATCCCAAATACTTCATGCCATGTTTATGGTATTCTTTTGTATACCTTATACTATAAATAGAGGATAAGAATCTCTCATCTCTTTCCCCTCTATATCTCTTGTCTATTTTATTGTTTTGTATTGTTACCTTGAACTTAGTTTCTTAACAGTAGTTTAATTTTAATTTTAAATATATTTATTGTTAAAGAGTAGACAATCTTTGTTTCTTTCTTTCTTTTCTACAAAACTTTTGCACTTTTTAAATTTTTTCTGCAATTTTTAATATTGTCTAAACTAAAATAAAATCATAAAATCTACTACTAAAAATGTTAAAAGCTTCAAAAGTTCGAGGGCCTAAATCAAGGTTTTACTAGCTTCCCTTGAGCCATCCATCCATCTTTGACATTCTCAATCAAATTTTACAGAATCTCAATTTAGATAAGACGACAATAACAATGAACATTAAAGATAGTGAATACGTCATTTATTTACTAAATGTGAATAAAGCTAGTTAAATAGTATGTTCGTGGGGTAGTGGGCTTGACGGAATAAGTGGCTTGAATCTAAACAACGTTAGAAGACTCTTAAACTTCTTTCATAAGTTTCTTATAGTAATGAGACATAAAAAACCTATATGACTTTGATCTAGTGGTGCGAGTGCAAAGTATGACGTGTAGATTAGCCACACGCCATGGTATTGAGCTCTCCCATATACAAATATATGGTTAAGTGAAAAATGATAAAGGAGTGAACCCATTATTCATCAAGTTTTGAACCTTGCGATACTTGCCTCAACGATTTCTTAGTTTAAAAAAACAAGACACACAAATCAAATATGACAAAAAGAAATAGCTAATTCAAAGAATTTGAGTTTAAATTATAAAGTAAAATGGCGAGAAACACGAAAAAAAGACTATACATAAAGGAAGATAAATAGATTTAATAAGAAGGCAAAATGCCAATGGAAATTAGAGTTGCCTGCCTCTCTCTCACACGCATATATTGGTGTTGCATGTGTGATGTTACATTCACAGTATAGACAATATTGATGATTTTCAGTGTTAGACCATATTGATAAATCACTGCATTGATATGATTTCTTACACTTGTTCTTGGAACTCATATAAAATCACATACTGAATATCAATGTTAAACTTAAACCTACAAACTTCTTTGTGCTGATCATGCTGGAAATTTCAACCTTTAATTGAAACCCTCTGTTTATTTCTGCATTGACATTGTTAGTATTTTCTATGTAATCACCGTGAAGTGAATTGATTGCATTTGATAATTAAAAAGCACTTGTTTAATAAAAATTGCATGTTAATTAAACTAATAGAAACACCTAAATTAAGTTTTGTAAATATTGCGGAATATACTCCATCTTTTAAGGATCTATTTGGTTTTCACCCTATAAGCTAATAGGAAGATGGAGGAGAAAAATAAAATAAAAAAAATGAATATACTTTCGTTAGTTGCCGTATTATGAGTATTTTGCAGCGATACCTTTGGAAAAGCTGGTGAGGCAGTGTACTGTGATGAGGAAAAGAAACAATTAAGGCTCTGTTTGTTTTAAGGAATTAAGACTGATTTCCCAAAAAGGAATGAAGAGATATGGGAAAATCTAATATTTCCCTAATAGTTGAATCATACATTTGTTACACAAAAACTTAAAGAAAGAAGGCCTGTATATTTACCCAAAAATAAATGCCTGTATGTATAATATTTGAGATCATTTAGAGGTATGTATGTCTTGATCTTTTATGGAGGGAAGCACAATTTTCTTAAATAATTTAAGTTATATACAACAATAATATAATTTATAATAGTAAGTGCCAAGCTGCATGATTTATTATTAAAGCAATAAAAATATTTACTCATAATTGTTGTTTACTGAACCACATCAATTTAGTATGATTAAGTATAAAAATGAGTCAACCCTATATTACTAATAAACTATAATTAAGTGATGAATATATATATATATATATATATATATATATATATATATATATATATATATATATATGTAAAAAAGAGATGTCAATTATTCGTTGGATTAATGTAAACTACAAATGTTGATAAGTTTTATCATTAACCAATTCACAGTATCATAAACAATTTTGCGTAATAAAACTTTTAGGTAATATGATCGATTAGTTAATTTTAATAGTGTCAGCATATAACTTAATCATTTTTAATAATTACATAAATAAAAATGAATCCTTAAAAACGTACTACTGGATTGGTTATTTTGTTTTATTTTGGAATTGGGAGTGCCAAAGAGTCACTGCTGGAATGAAAAGGTTAGTGCACGTACAATTGATCGTCAAAAATATGTCCCAGTAGTATTCTTAGTTTTGTAACTATGATCTCAAATAGATATTATATTGAATGAATGAATATATGATATGCGTTTTTTTATTATATTTATTATATTTATCTATAGTTATTTAATCATAATTAAATGGCATATTTTTTTTATATTTTGTTACCATGCTCCAAAATAAATATTTATATTAGACCAATAAATATAAGATATGTGTTTTATATATTTATCACCTAACTCTGGTTACTTAACTATGATTAAATGATGTGACTCTAACTTGTAAAGGATAAATTCTCATTTGGTATTTAACAGTGTTGGCTCACCCCTGTTTGAAGAACGTTGAGCTAGAGAAAGGAGTCGAACAGGTTTCTTGGTGCTTAAGTAAAAGGTATTTTAATTTATCCATTTTTACTGTTCATTCAAAGTATGGTCCACAAAAGTTTTTTTTTTTTTTTTTGAAAATCAAGTTTAAGGTAACATGAACAATTTTTTCAATTTTTTTCTTTTTGTTTTTTGGATTTTTCGCAGAATTTTAACGAAAACCCTAGTGGGTTAGTGCTGCATTGGGGTTTCAGAAGGATGATCCTCTTGAGTGATTCATATTGGGATATAACCCATTGATATTGGATAGTTAAAATGGTTTCATGCATGAAAAAATATAATGTTTTCCTTTTTAAATGTATTTTTTTTCTTGTAGTTTCAAAGCTTATAAAAGCCCAGAAGTAAGAACATTTATGCTGTGTTATTTTATTATGTTTTGGGAAAAAGAAATTTTGGCTGTCTCATTTGGAATCTGCTCTGTTCCACATTTTGGTGTGTTATTACGTTATTTGTATTTTTTATTCTTATAACACCTGATTCCAATTTTCCTATGCTACGGCGTTGGTTATTTGTTTTTGATAATTTTTATTTTATGTTGCATCTGTTAAATTGGGGGATTCCTTCTATGATTTGGTGAAATCACAGTGGTTTTGTTTCATACGTGCACTGAAGGTTTATTTCTATTTTTGTTTTTTGTTTTTTGCCAAATATTCATAAAATAACAGAAGAATTTCCTCTATTTATAATTTTTTGGTATTCTTACTGAGCTTGTTTAAGGCTAATAAATTTGCCTGGGAGTGCAATCAGATGCTGATAATGCCGTTCTCTGTCCATCTCTTTTTTTTTCTTTTTCCTTCTGGTGGTTTCCGGCTAGTTTGCTTGCACCTTACCTATTCCACGAGGTATTTGCTATATCTCACAAACATGAGTATGGGATAACTCTGTCTATCAACCCCTTAGACAAATGGTGAATGTTGGGAAGAAGGTCTTATTTAAGCAGTTAGAGAGAGAGAGGGTATTGTTATTTACTTAATTTATGTCTTTGACACACCCTTTAAGTGCGAGCCTCGGTCAAGCACATGTGAATTCTTTTTGATAATGGGTGGGAGTCTTCTGCTGGTTCTGATACCATATTATAGTTTGTGATCATTTTTTTCGTTGCTACGCACTTCAACTAATTCTACGAGATACCTGCTATTTCCCACCGGCACAGGTGTCGGATAATTTTCTCCACCAAGGCTTGGACAAATGAGAAGAAATCACCTAGTGTTTCTTACCTCCGCTAAGTTTTGAATCTGAGATCTCATGATTCTCAATCCACTTCATTGATTAATAGGCGGCACCCTTGGGTGCAAATGTGTTATCAATTATATGAAAGCTTAAATCATTAGAGAGAGTATATTTTTATTTGCTTAATTGTATGTTTTTAACACTTACTATTTGGTGAGCAATTCTTTTTTTTTAAAAAATATTTTAAAACATTCTTTAGCTGTTGCAATGTGTGATTTATGTATTTCTTAATTGTACTTTCCAAATATGTTAAAAAAATGAATGTCCAAATTTTAACAGAAATAAGATATGTTGACCTTTGCCCTCCAAATCCCCTGTTCGTTTTGGCCTTTTGGGATGTGAGGTAGTAGTAAAAGGAGTTTTGGAAGCAAAGTTGCAGTTAAAGAGAACCTCAAATTTGTTTTTACTGGTTGAAGAGGGTCTTAATTCACTTAAAGCATAGTAATCATGTGTGGGCAGGGGCAGGTGGTATTTGTTTAAAGAATAACATTTCGGCGAGTGTATTTGTGACACAACTGAAGTGGGACTTAGTTTCTGTTGAATTAAATGTTCTATTGCTCTGTGGAACCATGCAACTGTCATGGGACTAATTTGGTCAATTCCTTGTAGATTTTTAATTTCTTTCTCTCGATATTGTGTCCTAAAACACCCATCATCATCTTTTCTTGTGACAAATGGGTGTTCTCAGCAATATTAATATTGTCATATTGTGATTAAAAAGCTCTTTTTGGTTAGTGGTAGGAAGAGGTCTGATAGAACAAAGTTCGACAAGTAGGATCTACTTATGATCCCCATTCCTCTGTCATTTCCTTTTGGCTATAGAGAACATGTTTACTGATAACAAAGAAATAGTAATAGTGAAGATGTCAGTGATGAAACATGACTCGGTGAAATGTGGGAAATAATTCTCCCACTGCATTAATTGTATTTTGGTTGATGAAGTGACTATTGTGCATTCGAGTCTTTTCTACTGTTTCAGACTGAGCTCTATTAGGAATTTCTGGACATGATGAAGTATTGGCTTGATGCTTAACAATGTCATACGGTATTTTTTTTTAATTGATGTAGCAGCATTTGATAAGACCTATATTTTACACCTATGAGCTTCTTAAAAAAATGTCCTCATAGATTTGTACTGGATACCGTTCAACTTGGAATGTCATCTAGTAAGTTAGTATTCTTAAGTTTAATGTTCTTCCAGTGATTATATTGGTAAAATTCAGATGGTGTTTCTGTGTTTTCTTGTTTGTGGTTATAATGCAGATGTAGTGTTTTTGCTCTTCCTTATCAAAAATTAATGTTTTAACCCTATTTTTGCATTGAAAGGAAGTAGCTACTGCAGTACCTCAACCTCATTGAGCTCCTTCAAGTTCTGCATTGGTAATATAAGATGGCGCCAAAGTCGAATTCAAAAGTGAAAAGGGCCTGTGAGGCAATGCAGGTCTTTGGCTATACTGAAGAAATTGTGAAGCCAGTATTGAGGAACCTTCTGAATCTGTACAACAAAAACTGGAAGCTTATTGAAGATGAGAATTATTCTGCTCTTTTGGAGTCTCTTATAGACAGCGAGGAGTCAAAGGTGCTCCCTATGATTACTTAAGCTTCAGTGCTTATTTCCGTTATCATCACATGATACCCTTTGCAATGTGTTAATCCTTTATATAGATTATGCATGGTAATATTTGTGTCTATCTTGATATCATGCACACAATGAACACGGATCATTCATCTTCACATCTTTCCTTTCAATTTCCGATGACAATGCATGTGGTGAATTGATTATAGTTTCACTGATGATCAGGAAAGGCAGAAATCCTTGTTGGAAGATGAGCCCGAAGAAAATGAACCACCACTGAAAAAATCTAGGTTCTGCTCTCAATTAAATCATTCCTCACTTGCTAAACATGATCCCAGTCCTAGTGCTGACACATGTACTTTAGAGTTGCAATCTCCCAGCAAGCAGAAGATGGCTGGGTTCACCACTGAATCTTATGAAACTGAGGATGTTGAACTGAAGCCTTTTCTCTTGAAAGATTATCAGGGCAAAGGTAAGAAACAGAGTTTTTCAGAATCTTCTCCTGTTTCAACGCTGCCTAATGACATGGTAGTGTTCTCTGGTGATAACATGGAAGGACCTTGTAATCCGTCATCTCATTTAACTATAAAGGAAAAGGGTGATACATCTCTTTCATATCCTGCTCTGGTACCTAAAAGAAGACTGCGTTTTGATTGCCGGGAAGAGCCAAATGTTGTAGGTTCTTCTGATGCATCCAACAAAGGTGCTCTTGTTGAGTACGACCTTAGTGATACTATGCCTCTAAAAGTGCCATTTTCTGATAACCTGCCAGATTCTGATGTTCCTCTTGCTGTTGCTCCTTCAGGTATTTCTTCGATATTTAGAGTTTACTATAATAAGATCCGTCTGTCTCTCTTCCGCACATGGTTTGAAATTTTGAATGGATTGTTCCTTATTTCGAGTTTGGATATCCATTCAGTTGATATTCTCTTGATGGCTTTTTCTTTTTGAAGTTTCTCTTGTCGTCATGTATGCTTGTTTTGGTGATTTCGTACTAAATCGGAATATGAATAATGAAATGATTGACTAAAAGGAATAAACAGAGAGGGGTTAACTTGCTAATGTCAACAACTTTATTTTAGAAGTTAATGTGGAATCTGAAAGCCAAAGAAAGACAGCATAGTCAAACTGCTATGTTGCAACTTTCTCCACTGATGTACATTCCTTCTTATGAAGTTCCAAAGCTACCAATTTTCTGAGGGCAAGTTCAATGAATTTGGTCTTGTTCTAGTAATTGTCTTTGAACGAAACGAATATGTGAAATCACATTTTTATAAACACTTGTTATCGGAAAGGCTACGTCTTTTACTCTTCATTGAGCTGGAAAGCTATCTCTTGTCTGTTTGTTTTGAAGTTGATTAAGGCTGATTCGGAATTTCTTCTCCTAGCTTTCGGGGTCTTAATCTTAAATTGATTTTATACAAGATAGCAACGTGGAGATTCTTATGGCTTTCAGTAACTCTTTTAGTTTCTGCTCATAGTAGGTCCAACTTTTGATATTGTTTGATGAAAAGAAAAAAGGGATGTGAATAAGGAACATCGGTATTTGTTGCATCTGATGGGGTCGTGAATTGTCTTTCTGGGTAAAACCACATGGGAAAATATGTCAATTGGTAAATCGTACTTCTGAAATTGGAATCATTTTATTTGCATTCCCTTCCTCTTAGTTTTGTTGTCAAATTCCAGTCTTACCAAAATGTGAATGTTATCTATAATGTAGAAGCTTTATTCTCTCATATTCTTTGGACTTGAATTTTGACAAATAGCTCCTTCCTGTCAATTATCTGAAGATGGCTCAAGAACATTTGAAAGACAAGACTTGGAGTTTCTCAACTCTGAACATTTGGATACGGAAGGAAATGAAAAAGGCGTGACAAGTTCATCACAACAAGATATTGCTTCCTCTCAGAAGGGGGAGGTGAAGATCTTCTTTGTCTATAAGCCATGTTCCTCATCCGATTTTCGTCCACCAAGTTTAGATGCAGTCCTGAAGCGGATGGAGGGAAAGTATATAAAGTCTTATAGAATTTCTCAACCTGGTTTCTCTCTATTGAGGCTGATGGAAAATCTGTGTGAATGCTATCTGACAGCTGGCACCAAGGCTAAGGCAGCAAATGAGCCATTAGCTGGGATAGAGTCTCAGAAACAACATCCAGTTGGTGTGAGATATGATGCTGCTAATCATGAATTGCACTTTGCTCCAGACATTAGCAATGGCTCATTCAAATTGTCGAATCTTATCAAAGTCTCACCTCAAATTCCAAAATTTCCAGCTTCAGGAAATAGGGATATAGTGTGCTATATGGTGAATTTTAATGGTACTAAGATTTATGGTGCTGAAAAGGATAAAACCAAGAAGGTTCTTAAACTCCCTGCGCCTTCAACGATGAACAATTCGGTGGTTGTTCAGAAAAAAGACTCGTCTCCTGGTCTTCCTGGTTCTGCTTATTATTTTGAAGACATCACCAATGGTCAAGAGGAGCATAGAATTTCGTTGATCAATGAATTCAGCCATGAGATCTTGCATGTCTTTAAGTACATACCTAAGAACATTATTTTCCAAAATGCATATGTGAAGTTTCTTCTTGCTCGTATATCAGATGACAACTGTTGTTCACACTGCAGCGAGGATTGTTTGTCTCTAGATATACCTTGTGCTTGTGCTGGTGAAACAGGGGGTGAATTTGCCTACACATCAGGTGGTTTGCTCAAGGAAAAGTTTCTCGAGAATTGCATCTCAATGAACCGTGAACCCCAAAAGCATGGTTTAGTATATTGTCAAGACTGTCCCCTTGAAAGGTCTAAGAACAATAGCATGTCTGGCGTGTGCAAGGGTCATTTGGTGAGGAAATTTATCAAAGAGTGCTGGCATAAATGTGGCTGCAGCAGGGGATGTGGAAATCGTGTTGTTCAGCGAGGAATAGCAGTGTCATTGCAGGTTAGAAAAATATTGCAAACCAAGGGTTTCAGGTTCGACCACTTTGGCTCATTTGGAACCTAAGAAAGAGGAGATTGTTTCACTAATAGTGAGAATGATGTTAGGGGTATTAGAAATGACTTTTATGTCATATAAATTCTTGGTTTGGGAAAGCATGATAGATGATTGTGGTTTGAACTACAAACCTATATTATACATATTGTTTTTTTCCATCTTGGTGCGATATAAATCATACTTGTCTGATTTATCAAAAAAGAAAAAGAAATGGTTTTGTGCATGTTGTATACTTTTATAGAAACCTAGACTATTAAGAAATTGCTTGACACATTCTTATCCTGCATATCAGGTGTTTATGACAGCTCATGGAAAAGGGTGGGGGCTCAGGACACTGGAGGATTTGTCTAGAGGTGCTTTTGTCTGTGAATATGTAGGAGAAATAGTGACCAACATGGAGTTGTATGAGCGAAACACGCAAACCGCTGATGAGAGACACACATACCCAGTTTTGCTAGATGCAGACTGGGGTTCGGAAGGTGTCCTGAAGGATGAAGAGGCACTTTGTTTGGATGCTACTTCTTATGGCAATGTTGCAAGGTTCATTAATCATAGGTTAGTCTCCAGTTCTCGTCCTTCACTCTTTGTAGTTGCCCTTCGGGTGATAGGTGGTTTGTACACTTTTAAAGCAAAGTAGATAATATTCATGTCCACCAGCTGTTACCTATTTAAGAAACAGTTATGATTATGACTTTTTGATTTAAGTACTGTATCTCATGAGTAGTGGCGGAGGCAGGATCTCCGCGAAGGGGGTTCAAGAAAAAAACAATCGTAGCTAGTGGGAATTGAGAACCTATGACCTTTCAAAGATTTTGAACCCCCTTGACCACTAAGCTACACTTTTGGGTTGTGTCAAGGGGGTTTAAAACTTAATATATAGAGGTAAAAAACAGATTTTGCCTTATATATACAGTGTAATTTTTCGGCGAAGGAGGTTCGGGTGAACCCCTTCCGCCCCCCTAAATCCGCCCCTGCTCATGAGAATGTGTACAGTATCATGCATTAAAGATAACAATGTAATCAGATTTACTTCTTCAGCATCACTTCTCTATTCTTCCCTGCATCTCTTTACTGCTTTGCCCCCACTTTCTCCATCTGAATGTGTGGCTTAACTTCATAAAGTATTTTACTCTTTGCAGTCTGTCTCCTTCTGTGTCTCACTTTGAAAATAATTCCTCTCACAGCACTTAAATGGTACCCTTGGTCTCTTAGATTCTTGGAATTAATATTTTCACCCTCACTCTTTCAGCGGGGTCTGTTCTTTGTTTCTATTACTTTGGTCCACAAATTTGAAAAGAAAAGTAGTAGGTAAACACTAGATGCAATATTATATCTGGCATGTAGAGGTATATCAGTCAATTGTTTTTTTGTTCGTATGGCTTTCTCTATAAAGTAAATTTGGCATGGAATGAACCACCAGTGGAGCATCATTAGAAGTTTCCATTATTCTTCTTGGTTGTGCAATCAATAGCTCATTCTTTGCTTTTAATTTTTGTTTACATTGAAGAAAAGTTTGTAGCTTCTTTTTCTCTTCCCAATGTAGACTGAAACTAAACCGCATTGTAATTTTATCTTGGTCAGATGTTATGATGCTAACTTGGTGGAGATCCCAGTTGAAGTAGAGACTCCGGATCATCACTACTACCATGTATTTGTTATCTTTGTTTTCGCAGCCTTTTGAAGTATCCCTCTGTTATTTAGAAATCCGTGGAAAATCCACATCAAATCTTTTTTCATGTCACTGCAGGTTGCTTTTTTCACTACGAGGAAAGTTAATGCTTTAGAAGAGTTAACTTGGGTAATGCCACCATCTATTTTGAACACTATGACTTTAGAACTTTCTCATTTTAATGTACACAAGTCAAAAATAAGTGTAATTTATCTTTTTAACTAGTTGTTGACTTGGACTCGGGAAGAATCATTATAAATATGAAACATTGCAGGATTATGGTATTGACTTCACTGATCATAGTCATCCAGTGAAAGCGTTCAAGTGTTGCTGTGGAAGCGAACTTTGTCGAGACATCAAGTCCTTGAAGAGTCAGTTCATCTTTTTACTCCTCTTTCTTATACAAGCCCAGCAGTGAAATCTGCCTCCTATTTTCATGTGCATATTGACCTCAGTACTTCTCTAGAGCTTTATGATACCCATTACTACGTGCCAGAAGTGCATTAAATACACCCACACAAGTACTCACTTAAATATATTGAAAACCTCAATAATACTTGGGTGTTCCCTGGCTATATTCTCATTGAAGATGCAATTGGCTTCATATATACCATTTTAGTTGCTTCCTTCTCTATCTTTTTCTCCTCTTATATTTGCATCTCTTCCCGCCCTTTATATATGAAACTGTTTAACTAGTATATTGGAAGGGGGGCCTTGGCGTAACTGGTAAAGTTGCTGCCATTGGAAGGGGGGCCTTGGCGTAACTAGTAAAGTTGCTGCCATTGGAAGGGGGGCCTTGGCGTAACTAGTAAAGTTGCTGCCATGTGACCAGGAGGTCACGGGTTCGAGCCGTGAAAACAGCCTCTTGCAAAAATGAAGGGTAAGGTTGCGTACAATAGACCCTTGTGGTCCGGTCTTTTCCCAGACCCACCGCATAGCGGGAGCTTAGTGCACCGGACTGCTTTATTTTTTTTTAAACTAGTATATTGCTTCTGTTACAGTTCTACCTATGATGCCTTTAGAGCATCAAAATGTTTATTAGGAGCTGTAGTAATGGAAACTATTAATGCATGTGTTTCGCTTCAAATAGCTTGCTGATCTGAACAGCTTCATTTGATCTTTATATCTAATCATATATCTTTATTTGCAGGAGCTAGGAAGTAGATCCTGATGAAGATTCCTTCTCTGACCGCATCGAAAACTCACATAGATATAGGTAAATCAAGAAGCATTAGTGGTGAAAAAGAAATCAAGAAGCACTAGTTTTTTTTTTTTTTTTTTTGAAAAGAACTGCTGATGTTAACAATGAAAAAAAGAATGCTGATGTTACGTTTGGTAAAATTGCATATAAGTATGCTGGAAAAGCAAGTTTTTTTCTGGTTGATTGTTTCATGCATTCAGTATATTACGTCTTAATCCTCTGCATCTGCAACAATAAGTTGCATTTTCGCAAAGTCATGAAAATTAAAATTGAAATGCCATTTTCAAGTTGCTAGTGTCAGTCTAGTTATTAGGAATAAAAAAAAAGGGCAGTTCGATGCACAAGGCATCTCGCGTTTACGCAGGGTCCGGTGAAGGACCACACCTCCCAAGGGGTGTACAAACAACCTACAATAATGCCAGCATTAGTGATTCTGTGATTGCTTTCACGGCTTGAACCTGTGACCTATAGGTCATACGGAGATAACTTTACCGTTGCTCCAAGGTTCTCGAGATGTAATGTAGACAGTCTACCCTAAACCTTAATGCAAGTATCAGTGACTGCTTTCACAGCTTGAACACATGACGTATAGGTCAAACAGAGACAACTTTAGTGTTAGCTCTAAGGCTCCCCTTCTTGCATATTATGATTAATGTCTCAAAATCACACTCTATTTGCTTTGTGATCTTTCTTGTCAATCCTTCCATCCTTTCAAGTTTGATCCTTAATTTTGTTCACAGTAGCTTTGCAAGTACCACTAATTTTCTCTAATGCAATTAAAATTACCATAGTAAATTACACAAATAAGAAAATCTTCTGTTTAAATACCATCAGTCAATAACTAAATAGTCTTACAATGCAACATCAAAATATAGTCAAGAAATTACTACGTACTATGCAACAAGTGGTTAAATAAATAATAACATTCTGCAACATGCAAACTCTAAATTCTTTCAAAATGTTGATCCTTCACCTTTGCCTTCTGCATTACCATATCCTTGTCAAACACATAGATACTCTCCATACCAATATAACCTTCAAAATTACTCTCCATTTTCTTAACCATAGTAATTTCTTCCCATTTACCTAAGTCAACGATTTTACCGCAATCTTTTTCATGCATTATCTTCTTCACACCATGAAGTTGTAAACTCCTTGTGAAACCTTTCACCTTACCTTTAAATTCTTCCATTTCCAACTGAAACTTCTTTTCCCTACCATAAAACACACGTTTATAGTATGCCATTACTCCTTTGATCCAAATTTTCCGGCTTTTCGCAACCTCAAATGCATATTCTTCAACTTTATCATCAATCTTGAAGGCAACCCTTCGAATATTATCAACCATTTGACTTATCTTTTTGTTTTCCATTTGTTTCTCTTCGGCATCTTTAAGAAATAGCCTCATTTTTATGAGCTCTGATTGAAGATCTTTCACACATTTTTTAGCACCACATAAGAGCTTCCCTTTGTTTAATTTCAATACTCCTTCAACCCTCTCAATGAGAAAGGAAACAAAAGCTTCTGCCATTGATGTTTCTTTAGCACTAAGTGAGTCTCAGAATGGTCATAGGATGTAAAGTGAATGATGTGTTGTTGGCTTCTGGCTATTTCCTCAAATTTATAATCTTGAAAATGAAGTTTCACTAATGACTAAGAAAGTCCTTGTAATTTGTTAAAACTATATAAAGCTTCCAGTTAACTTCACAGAATTACACTATTGGTTAAACTTTTGAAGAATCCTTTTATTGTTTTAAATCTTTAAGGGGTTGTTTTGTATGAAGACAAGTTACGTTGAGATTAGTTATGCTGAAATTAATTATATTGAGATTAGTTATCTTGGTATTATTTTTTATTGACTGTTTGGTATGTTGTATTAATCCTGAGATTATCAATTTTACTGCTTTATCCTGGGATAACTTAACCTGGGATTACTATTCTATCCTTTGATAGGTATAAGTTATCCTAGTACTATTTTTAATCCTAGGATAAGTTGTCCCATGATTAGTAACCTAATAAGGAATAAGGCGGTACTATATTTTTATTCCATGATTATTTTTGCTTATCCACCATACCAAACGATCCCTAAGAGAGTCGTTATGATTAATAGTCTGTTCGGCCAAGCTCATTTTTGTCCAAAAGCGTTTTTTATGCCAAATGTGTTGTTTTTCAAAGTTAAGGTGTTTGACTAAACTTTTAGAAGAGAAAAGAATAATTTTGAATAGAAGCAAAATTCGTTTTTGAGAAGCAAAAAAAAAATAGCTTCTTTCCAAAAATACTTTTCTAATAAGTATTTTTGGAAAAAATACACTTAGAAGCACTTTTAAAAAGTTTGAATAAATACTAATTGCTACTCAAAAGTATCTTTTAAATTCATTAGCCAAACGCAAATTAATTTTAACTAAAAATATATTTTAAAAACACTTTTCAAAATAATCAGCTTTTAGAATCTTGGCCAACTATGCTATAAATAAGAAAAAGGTTAAATTGATTGACTCCATTATTCGTCTAATAAAACGTCAACTAGCATTTCTATAAATTTGATAAACTTTTGAAGTTAAAGTGAAATAACCAATAAAAATAACTTGGCACTAAAATAGCTAAAATACACAAGGAATTAAAAAAGGCTCATCATTCAGTTCAACGTCATTTTCATCTTTGCCTAAAGGTGATAATACGGTTAATCACATACTCATAGGGCAATTATTATTACATTACATATTTAGGTGCCAACAATCAAAGTTATTACTAGAGTGTGAACTGCCATATAATATCCTATTTTTGGCAATTCTTATCCCATTTTACGCGTTTTCTTAATTCATATGTAAGAAAATGACAGAAAATGTAATTATCTTAGGGTGTGTTTGGTATCAAGAAAAATATTTTCCATGGACAATATTTTCCTAGAAAATGAGTGATTCTATCACTTATTTTTCCTTGTTTGGTTGGTGAGTTAAAAACTTTTTTCGGAAAATATTTTTTAGAGTTTGGTTAGAGAGTATAAAATATTTTTAGGAATAATTTTTATGCTATTCTCCTCAACCCACCATTCCTAAAGTCCCCATATTTTTTTGTACTCCTTCTCTCTCTCACAGGACTCTATTTTCTTCAAGAATTTAATTTATTCTTTTCAAAATTCACACAAACTCAAAGGAACTAATGTGCTACTTTACTTTTTCACACATGAACAACGTTGAAATTTGAGTTCGATAACTAAAAAGAAAATACTTTATTTTGTCGAAAAAAAAAGTATTCATTCTACAACATGAAAGAAAATTACTCATTTTGTTGAATGAATGAAAATATTTTCTCTACATTATGAAAAAAAATATTTATTTTGTTAAAATAAAATAAAATATTTTTTCTACATAAAAAAAAAATACATGAAAGAAAATATTTTTTCTACATCATGAAAACAATTTCCGGAAAATATTTTCCTCATACCAAACACACCCTTAATTACACTTTGTTTTCTCTGGTCTATTTGTAGATGCAAATATCTTTGTAGATGAAAATTAGATATTAAGTACAAACTTCCAATATAGATCAATATCTTTTGTTCTTTTGTAACTCTGCACAAAATGCTTAATTACGTCTTGTTTTATCTCCTCATTAGACAAATCAGATGAATTCAATATGTTATGTTCTGACTTTACTATTAACTAAATATCTATCCTATGTTTTGTGGATGAACAAAAAACAAAATTATTTACTTCTTCAAACTTATCAGTTGCATGTTTGGCCAAGCTATTTTTAGTTAAATATGCCTTTTTTTTTTCTAAAGTTAAGGTGTTTGGTTAAATTTTTAGAAGGAAAAAAGTACTTTTGAATAGAAGTAGAAACAATTTTTGAGAAGCAGAAAAAATAATTTCTCCCCAAAAGCACTTTTAAAAAAAATATTTTAAAAAAAAATACACTTAAAAATATTTTTCAAGAGCTTGGTCAAACACTAATTATTACTCAAAAGTACTTTTAAATTAATTAGCAAGATATAAATTATTTCTCACCAAAATACATTTTGAAAAGTACTTTTTAAAATAAACTAATTTTAGAAATTTGACCAAAAACGCTCTTAATCTTGCATCATGTGAAAGGACAGTGATAATGTAATTATAAATCCTGCGCGACTGTCATCATCTTAAGAAGTTAGAGTGACTTGTTTGATTGATGAATCAAGTGAATTCTATTTAGGGGCCGTTTGGCATATTTATTTTAACTTTTTTTTAAAAAAGAATTTACTTTTAATTCGAAATTAGTGTTTGGCCATGAAATTTTTAATTTTCATTTGAAGATGAATTGCAGAATTTTTTCAAAATTTGAAAAATTCCAAAAAACTATTTTTAAAACATTTCACTTCAAATCACTCACAAAAATTCAAAAACAGCCAAAAATTATATTCATGTCCAAACACAACTCTAATTTTCAAATATCATTTTTACTTAAATTTTTTTTCTCTACTTTTTTCGGAATTTTATAATTCTTATGTCCAAATGCCCACTTAGTACATCCAATTCGTAACAATTTAGTAAAATCAACCTAACTTTCAATACATATACTAGTATTTAAATGGGCCTAGAGTTTTGCCTATGCATCCTAGTAAAGTCCAAAAGTCTGTACAAATTGCCCTCCTAAGGAATTGGTTTTCAAATATTATCTTTATTTTTGACTTTGTTATAAAAATAAGCTTCTTCTTCGTCAAGAACACCGTAGTTTTTCAATACTGGAAGCTTGAAATTCTTATTTGAAGGTAGAAACGGGAAATTAGTGATTAATTATTATTAAAATTATTTGAATATTGGTAGTTAAAGGTTTTGTTTTAAATTTGATATTATTTGGAGCAAATTTGGGATGGTTTAATTGAAATTGGAATTTCAATTTCAAAGAAAACTTTGTTGAACATAAAAAAAGTATGTCAATCGAGTAGACTTTGATAAATAATTTAACAGATATGTCAATCGCAGATAATACAAAAGTCATGCCAATATAATAGAGTTTATGTTGGGATATACTATTAACCATGCAGTTTAGCTATAGTTTGTATTTTATTTTTTATGGAATAATTATTTATTTGATTTATCCAATTCAATAAAGTATTATTTTAAATAGATCATTTGTCAGATGTGTGTCCTTTAGTTATGTAGTAGACAATTTTGTGTATGGAGTCTTAGCTCATGCATAGAAGATTAAATTGTCGGTTGTCATAATTAATAAACTATGTTCACAATCAAAGATATTGTTGGGCAAAATATCTTGATGGTTGTAGCACAAGATTAAAGTATAATTTATCTTGATTATGTGGGTGGTTTTTCTCCAATTTCTTGTACTAGTATACTTAGTGTATATTGAACGGACCAAGTAGAGAAAAAATATTTTTGTACTTAATATATATAAAATATTTTCTCTGATTCATTAAATGAGCTTATACTCCTAATCTTGATATAGTTATTATGATCAATGTGATTTGTTTATTATTTTGATTTATCAAAAGGTACAACTCTATTCAGAGTTAGTGTATGCCTAATAGACTGGACAATAACGAATAATATTTGTGAAATAATAATTAGTTGATAGATCTGTGACTCGTCTTTGAGTTTGATGATACCCCTTTATGTAAGTTTATAAGTTTTCATGTGAAAATCCGGCTGGTGGATTTTGTATCCGTCACATAAAATGGTTTAAGCGAAATTATAAAGGATTTAATTAGTTGATTAAATTAAATTATCAGTGATTTAGTTTAACTAACTGGTATTTACAATCTTAACATGGGGAGTTAAAATAAATGTTAGTGAATTTTAAAATTCATATTGAGGAGTTCAATTATAATTTTAGTGGAATAAACTGTGATTAATTATAGTAGGATTTAATTCATCCGAATTTTGAATTAATACTATAATTGGTAGCCTCTTATTATTTCTGTGGTCTCTGTTATACCGGGTGGAAACCTGGACAGACTTGTGTAAAAAGTGACTTGGAAGAAAAGTTATCTGTTTGAGTTAGAGTATGATTCTATTTGCACTAGCAGAATCCTACACGAATTTTAGCCTCATTTTGCCCTAATTTCGAGTCTACAAATATAAGACTAGTTTCACCTAATAACTCACTCTTCAGAGTTGTATTATTTGCCCACTCAAATAATTTCGTCCAAGATCTTATTACAAGGAGCATAGCAGAAGACTACAACCCTGACTTTGGCTCTGTGGAGGGCCTGTGCAATATTTTCGAGAGGTTAGTGCTTTTAATCTCTGTAATTAAATCATTGTTTAGTTTGCATGTTTGTGATACCTGGATTATATGCTTGCTTCCGCTGCGCATTTTCTAACAGTTTAATGAATAATTGAACAAGACAAAATTATACCAAATGTGTAGAGTTTGTGAACAATCTAATAAATAGGTCAATATAGATAATACAAACTTATTCTAATATGGCAGAGTTTGTTGAACAATTAAACAATCACAAAGTCATGCTAATCGGGTAGAGCCTGTGAATAATTAACAATATGGTAGTGATAGGGTAAATAAAGAATAAAATTTACTAATCCGATGGAGAAATATCTGTCCAACAATAAGTGTGTGTAAGACCGGAGGTCATTTAATAAAGAGAAAATGACCCTCTATAACCACTTAAAATTTTAATAGCCCGTGTTTTTTTTCATTGACACAAAATGTCCCTTCGACCCAAACATATTACATCTGATAGCATGAAATGTCTATTATATATATTTTTTCTATAGTGACAGTCTATTTTGTATATTTTTTGTTTAGTGACAGTCTATTTTGTATATATTTTGTATAGTGACAGTCTATTTAGTATATATTTTGTATAGTGACAGTCTATTTAGTATATTTTTTGCATAATGACATTTTATTTTGTATATATTTTGTATAGTGACAGTCTATTGTATATAAATTATATAGTGACAGTCTATTTTGTATAATTTTTGTATAGTGACAATCTATTTTGTATATATTTTATAACATACCAATATTCAAATCTATTTTCACCGAAAGAAATATATAAATATCCATGTAAATATATACTAATGGTGGACCTGAAATTATGATTCCCATCAAAATTAACTAATGACATACATAGTCTAGTAGTGCAGGAGATTTCTTTTACAGTTCCGGCACAACTGCAGAGAAAAAGAAAGTTGGGCTTTTGAGAAGAACGTGCTCTATGAAGGGATTTGAAAAGTGGGTCAGAGATTAGGGTTTTCCATTCTTTGCAAACGCACCTTAACTGTCCCAATGACTTTGTGGTTAACCTTGAGAAAATATCCATAGTAACATCCTTTGCCGGAGAAGTCAAAAGTCAAAAGGAGTTGCCGGGGAATCGTCGGAGAAGCGGCTCAAGATAAAATCAAAGATGGAGGAAGAGAGTTAAAACTCTAATTCCAAATCTTTGGAAGAACAGCGGTGGCATCCGCTTGCCGACGTAGTGGGAGAGTGCGTTAAGTGGTGGTTTCAAGACACTCTTAATGAGGCTAAAGCTGAGGATACATCTATGCATGTGCTTGTGGGTCAGATGTATAATTCGGTGGCTAGCCACTAAAATTACTTTTGGGCTATAAACTGTATATTATAATTTTGGACTATCGGGTGTTATAAGTTTGGCCCGAGTGGCTATAAATGAACTTTTCTCTTTAATAAATACTTAAAAAAACGTGGACAATTTTAAATAGATTTACTGCCCTTATGATCTTCACTCGGCCCATCTTTTAAATTAAGACCCATTAGATCCAAAATGAAATCACGACCCACAACTTCTCTTATCCACCCTCCCTTCTGTTGATTTATTTATTCAATTTCAAATTGTTCTATTATATAAGGAGATTGGGAAAGTGGAAGTGACGAGGGATAGTGAAAATAATAATCATACTTATTACATGGGAAAATTTTCACTGAAACCATTAGACTTTAAGCTTTGATAGTCAAATAAATAAATTTACCAAATATGAGGGTCAAGTTGTTACACTAACTTATGGCCTCCTTGTATCATGACATTCTTACAGATTTATTCTGTTAAATGTGTCTATCTTCTCTTCTTTTATATATGTGATCTTGCATATTCTTAGTTTTTAAAGTTTGTGTTTCTCACTATTTAAAAGTCAATTATGTACTGTTTACTCGAAAAACGGTACAATTGAATTTGTTCGTGGTTTCTAGAAAAGTGAATTAATTTGATCCAAAAAGTAATGAAATAACTGATGAAATATTAAATACTTAGCCTTAGAATGTAGTTGAAACAATAGAGCTAATGAGTCCGGGCACAACAATGATAAGATCAAAAGCGAGAGAATCAAATTGTATTAAAATGCTGTATAGAATTTAACATAAGTTAGCCAGAAAATTCATGTCCTTACAATGATAACTGAGCTCTCTATTTATAGATATGCCTAGGGAATAAAGTCCTAGGACCATGTCCTTCTTTAATGTCAATTATGAGGGCCATTGATGCAGATGTAACGTTAGACATAAATGTTAAATTCCTTATAACGGGCCATCATCTTTAATGCTGCAAAATATTCCGTATTAAATGTTACCGGGCGCAAAATATTTAATACTCCTTTTATGATCGTTATTTCTTCCGGTGATAAGCGGAATAGCTATGTTCGGTGGCCATCTCCATCTTGTGTTCCACATGTCCTTCCTTTAAGCGGCCACATGTCATGTCGTATTTTTTCGCAAATTTTTTTAGTTATACGCATTATCCTTCTCTTATGTACTTCATAATCTCTCAAACTTCAATTTGCATTTTTATTTCCCAACTTTCCTCTGATCTTCTTCGAACCAGAAACTTCTTCGAACTAGAAATTTTCCTTCCTTCTATTCCAATGACTTCCTCTTCAAAACGTGCTAGTTCTTCAAAGGACAGGAACAAAATCGAGGATTCCGTTCCTCCAACAATGGGTTCCATCATTCCAAGAAGGCTCAGTACTTCGAAAGATTTTGAAGAGAAATTTCCTACTCCTAACCCTCGCACATGGGCTGTTAGTAGATACCCTTCTTCTATTCACCCTTTCAGTATTCCTATTGTGAAGGAGGACTGTCGCTGCCATGAGTTGGACATCATTGCTCCTGATCTATCGAAGCGAGGTTAGGAAAGGGTTTACATATTTTTTCACGTATCCCTTTACTTTGGGTGCGTTTTCTTTTAGCGGAGAGCTTGATTCCGTGATTGCGGAGTTTTGCCTTCGCTACCAAGTGTGTTTGGCACAGGTAAGTCCTTCAGTGTAGAGGACGGTCGCCTGAATTCGGCGTTTGTGCCTAGAAACTGGAGAGGAGCTAACCCTAGCTCATATGATGAATCTTTTTCCCCAAAAATTTTCCGCGGAGGAATGATAAACCTTTGCAAGTGTGGCCACCATGCTTTGATATCTAGCATGGATGATGACAACAACCGTGGGTGGATGGAACGGTTCGTTGCAGTTGCCACCAGTGACATTATTCCAACAACGACACCATCCTTTCCGGTTGCTTGGAACCGCTCTCGTAAGTTCTCTTTAATACATCTTTTCTTACTAAATATTCTTTCATGTTTGTATTGATCCTTCAACCTTCGTTTATTACAGAGACTCGGTGGATCCCACCGATGATAGAAGGCTTGGACCGGTTGGTTCAGAAGATCTTGGACATCACAATGCCCGAAATCCGTTTGTTGAAATAACTGTCTATTAAATACGGATGGAATACCAAAAATCATGGAAACTTTAATTTACCTCGTTTACACTTTTTGTATATGAAGAACTTAGTTGAACACTTCTGACTTGCTCACGAAATTAGGTCTACTTGAGGGTTCAGTTGATGTCCCCTAGGAGGATGTTTTGGCTGACCCTACTGATGCATCGAGGCTGCTTTAGGAAGCATTTACTCGAACAAGTGTTTCCAGGCCTGCTTCGGGCGCAAACGTTTCTTTACGGAGTCCCCGGCCATAGAACAAGAAACCAAAAAGAAGACGTTCCTCTGCGACCAGGGAAAAGAATAAGAGGGCAAAGGTTGATGTCCCCGAGTCATCTACGGTGGCGATGATGACTGGTCCTCCTTCCGGGCCGGTCATAGACACTATGATGATCGATGGTGACGAAGAAGCTAATGGTGAGGGAGCTTTTTTACATAGAAAGCGATGATCCTCATCATCTCAACAGGATGCTCAACCTGTTGAGACAGTCATACCAATCGAGGATGATGTCTCAGCACTTTGGGGAGAATTTGATTTGGTAAATAATGCCAACTCCCGTTCTCGGGCCCCAATTGTTGTGCTCGGTACTGCAAGGAAAAGTACCGGGTCCGTGCCGTCTTTTGTTGGCGAGCATCAAATAACTAGCACTGCATTTGATGTAGCTGCTTCACACTTTTCAACTCCATCAACTTCATCTCCACCTTTACCATCACCAGCAACTGCTACATCATTTTCATCTTCGTCCACTCTTCAAACATCGGTTTCTACATCATTTCCATCGGCCGCACCTGACCATGAAGAAGGTATCCCTCCTCCACGGTCCCCAGTTCATGGGAATTTGGGGTAAAATTATGATGCCCCTTCTGAAGATCCACAAAGGAGGAGGAGGAGTGTTACCCTTTCGGTCTCCACGGGGTGCAACTTGCTTTCGAGGCCGGTGGAGCTTTCTAACTATCTGAAGCCTTTGGCTTCAGAAAAAGATTGGGAGAAGATTTAGACACTCTCGAGGGAGTGTTTGTGGAACAATGCTATGCATAACGCCGCAGTGGTACGTTTATTTATTCCTCTGTTATTTCCCCTACTTTTGAATAAATGTATTTTGAGTTTTACCTCTTCTTGTTTTGCAAGCCAATTTTCTTGCTTCTGAGGGCCTTCAAAGGCTGATTCGTGAGAAGGAAAAACTTACTTCTGAACAGGATCAACTTTTGGCGGAACGGGACTAGACTGTTCTCCGCCTCTCGGAACTAGACAACAGAGTCACCAAAGTCGATGTTTTGGAAGCTCGTTTGCAGCAAAGCGAGTAAGAACTGATAACCTTCAGCCAAGAAATTGGCTCGCTTAGGGTTAGATTTGATGAAGCCAAGGCTAAATGGGATGAATTCCAGGACGCCATTCTTGCTGCAAATGATTGTGAGGCTGCCTCCGCTGAAAGAGTAATTAACTTAGAGGCAGCCTTAAACTCAGAAAGCGAAGAGCTTGCTGCTGTGGTAGCGAAACATGCCCAGTTAGAGGAGAAGTACAGAAAACAATCAAGCATAATAGGGTCTACAGTTCAACTGTCCGGGAGCTCGATGTCAGTCTCAAATCTGCTAGGTCTGCCCGGGAAAACCTTTTCACCGAAATTACTAAACTCAAAGAAGAACTCTAGTGCCGAGCGGCTTCCCTCATTGTTGAAAAAACTTATTCCGTTTATAGTATGAGGAGAAAAACCTTGGAAGAATCCAAAATCGGTATCATTGATATTGATGCCGAAATTGCTAAGGCCAGAGAGCTAGAGTTGGTTGCAAAAAATGGACTCCCGGTGCAGTCTGATGCTCCAGGTTCTTCTGATTCTGGTTATGAGTTTTCGGAAACTGAAGAGGGATCGGAAGGTGATGATGCCGAAGACCGAGCTGGGAAAAACGTTGAGCCATCGGTGGAACCAACTCCCGGGAATGCGGATACTTGTCTTCCTCCTGATTCCGGCGACGCTGCAGCTTAGCTTTTTCTTTCTTTTTCTATTTTATACCTTTATCACTCTGACGCGTCCTTGTAAATAAACCTTTATTTTCATTTTGAATATTCATGCAAGTCTTTAACTTTCGTACTTGCTTAAATATTATGCGCATGTTGTTATGTTCATGCTTTATTGTGTGTAATATCAGATGCTTTTTATTCGAAGCATTTTGGTTCCGAGAATTATCCCTTTTACATGAGGGTTTAAATAAGTATTTGTGCAAGTTTGCTTTTTGCGTCTTTTTCGTATGCAACTTCGGGTGTATTTTTCCCCAATGGCATTATGGATTCCGGGCATTGATTCTTCCGGAACCAACCCTTTAACGTGAGGGTTTTTATAAGAGAGGGCCCTCTTATGTTTACGGTGATCTTGAAGAGGACGTCTCTTGTTCATTACGACACAAACATTTGGAGTATTTGTTTAACTTTCAAATGGTAAAATTAATCATCGTTCAGTCAAGAAACAAGATAAAAATAAAAGGATTTCATTTCATTTAATTCCTTCTATTTTCAAACGTACATAAGCATTTTGCTATGCATAAAAGAAATTGCCATGACTTGTGGCTATAAAGAAATTGCCATGACTTGTGGCTATCTTGTACAACTTATTTCTACGAGGCTGGCTGCGCAGTCCCCGGTCCCGATGATGTATTATGTTTCGGATTTACGTTCCCCGGTTGACGTGTCATTCAATGTTGCCTAGCATTCGGTGTTTCCATAACCTCATATCATTCCCCTAGTGTTCAAATGCGAAGAATGCGAATTGGAACACTGGAAGCCTTGTACCTTCGAAGATCCCACTAATGAATTGCTAGGTAATACTTCACTCGACAATATATCTTGTTTCTTATTAGGAACCCATGCTATCGAGCGAAAGAATACCTAACAATCCTCTTGTTGTTTGTGCTCGTGAACGATTGGGTAACCTCTTTTCGGTAGCAAACTTAACTTTTCGGTGGGAATTTGCTGTCGAAGCAAAGATTATCTAATCGTTCCCGAGTGGTAACTTGCTTATCTACCTTGTTATCAAAGGTCTTATCACTGCTGTCTTCGTAGTATGCTTTTCGTCTCTACCTCATTAAAAACCTTGCGAGAAAAACCCAATTAGGACAAAAACTGAACCAAGGGAAAAAGAGTGCAGCACATACTTTTCGTTTGGCTGTTGTTCGTCAGCAGTAATATCTTTTGAGGTGAGCCATATAGTTGCTGGGAAACTTG
The DNA here is from genome assembly GCF_000715075.1 of Nicotiana tabacum. Taxonomy (NCBI): domain Eukaryota; kingdom Viridiplantae; phylum Streptophyta; class Magnoliopsida; order Solanales; family Solanaceae; genus Nicotiana; species Nicotiana tabacum. Next base: position 19,480,769 of record NC_134093.1, on the reverse strand, counting down.
TCTCCGTTTTGGTTCTCTAACTCGTATGATCATTTACCAGTGATAGCTGAAACACGGTAAGGGCCTTCCCATGTTGGGCCTAACTTGCTCGGGTTGAGTTCCCGGGTGTTTTGCGTTACCTTTCTCAAGACCAAGTCTCCTACTTTGAAATATCGGAGGTTGTCTCTTCGATTATAATAACGCTCCATTCTCTGCTTTTGGGCGGCCATTCTGACATGCGCCAAGTCCTTGCATTCCTCAAGCAGCTCCAAGTTGATTAGCATTGCTTCGTTGTTCGATCCTTCGCTCGCCTCGAAATACCTTAAGGCTGGTTCCCCCACTTCCACCGGTATCAAAGCTTTTGCACCATATACAAGGGAAAATGGGTTCTCTCTCGTACTTGATTTGGCCGTTGTTCGGTAGGCCCATACAACCTCAGGTAATTCTTCGGGCCAGTTGCCTTTTGCTACTTCCAACCTTTTCTTGAGGTTTTGAATAATCACTTTGTTTGTTGACTCCGCTTGACCATTTGCGCTCGGATGATAAGGTGAAGAGGTAATCCTCTTTATCCTCAAGTCTTCAAGGAACTTTGTAACTTTTGCGCGCGGCCCATTGTTGCATGCAATCTCTTTTGGTATTCCAAACCAGCAAATTATATTTTTCCACAAGAAGTCGACCACTTGGCATTCTCCGATCTTATGATAAGGACCTGCTTTTACCCATTTAGAAAAATAGTCAGTCAAAATTAAAAGAAACCTTACCTTTCCAGGAGCCGGTGGCAGTGGTCTGACAATGTCCATCCCCCATTTCATGAATGGCCACGGGGACAGAACCAAATGTAGGGGTTCTGCCGGTTGATGTACTAGTGGTGCGTAGCATTGGCACTTCTCACATTTTCGTACGAAGTCTTTAGTATCGTGTTCCATACGGGGCCAGTAATTTCCCGCCGGAACTAATTTCAGCACCAAAGAATCTGCACCCGAGTGGTTGCCGCATATCCCTTAATGTACTTCTCTCATGACATAGTTAACTTCTGATGCTCCTAAGCACCAGGCCAACGGGCCTGGAAAGGATTTTCTGTATAATTGGCCTTTCTTGAAGCTATAACGTACAGCTTTGGAGCGTAATGCTCTTGATGCATTGGGGTCTTCGGGCAACTTTCCATGCTTGAGATAATAGATTATTCCATTTCTCTAGTCCCAGACCAAACTAGTCAAATTCCTCTCATAGTAACCATCTGTGTCCAAGGCTGAGTTCATCAGTTGTACTATCGTCCCTGATTCCGATCCTTAGATTTCTGTTTATGAGCCCAAATTTGCCAATGCATCTGCCTCCGCATTATCTTCTCTCGGGATATGAGTTATTGAACACTCTCGGAATCGTGCCAATATAGCCTGAACCTTTACCACGTATTGTTGCATACGTTCCTCTTTAGTGTCAAAAATTATATAGACCTGATTTACCACCAACTGTGAATCACATTTGATTTCGATGACTTTGGAGTCAAGTACCCGGACCAATTCGAGCCCTGCAATCAAAGTTTCGTACTCTACTTTATTGTTAGTTAAAGAAATTGTTCTGATGGCTTGCCTTAAGGTTTCCCCCGAAGGCGTAATTAAAAATATTCCGAGCCCGGACCCTTTTACGTTTGAAGCTCCATCCGTAAATAAGGTCCAAACTCCCGATGTCAATTCTGATACTATTATTGCCTCCTTAGCTGCCAGAGGCAATAGTCCCAGACTGAAGTCAACCACGAAGTCAGCCAAGACTTGCGACTTAATACCAGTCCTCGGTTTATACTCTATATTGAATTCGCTCATTTCGACGGCCCATTTGGCCAATCTACCCAAGCGCTCGGGTTTATGGAGGATATTCCTCAAAGCAAAAGTAGTTACCATAGCTATCGGGTGGCATTGGAATTAGGGCCTCAACTTCCGAGCGACGACTACGAGATTGGGTACCTTTGTCCCAAATGTGGGTAGCGAGTTTCTGCTCCTGTTATAATCTTGCTAACATAATAAATGGGAGATTGCGTACCTTCGTCCTCTTTGACTAAAACTGCACTCACCGCAACTTCGAAACCGTGAGGAAGAGTAGCAACGTTTCACCTTTCTTTGGTTTTAAGAGCAACGGAGGGCTTGGCAAATATTTCTTCAATTCCCTCAAGGCTTGCTGACACTCCGGTGTCCACTCGAAATTGTTTTTCTTTTTGAGTAGTGCGAAGAAGCGATGACATTTTTCCGATGAACGGGAAATGAACCTGCTTAAAGCTGCCAATCTACCCATGAGGCTTTGGACTTCTTTTACATTAGACAATTGATCCGGGATGTCATCTATGGCATTGATTTTACCGGGATTTACCTTAATTACCCTTTGTGATACTAGGAATCCTAGGAACTTACCCGAACTGACCCTGAACACACATTTCTCGGGGTTAAGTTTCATATTATGCTCCCTTAGGATGTCGAATGTTTCTTGCAAATACTTCAAGTGGACACCTGGATTCAAAGATTTAACGAGCATATCTTCTATGTATACTTCCATAGTCTTTCCTATTTGTTTTCAAACATCTTATTCACGAGCCATTGACAAGTGGCTACGACGTTTTTTAGCCCAAAGGGCATCACATTGTAACAATATATCCAAAACTCGTTATAAACGAAGTCTTTTCCTGATCTTCTGGGTTCATCTTGATTTTATTGTACCCACAATAAGCATCGAGGAAACTCATTAACTCGTGCCCGATCGTAGTATCAATCATCTGATCGATATTTGGTAATAGGAATGAGTCTTTCGGGCACGCCTTATTAAGATCCTTATAATCTACGCACATGCAAAAGTTATTATTTTTCTTAGATACTGCTACTACATTGGCTAGCCAGTCCAGATATCTTACCTCTCAGATTGAACCAATCTTAAGTAAGCGAGTTACCTCTTATTTGATGAATTTATTCCTTGCTTCAGCAATAAGGCACTTCTTTTGCCTTACCAGAGGTATGTTGGGATCCAAGCTTCACATGTGTATGGCTATCTCCGTTGGGATGCCTGTCATATCTTTGTGCGACCATGCAAAATAATCGGCGTTAATTTTAAAGAGTTCAATAAAAGCAGACCTGTGCTCCGGGTGCAGTGTTGTTCCCAAATGGAATTTCCTTTCCAGGAATTCTTTGAACAATACAACCTGCTCTAGCTCTTCTGCCGTGGACTTCATCGCATTTGTCTCTTCTGGGACTTGAAAATATCTTGGTACATGATATTGTTACGACTCTTCTGTCCCCGAATTATCTTCCTCTGGCTCGGGGGCAGGTGCCGATTATGGTAATTGCTATGCCGTATGTTCCTTTCCTTTGCTATTGGAAACCGAAATTGCATTCATCTCCCTTGCTGACGGTTGATCACCCTGTATCTGTTTGATCCCCTCGGGTGTCGGAAACTTTAATAGTTAGTGATATATTGAAGGCACAACTTTCATCTCGTGCAGCCATGGTCTTCCCAAGATGATATTATATCCCATGTATCCATCTACCACGTCTAAGAGAGTTGTCTTCATTACTCCCTCAGCGTTCGAGAGCAGCAAAATTTCTCCCCGAGTTGTCACGCTTGAGAGGTTGAATCCAACGAGGAGTTTCGTTACCGGGATAACGCTTCCGGTGAGTTTAGCTTGTTCCAGTACTCTCTATTGTATGATATTAGCGGAACTTCCTGGATCCACTAAAATACATTTAATTTTAAAATCCAACACATTTAAAGAAATTACCAGTGCGTCATTGTGTAGCAGCAGTAATCCGTCTGTATCTTCATCCGTGAATGTGATATCATCTTCCCGGAGCCTTTTACTATGAGTTATCGATACTTTTGTCTTCTTTGCTGCCGAAAAGGTGACCCCATTAATTTCATACCCTCCGAAGATGATGTTGATCGTTTGGCGTGGAGGTTCTTCTCCTACTTTCGAGGTTTCAGCGTCGCCTCTACTCCGACCATAATTATTTTTAGCTCGGTTGCTCAAGAATTCTCTGAGGTGACCATTCTTTAATAGTGCTGCCACTTCTTCCCGGAGGTGTCGACAGTCCCCTGTCCGGTGGCCGTTAGTGCCATGATATTCACACCACAAATTGGGATCCCTCTAGCTGGGATCGGATTTCATAGGTCTTGGGAATCGTGCCTCTTTGATATTCCTCATGGCTGACACCAACTCTACTACACTGATATTGAAGTTATACTCTGATAACTTTGGGTAAGAAGAATCTCGCGACCCCCAGATTTCTTTATCCTGCAGCGGTCTGTTGTTCCGGCCACTATCTATCCTTCTATCAACGGTGAACTTGTCTGATGTCCGAAAACTCCTACCGCAACATTCTGTTCACTCGTAGGGCAAACACTAGCCCCTCAAAGTCCGTCTATCCGTGTCAATATCATCTTTTATTTTTTTCTCTATTCTTCTCTCGTCCTTTGGTCGACGATGGGAAGCCAACCTGATCGTCTTCGATCCTTATTTTTGACTCGTACCGGTTGTGGACATCCGCCCAAGTCATTGCTTGGAACTCGAGTAGACTTTCCTTCAACTTCCGGTAAGCGTCCGAACTTCTCGTATTTAAACCTTTGGTGAATACTTCAGTTGCCCATTCATCCGGGACTGCCGGTAGTAACATCCTTTTCTTTTGGAACCGGGTGACGTACTCTCCTAAAAACTCGGACTCTCCCTGCGCGATCCTGAATATGTCGGCCTTTCGGACCTGTACATTTCTCGCACCGGCATGAGACTTGATGAAAGAATACGTGAGCACCTCAAAGGAATCTATGGAATGCTTGGGCAATAGTAAATACCACGTTAAAGCTCCCCTCGTGAGAGTTTCACCAAATATCTTCAGCAACACAGACTTAATTTCGTGAGGAACCAAATAGTTTCCTTTCACTACTGTTGTATAAGTGGTAATTGCTCCTGCAGATCTGAAGTTCCATCATACTTTGACCCTTCGGACATTTTGAATCGCTTCGGGATTAGTTCTAGGGTTGCACTCGACTTGTACGGTAACTGAATATACTTCTTCGAGTTCGGGCCCTTCAATACTGGTGGTGCGCCAGGGAATTGATCCATGCGGGTGTTTACTTCCTTCATGAACAGAAAAAGTTCCTCCTTGAACGGATCGTTATCGTTGTTGAGGTCGAATCTACTCCCCCCGTCCTCATTGGAGCCAACTTCGCCCCTGGGAGTGTTGTTGTCGACTCTCCGCGTCGTTTGGTTTGCGAGAACCTCGAGAGGAATTAGACCTTGCCTGTTCGCATTATCTGAAGCACCTGATAGCGCCTGCTTTAGTTCCGTCATAACATGATCATGCCGCGTGAGATGGCCTAGAATGATTGCGTGTTGCTCTTGCAGGACCCTCACTGCATCCGCTACATGCTCCTCATCAGCATCATCAGGAGTCATCTCCCGAACCTGTCGAGGGTATTGCCTATCATGCGTCTGTGTGGCGTCATTCTCCTCATTGCGAGTGTCACTGATTGTATCCTCGAAATGAGGTTTCTCCCCTTGAATTTCAGGGTTACGTGTTCCATTAATAGTGTTATCTGCCATTTCTTTTGTGATTTTTGCTAAGACAAAAATAATCAAACTTGTTAGTAAAAAAGGCAAGGATCAATTTAATTTCACGGTTGTCTAGGCTCCATGGTGGGCGCCAAACTATTTACCCAAAAAATGGTACAATTGAATTTGTTCGTGGTTTCTAGACAAGTGAATTAATTTGATCCAAAAAGTAATAAAATAACTGATGAAATATGAAATACTTAGCCTTAGAATATGGATGAAACAACATAGCAAATGTGTCATGACCCAATTTTCCCTCCGTTTGGGTATCGTGATGGCACCTAGTCTTAGGGACTAGGTAAGCCTAACAATAATTGAAACAACAACATTATTTAAATAGAATCTCTTATAAATTTTCAAAATCGGTAATACAAGTCATAAGCTCTACATGGTTTGCTATAATTTTCTAAATACAACTGTTTGAAATAAAGTAAACAGTATGAATACAAATCAGAAGGTGACTCCGAAGCTTGCGAACGCAACAACAGGTTTACCTTGAGTCTCCACAATAATAGTCCACACAGCTAGCTAACGAACAAGTACCTGGATCTGCACAAAAATATGCAGAAGTGTGGAATGAGCACACCACAGCGGTGCTCAGTAAGTATCAAGACTAACCTCAGTGGAATAGTGACGAGGAACACCCACTGGTCTAATAAACTGAACATGCATACTTGAACAACATAAGTATGATGTCTGCATAAAGACTATGCAATATGGCTCACAATACAGTAATGGCAATAAGGAAGGAAACAACAAGTATCATCGGAATATCGTGGAAATGACACAAAAGAATGAATGGAACACAACCTAATCCGAAATCACAAATACAGCAAGGACAAGTAATAACTCAGCAACCATAACCGCTTTTACATCAGGTTTTAGTCAACAACTCCACGAGGTACCGAACCTCGGACAAATCATAACTCACGGGTCTCAATACCTCAACCCTAACACTTGGCATCTTGTGCCATCATAACACCTCATAACCGCACTAATGACTCACGTGCTAATAGAGTCATTCTCACGTAGAAGGCAAGTAAACAAGGGTGAGTATCTATGCTCAACAATATCAAGAATGCCTCTTATCCGATAAGAGTGCTTAACTATGTGTATGCTTGTGCAAGTGTCCTAACATAATACATATCAGCAAATAAGCATAAGGGAAAAAAAGAACGGATATCACGTAGAATATTTTCTCACAGCTTTCACAAGATAAAGCTCACACAGGTACGTATACCACTACACAAATATTAACAACAAGAATGTCCCCAGGCCACAAATTATCACAAATCAATCCCTGACACAGCCCACCTTGTCTTGCCACGTGTGCAATAATAAAGTAGATACCCGCCTTGTCTCGTCACACGTGCATAATACTATTTCCACCTTGTCTCGCCACATGTGCAACCCACACATATATATCCCGCCTTGTCACGTCGCATGCGCAAATATCAATAGTAACAATAGCACGGCCGAAACCTCGTGCAACCCCATAATAACATCCGCAAGGCAGAAATCTCGTGCATCGTAATAATAACAACCGCACGACAGAAACCTCGTGCATTACCACAACAATTAAACAACAACAACAATGATAATAATACAAAGTGCGACAAATAAATCAACTCAAGAACTTTAAATTACAAAGAAACGGTAGAACCAATTCACCAGGAATAACCATAGTAAAGAATGCTAGGCGTAAAGAGAACAACTCAACAAAGGAAAACTAATATGTAGCAACAATCCCACAATATATATTTCAACAATAGGGAATCTAACATGAGTCAAATAATTCCAAATTAAACAAGTCGACTAAGATATAGGATATCTAAAACTTCTCTTAAGGTTGAAGAATTATGAAGGATATTCAACAATTCAATTAAGGATAGGCAGCGGAAAGATAATCATAGCCTCAATTAAGACCGAACAATTATAGGATGAGGTAATAATAATTCCAAATAAAGATAAGCAATTATGAAAAGATAGCATGACAATAGAGGAGGTAAAATCTTCAGTCAAGTCAAATAAGAGTCGAATATGCAATAAGAGTGAATCCTGAAGCAATTAATTATAAGTAAAGCATGTAGAGGTGAAAATAGTAAATAGAAACTTAATCATATCAAGAAAAACTTCATACTTAGTGAATATAAGGACCTAAGAATCCTAAAAGGCCAACTTTCCACAAATAAGTCCGAGCACGCACTCGTCACCTCGCGTACATGGACTACAATTAACATAGAAGACTCAAATCCTAAGAGAAAATCCCCCCACACAAGGTTAGACAAGATACTTACCCCTAACCAAGCTCAATCAATCGATCCAGCCAAAACAATTACATATCATAAATACAACTATATTAGGCTAATCAAATTAATGAAATCAAGATTTTAGTAAAAATTCCGAAATCCATCCTAAAAAGTTGACCCGGGCCCACATCTCGGAATCGGGTAAAAATTATAAAATACGAACACCCATTCACTCACGAGTCCAACCATATAAGAATTACTCAAATCCGATCACAAATCCCTTTTCAAAACTCGAAATCTTTATTGAAAAAGTTCTTCCAATTTTTCCCAACTTCAACCCCAAAATTCCGAATTTAAATGGATAAAACAACTATAGATTAATGGAATAAAACCAAAAACAAGTTAGAAATCATTATCCCAAACCTTCCTTTGAAAATCCCTCAAAAATGCTCTAAAGAATCACCCTAAACCGAGTTTGCAAAGTCCAAAATGATACAAATCACGAAGCCCTTCGGTTTTGAACACTTCCCAGGCATTTCTGCACATGCGGAGCCTAGGTTCGCACCTGTGGGTGTGCTTTGTGCCAACACAATGAGCGCTTCTGCGCAAATCACTTGCCCCTCTACCTCCTAATCTGCGATGAAAGGGCCGCACCTGCCCGTGCGCGTCTGCGAAAATCCCTTCCGCTTCTGCGGAACTTCACACTTGCGATGTCCATTGCGCTTCTGCGTGGTCGCACCTGCGAGCCAAGTTCCACAGGTGCGATTGCACCAGAAGGCAGAAATTTTAGATTTCTTCTATGTCCGAATTTGATTTGTTAACCATCCGAAACTCACTCGAGGCCCCCGGGATCTCGACCAACATACCAACCAAATCCTAAAACACCATACAAACTTAGTCGAGCCCTCAAACCACAGCAAACAACGCTAAAATCACGAATCACCCTCTAATTCAAACTTAATGAACTTGAAACTTCAAATTTCCATAACGGGTACCGAAACTTATCAAACCACGTCCGATTGACCCCATATTTTGTACACAAGTCATATTCAACATTTCGTAACTTCTCCAACTTCCAGAATCGGATTCCGACTCCGATATCAAAAATTTTCCTACCGGTCCAAAACTCTAAAAACTCGACTTTCGCCAATTCAAGCCTAAATAAGCTACGGACCTCCAAAACACAATCTGGACATGCTCCTAAGTCCAAAATCACCCAGCGGAGTTAACAGAACCGACATAACTCCCTTCCAGAGTCGTCTTCATACAGTTCTGACTACGGTCAAAATCCTAACACTTAAGCTTTTGTTTTAGGGACTAACTGTCCCAAATCACTCTAAATCATCCGGTAACTAAATTCAACCACGCACGTAAGTCAATACACATAATACGAAGCTGCTCAGGGCCTTATGCCGCTGAACGAGACTTAAATTCTTAAAACGATTGGTCGGGTCATTATATAATGAGTCCGAAAATAAGGTTTTCGGGCACAACAATGATAAGATCAAAAGCGAGAGAATCAAATTGTATTAAAATGCTATGTAGAATTTAACATAAGTTAGCCAGAAAATTCATGTCCTTACAATGATAACTGAACTCTCTATTTATAGATATGCCTAGGGAAGGAAGTCCTAGGATCATGTCATTCTTTAATGTCAATTATGAGGGCCATTGATAAAGATGTAACGTTAGACATAAATGCTAAATTCCTTGTAACGGGTTATCATCCTTAATGCTGCAAAATATTCCGTATTAAATGTTACAGGGCGTGAAATATTTAATACTCATTTTATGATCGTTATTCCTTCAGGTGATAAGCGGAATAGCTATGTTCGGTGGCGATCTCCATCTTGTATTCCACGTATCCTTCCTTTAAGCAGCAACATGTCATGTCGTATTTTTCCCTATAGTCAAATAAATAAGTGTACCAAAAATGAGGATCAACTTGTTACACTAACTTATGGCCTCCTTGTATCATGACATTCTTATAGATTCATTCTGTTAAATGTGTCTATCTTCTCTTCTTTTATATATGTGATCTTGCATATTCTTAGTTTTTAATGTTTGTGTTTCTCACTATTTAAAAGTCAATCATGTACATAAAATAGAGAGTGAGAAAAGATTATCAATGAACTAGTAAGCTACAAACTCTATTTGGGCATTCACCCAGTACACTTTGTTCCCTTCTAACTCGAGCAATAATACTTAAATCAATTAGCAATGAAGTTTTTAATATCAACTCACATAAATAACTTCTATATGGCTCTAGAAAGTGCAGGATTCTCTGCTTAAAGCATAGTAACGAAGGGGTAAATTTTCAAGATTATTTTTTGAAAGGAGGGATCTATGAAAATACAAAGAGGTTCAAAGATTAAATAGTTGACAGCATATAAAAATTAATTCTAAAAATCAATATATATATATATATATATATATATATATATATATATATATATATATATATATATATATATATATAAATAAAAATAACCAAGCCCTGGAGCCACAATATAAGAACCAAATCAGATTTTTACTAACAAAGCCGGGTTGTCAAATGGATGGGTTGGACATATTTGGATAGGTCAAAATGGGTTGAGTCAATAAATGGGCAGATCAATGACCCGTCCAAAAATTACTTGGACTGAGATGGGCTAGGTCAAGATGAGCTAACATGTGGGTCATAGTCCAATCCGCTCAACTCTTACCAAACTTTAGTTAATATGTATTATTTTCTTAAGAACTGTTTAGTCACCAAATAAGATTTTTTTCTTTTATTATGGTCATATATAATATATCAAACAAAAAAGAATTATTTTAAAGATATTTTAGCAAAGTTGCTCGTGAATTATTTGGGCTAAAAATCAGCCCAACTTTAGATTGATTGAGGTAGACTGAGTTCAACAATGGACGGGTTAATGAGTGGCCCAACCTTGAGCAAGTTAAATGAGGTTGGACTTAAATTGCCACTCCTAGAAAAGGGGGGATTTGGCATGGCATGACAACTAGGTCCAATAATTGGTATAAAAAAACTAACGTTTTAGGATTTGACATATGGTAGTCTAAAATTATTTTCTCTCTTCTAATGGTTCAACCACCATCCTAAAAATAAGCAACATCAAAATTATTTTCCTTAAAAATAGCAAAAAATATTTAAAACCCTCTCTCTCTTCTCTCATAGAAACCATCATCCTAGAAATTAGGTTCCATTTTCTTTAGTAGTATCCGAAAAAACTCTCAAATATTTTTAAATTATTTTTCCAATTTTTTATCTGTATATCCAAATATATAAAACTCAAGTTCAAGACGACTCCACATATATCCCTTGTTGTATTCCGTGTATATCTCTATGTACATAAGTGATATATAATGTATATCATGTGTATCTGTGTATATCCATGAAAATTTGTGTTATATATAAGATATACAATGTGATATACACGGGCGTCCATAAAAAAATTGTGTTGTATACACGATATACAAAGTGATATACACAGACGTCCTTAAAAACCTGTTGTGATATACACTAATGTACACGATATACAACGTCATATACACATGTCTCAGTAAGATTTTTAGGTCTGATATTTTACACGATATACAACATGATATACACAAACGTTCTTAAAAGTCTGTGTGTGATATACACTGATGTACACGATACACAACGTGATATACACAGATGTACACGATATACAATATGATATACATATGTCGCAATTGGGTTTTTAGGTCTGATTTTTTACCTGAAACCAATCTAAATCACTTATAATCTTGCTTAAATTTTGTATATTGTCTTGTTTAGGTATTTTTAACCAATTTCAATCACACCCACTCGTTCAATCTAACCAAAAAAAATAAGAGAGAAGAAAAACAAAGTTAAAATGTATTTTTTCTCTCTTAGTTTTTGCTTCTGATTTTCTCTGATGTGACATCAACCTTATCTTTTCATTCCACTGATTTTTTTTGTGTGCATAATTTGCAAGAATTTTTGCCAAACTATTAGAGCGAAAGAGAAGAGATAGAAGAAGAAATACAAGGAGAGAATTGGGGGGGGGGGGGGAGCAGTGAACAAGAAGAGAAGTGAGCGGCGAGGGGGGGAGGGGGGAGCAGACAGTTTGGGGCCAATTGTTTGAAAGAGAATATATAAGAGAGTAGTTTTTTTTAGCATTTGGCTATATAATGCCAATTGTTTGGGACTATCTTTGCCAAACTTAATATAAGGCTAAAACATTGTCAATTCATGTTATGAGTTGTCACCTAGTGCCATTTTATCTAGAAAAAGACTTCACATAACAATTTAAAAAGGATCTTTACATAACTAGCTTGCCGGATTCATAATTTACCTTTTTTAGCTGGCATATATAGATTGTACATTGATCATACAAATACTACACATGAAGTATTTAGGTTAATTCTTCATTTAATTTAAAAAGTTAATCAAAGCTGAAATTCATCTGACTCCCCGGCAGGCTTTTCCTTCTTATCCTCCTCATTAGTAGCAACAGAGTATATAGTAAGGATTGATCGTCAGTGCCGGCTCAAGGCTAAAACAACTGAAACAAAGGCTTTAGGCCCCGCAATATTTTTGGAGGCCCCACTTTTTATTAAAATAAGCTTTATGATTAATTTTCATAATATATTTAATATTTTAATGTAAAAATTTACAAGATTTGTAAAAAGAAAAAAGAGAGAGAATTGTTTAGCTATATGATTGATTAGCTATATTGTCAATTAAAAAAATACTAGAAGAAATTGATTATAAAAAATGTTGAATATAGATTATATATATAGGCATATGAATGTTGTCCATTCTATACTTTCTTCATGCATTTTTACTTGCCAGTATCCTGATTTACAATCGAATTTACTAAATATCTTTTTTCCTTGTATGAGCACCCTCCACTTCCAACCAAGAGATTGTGAGTTCGAGTCACCCCAAGAGCAAGGTGGGGAGTTCTTGGAGGGAGGGAGCCGAGGGTCTATCGAAACAACCTCTCTGCCCTAGGGTAGGGGTAAGGTTTACGTACAAACTACCCTCCGCAGACCCCACTAGTGGGATTATACTGGGTGTTGTTGTTGTTGTTGTTGCACGTTCTTTGGGATATAGTTTTTTAATCTTTTCGTGCACCATTAATTACAGAGATAAAGATTGACAATTAAGATACAATATGCATTTTTAAGGTAATTTTAGTTCATATTGTATTTGTATTATTAACTGCAACTTCTCAAGTTCTTTATGTTTTGAGAGTAACGAAGAAAAGTTATGTTATTAATTTCTTTTGTCACGTCAACTAGTTTTACTTTTAAGTATTTGTTTTGTGTATTGGTTGTTAGCGGAGGATATTCAGGTGTTCAATAAATCGAAATGAAAAATAATGCCAAGCTTAAGGGGCCTTTATATATAATGATCAATGTATTTGTCCATTCTTACGTAGTTACTTTTATACAGGAACTTTATTAGTGGTATAAAGTTTAAAATTATTGCGGGTATATATACAATTGAGTTATATTATTACGTGTTGGGAAGTCGTATTTGAATTGCGTATTCCCCGTAGGTGTCCCTTTGTCGCTGCGATTAACAAAAAGTTATTTTGTTGTTGCTGGCATTGAACACATACTAGATGGTAAGGATGAGAATTCGTATGAATAGAAAAAGTGTGGTGAATATTACGACCCCATAACCCGTAAATGCATACAAGACAATTAGTCACTCTTTTTTTCGGATACCTAATCGAGGAGAGAGAAAGACCAACATTTCTCTAACTCGAAATTAACCACACAGCCACCCAGGAATGGCCACATCCCCACTCCCCGATAGAGATCCTCCTATTGAAAAACCACCGGAACCTCCTGATATATCAATCTTAGACCAAGCTCTGCTATGGATGATGACAACACTGTAAAAAATTTCTTCAAGGAAGTCCTACTGGGAAAAAATCTAGTTTCTTCAACAAGCTATGATCCATACCAATTCGAGCTGCAAACACAGATTTTTTAACTAAATCCGGGGAACATACCAATCCCAACGTCGATTGAAGACAAAATAAGGCTTTAGAAACCTTGGAAATAATCGTTGATTATCAAACTATTTGAGAAACAAAATCCCACACTATCTACTAAAGGCTAAACTCTTAAATCTGTGAAAACCAAACAAACCATTTACCCGAATTGATCTAGGATGAGACTTCTTCATTGCCAAATTCAGTATGGAGGAAAGCATGAGCAAGGTCCTGAGCGAGGGGTATGGTTTGCAGCTGGGCACTTCCTATTAATCCGCAGATGGGAACCAAACTTTGTTCCAGCAGAATCAAAATTAGCCATAACGGCGGTATGGATAAGGCTCCCACATTTGTCAACAAATCCTATGACAAATCAATACTAGAACAGATGGACAATAGAGTGGGTAAACTACTAAAGATTGATACCTACACCTCTTCTACACTAAGAGGCAGGTATGCCAGAATATGCGTACAAGTTCTATTAGATATCCCAATAACCACGAACATCACTATTGGCACCCATAACCAATCGCTCGTGTACGAAGGGGAAGGGATACTATGTACGGGATGTGTGAGCATTTTCCACACCCTAAGGAGTTATGAGTTCATTTTCATTCCCACTCAAGAAAATCGTCAAGCAACACCCACCGCCGGCTCCAGTAGCGATGCTACCACAAAGGACCAAAGTTCACAATGGTGCACTGTAAGGCCCCGAAATTTTTTTCTACTGATTTAATATTTTAAAGTACGTCAACGGTATTTGGGAATAACATGTTAGAGTATTAAAGGAGACCCATAGGATAGAACTACATTATTTCTAAATAAAAAGTATATGTTTAAGGTGTGTTGAAACATACTAAGGAGTTTTGTGAATGGAAAAAATTCGTGTGGAACAAGTAGGATACATTAAGTGGAAAGGATGTCTCAATTCGCATAAGATCCTACTTCAAACGTATACTGCTACCCAACTATAATGACTTATGCGGTGATCTACTAATCAAATTAAAGCCCTTTGAGTCTAGTTTCTAACGCTTCAAACCGTTCGTCATTCGGACATTCTTACAAGAAGTTATGATCAAATATCCAAAGGCTGGCCTGTAGCTCGCTACAGAGCTCGCGAGGCCAGGTGTAAGACCAAGCTTTAGCTTGGCGAGGCCAGGCCTGTAGCGCGCTAAGACCAGGCTTTAGCCTCGCGAGGCCAGGCCTATAGCACGCTAAGACCAGGCTTTAGCCTCGCGAGGCCAGGCCTGTAGCACGCTAAGACCAGGCTTTAGTCTGGTGAGGCTAGGTTTGTAGCCTGGTCCGGAATTTTGGAGTATCCATTCTTCTATTGTTATAACCCGACCCAACTTCGATAAATAACCCTTGAAGATCATTTTGGAGCAAAAATTTGATATTTTTAGAGAGAAGTGAGAGTGTTCTAGAGAGAGGAAGAAGCTCAAGTGCTTTGTTTATCAAGATCTTGTCCAAGCCTTGAAATCCAACAAGAAATCCCTCAAGTTCTTCATCTAAGAGGTAAGGTTCCATACTCTAGTTTTCAATTTCGAATTTGGGTAAAAAATAATTGATTTGGAGTATGATTCTTGGGTGTGAGAGTATTATTTATACATTCATGTACCAATAAGTTTTATGGGAAGATTGTTGAGCTCAAATGGGTAAAGATTGGGTTGTGAAGTGAAAGAAACATTGTGGAAGAATCTTGTAACCAATTTGCACATATATTGTTAGATAAAATGATCAAATGAGCTGAGACCATGAATATCTTCCTAATAATGGTTTAATTTTGTTATGTCTCAAAATAGATTGGGATTGCTAGAATTTTCAGAACGTTGTAGTAATTTAAGGAAAGCTCAAAGCAAGGTATGTTGGCTAAACTTTCTCTCTTAGAATAGATATCCATAATGTTTCCGTAAGATCAAGTATGATTGGCTCAAGATTCCTAACTTCTATATTCCGGGTTATTCTCTATAAACTTGTTTATTCCGAATCAGCCTTTTGTCAAAAGATAGATGTTCAAAGTATGGTTTGCATATTAAAATGTTGTGGCTTTGAGTCAGTTTTAGATGAGAACTAGTATACTAATTGTGTGAGAAAATCTCAATATTCTTAAGACTCAAAATTGCTCATATGTGTACCTAAAGTCTGAATTGAAAATGTATTATTGTTGATAGCCTATAAAGGTGGTTGGAAATTAAATAATTGAATTGGGATATAAAGTGTGGCCAATGTGCAAGAGTGAAAGTTATACTTATGGCCAATGGTGCCAATGAAATGAAATGATGTGAGAAAGGTTATGAAATGAGTCTCGACTCAAATGTTTTAAAATGACTTCGAAAATAAAATTGCCTAAAAGCTTTCGTACTCAAGTCATGCCATAAGTGGCTGTTTTAACAAATACTATGCTTTGTGAGTATTTCTAATATGTTTTGCGTTCTTACATATTCGTGAGTGAAAATTATGTATTATCCTTTTTGGAAAAAAGTATTTCAAGAATAAATGATGTGTTACTTGTTGATGATTTTAACTTGTGCATCAATTGCCAATTATATTACTCCATTTCTCGAAAATAAATTGATTGTGCTTAAATTGTTCATTTCTAATGAACTTAAAGTTGTGATTTTCGGAGTATTATATGTATGTTGATATTTATGATGATGATACATGAGAGGGAAGAAATAAAAGTGTGGAATATCAAATATGACCACTGTGCCTTGAATAAAGAATCTTGTGAATAGCCAAAAGAGCCAAGAAAATATTGTTATTGTAAATAACTGAAAATACTAGTGAAGATTTATACAATGTGAAAGATGATGAGGTAAATACATTTGCACCTATGTTATTTTTGTGAATTATTCTCCTTATTAGGGATGAGATTGATGTGATAAAATTATTCCTCTTAATTGAAATGGAGATTTTGGTTGATGTCTTCAAATAAGACAACCTAGCCGATCTGATTGTGATCGGACTCCATACTAAAATTACGGTGGTATTGGTATTGATAGTAATTGTGTTTGATTCTCTAAGGAGATAGCCTAGCCGATCGGGTCGTGATTGGACTCCGTGCTAAAATTACGGTGGCATTGGTATTGATAGTAATTGTGGTTGATTCTCTAAGGAGATAGCCTAGCCAATCGGGTCGTGATTGGACTCCGTGCTAAAATTACGGTGGTATTGATATTGATAGTAATTGTGGTTGATTCTCTAAGGAGATAGCCTAGCCGATCGGGTCGTGATCGGACTCCGTGCTAATATTACGGTGGTATTGGTAATGATAGTAATTGTGGTTGATGTCTCTAATGAGATAGCCTAGCTGGTCGGGTCGTGATCGGACTCCGTGCTAAAAGTACGGTGGCATTGGTATTGTGAACACTGGTATTGCGAACATGGGTATTGTGAATAGTGATATTATGAACAGTGGTATATCGGTGCTAATGATCTCCCAACCAAAATTGCATATTAAGTTCGTATTTTGAAAATTGTTATGTTTTAACTAAACATTTGGATATTGTTGATTATGACTTGTTGTTTCTAAGTGTTGCCTTTTTCTTATATGGTCATTTTATTTTGAAAGAGGACTTTTAGCTATGTATACTAGTACTATTTGACAATACTAACGTCCCTTTTGTCGGGGGAACTGCATCTTTAATGGATGCATGTGGCTCTACAGTAGGCGGCATTGATCAGTGATAGTAGTGCACTCTATCGGGGTCATGTATCTTTTGTTTCTCTTGTACTGTGTTTTGAGGTATAGCCGGGGCCTTGTTGCTGGCATTTCCATATTAATCTTCTATTGTACTTAGAGGCTCCGTAGATAGGTTGTGGGTTGTGGTTGATGTTGGGAACTGAACTAGATATGTTGGTATTTGGAATTCATGTTTTTTATTAATTCTATAAACTCGTAATATTTTAAAAGTTATGAATGAAGTTGCTAATGGGAATGAAAAGGAAGTTGTTAATAAAATCTTTTTAGTGTTTAATTAATGTAGTACATCTCCTCTTTATTCATGGATGAGTTTGGGTAGAAGAAAATCTAACAGGCTTGCTCGGCCAAGTTTACTCGGTTGAGCGCCGGTCGTGCTCCTCGGTTTTGGGGCGTGACACGCACTATCCCTTTCTCCAAATACAGATGCAATCCAACCAAGGGTACCCAACCCCATAGACAGAAGCAACAGATATTGCTAGATGAATCCAATACCCAGGTAAAGAGGTTCAATACCTCCTCGGGTCCGTTTCTTAATCTTAACCACAATTTGGCTATGGATTCCGGCAAACTTAGCCCAAATGCGAGGGGGACTACATATGTGATAGGCCCCAATAGTCAGCCTTCTAACCCAACCAAAATGGGCAAATATGTGGGCCAAAAAAGGGGCCTATCCCAAAAGAGCCCAATACCAAGCACTAGCACGGGCAACACACACCCTAGCCTAGAGCAAAAATACATGGGGTTAAAGAGGCAATTATACGCATCTGACTTAATGATGAAAGATCCTTTTTTGGGAAAACGGGATCCCCCAAAAATCCTACTAAATATACATGTCAGGGAGTGGGGAAAAAGGCCGACCCCACCTAAATCCTAGCCACTGCCCCCCTCCCAAATTGAGTAATCTCCCAAAGTCAGAAGTGTCACGCTCCGAACTCGGGGAGCGCAACTGGTGCTCAACCGAGCGAAGCCTATTAGATTTTTTTCTACTCAAACTCTTCCATGAATAAAGAGAATACATATTTTTGTTAATTAGACAATAAGGTGACCATGTCTGCAATACCGATTTTTTACCATTAGTTACTTCATTTTAAAGTCTCAAATTACACACACTTTCATGGTCTGAAGTGGAATATGTAATTCAAACACAACATAAGTAGTTTTACTTCCCCAGTACCAATATATAACCCACACTATGTCTACAGAGACTCTATAGATAGAGAAGAGTACTATGATAATGCCGACAACAAGGCCTCAGCTATACCTCAAACACAATACACAAGGAACAAAAGATACATGACCCCGAAATGAAGTGGGGCTCACCAAGTCTACTGGGAGGAGGGTGTACCACTATCACTGATCAGTGTCTCCTGCTGTGGAACCACATGCATCCATTGGAGATGTAGCGGCCCCGGCAAAAGGGATGTTAGTACATATGGAATAGTACTAGTATGAATGACAATACCCCCACAATAGAAGGATAAATAATACGAGCATGTACAATCATAATATCAGTGGAAGCCTCAAACAATATCAAACCTCAAATTAGGATCAAGACAATGTTCAAATAAGTTTCCATATTTTAAGTTGAGAGGTCTTTAGTACCAATATGCCACCGTTCACGATACCAATATTCACAATACTAATACCACCGTACTTTTAGTACGAAGTCCGATCACGACTCGATCGGCTAGGCCATCTCATTAGAGACATCAACCACAATCAAAATTTCCAGCACAATCACCACCATTTGTACGGCATGGCGTCCGATCATGACCCAATCGTCTAGGCCGTCTCATTAGAGACATCAATCTTTTTATACCCATCATCTCATTTCATACTTCTTTCACATTTTTTTTTTCATTTCATTGGCACTAGTAGCCACAATTACAAAATTATTCTTGGCACGTTGGCCGTATTTAGTATTCCATACTCACCTTTTTCACTTTCAAACATCATCAACAACAAGACATTATAAATCAAAGTTTTTAGTACGCATGTGAGCAATTAAGAGTCTTAGGCACATAGAGATTTTCATACAATTTGGCATAATAGCCTTCGTTTGAACTTAACTTAAAGTCGCAACATTATTAATGCGCAGCCCATACATTGAACATATTCTCAAATGATAACATATCATGATAAAAGTATTTTTGGATGCATATTGAATATATATCTTTCAGCACAAGCTTATTCGGAATAGCCACTTTCATAATGAACAATTCGGGACTTTACATAAATTATATGAATATCGTGGGATTTAATTCTAGGAGAGGAGTTTAGCCAACATACCTCAATGGAGCTTCCTTAAACTCTAAAATTTTCTGGAATTCTTAGCAACTTCAATCTATTTTAGAAATATAACAAATTAAATCAAAATTAGGAGGATGATCATGATTCTAGCTCATTTGAGCATTTTATCAAACACTAGGTGTGCATTAAGGTTTCAAGGCCCTTTTATGGAGGATTCCATCATCCCACAACCCATTATTTACCATATTTAGCTCAACAATCATCCTGCAACCCTTGATAACACATGAATGCAAAATAACCAACTTCCATACCCAAGAATTATCTTACTAATTACCCATTTCTAGTTAACTTTCGAAATGAAAGGTTAGGGTGTAGAATCTTACCTCTAGTATGAAGACCTTGTGAGTTTTCCTTGTGAATTTTCCCAAATCTTGAGTAAAGATTGATGAAAAATTAGCCTAGGGTTTCCTTTCTCTCTAAAACACTCTCACTTCTCTCTAAAACATCAGATTTTTGCTTCAAAAGAGACCCTCTACCTCAATATATCGAAATAGGGTTGGCTTAAAAATTTTAAAAAAATGGCCCCGACATAGGTCTACCGTCGCATATACTACTTTGCAAGGCTAGCGACCTACCTTCTTCACCAAGGTCTGTCAAACTTCAGCCACTAGCTCTGGCTGTCCACCCTCCTCCAAGACCAATCTATTAGCACCCAACAACCTCTGTCACTGAAGGAGCTCAAAAATCTGATGGGGAAATTGTGCCAAATAATGCCTTTTTTACTTATGGACCTGAACACACCACTCCCATCACATGCCTTCACCATATGGCCTCAAGTAAACCAGTCGGTCCCCCCAACCTCGACTCAGTCCACGGCAATGGACCAACTAATCAAAGAGAAGAACCAGACCCTAGTGTACCTCAAGGAGTCCAATGCAGATCTGGAAAACATTCTGAAAAAACTAGGAGGCCCAAAAATAACAGTCATCCTCATGCAGGAAGCTTAGGAGATCGGGTTCAAAGAGCTGTTCGGAGAAATGCTTATTGCACTCTTCCCCAGAAAGTTAATAAGCTGCAAACTAAATCTTCGAGTTCCCTCATCTCCAAACTCAGGGAACTCGGCAGTATCCCTAAGCCATATGCTGGGAAGAGTGAAAGCGACCCCTGTGGGAAAGGGGACGAGCCTTAAGAGGAAAGCCACATCTCAAAATCCATTAATGATGAATTTCATAATATGGAATGCGAGGGGAGCCAACAATGTTGAGTTCCGCAGGCACTACGCCTCCATGGGCATATTGTACAACCCTACTATTCTTGGTCTCCTTGAGACAAGAATGGCTGACCATATGCACCTGACTACTGAGCTCCAATTCACAGCCCAGTTTCAGTCCTCTGCCATGGGGAAAACTGGGGGTATTGTTGTTATATGGAAGGATGACCTAATGAATCTAGAGAAAATCTGTACCACACATCAGAGAGTGCATGTCATGGTTAAGGTAACCCTTGATGACTCTAAATGGCTTTTCTTTGCTATTTATGCTAGTAGTCACATTCATGATATAATAAGATTATGGCAGTCCCTTGAGGACATGACCTTTGTTTATAAAGGTAGCTGGCTTGTAGGAGGAGACTTCAATGAAGTCCTAAAAGCTTTAGACAAATTTGGTGGCAACAACATTAATAATAGTAGAAGCACACGATTCTGAAACTGTTTGAACTAGTGTATACTAGTTAACCTAGGCTTCAAGGGTTCTAAATACACTTCGTCTAATAAAAGGTACACCAACAGGAAAGACCTTATGCTAGAAAGGCTGGATAGGTGTTTTGCCACTGATGACTGGATTGATTCATATCCTGAATCAATAGTAACCCACATCCCAAGGACCCACTCTGGTCACTGCCTATTACTCCTCACCATTACTAGTCAACAACACAATGATCATAAGAGGCCTTTTAGATTTGAGTCTATGTGGTGTAGTCACCTTGAATTTCCTTCCATTGTTCACAATATCTTTCATTCCACAAATGATCTTTTGGGGGACACAAACACTTTTAAAGCTAATGTGACCACCTGGAATAGGCATGTCTTTAAAAATATCTTCCACAAGAAGAAACACATTTTGGCCAGGCTCAATGGCATTCAGAGATCTAATGCCTACCCTTTCAGTAGTTACCTCCAGGACTTAGAATCCAACATTGAAATTGAATTCTTAGCAATCCTTAAGAATGAGGAGGATTTTTGGAAGCTCAAATCCAGGATAAGATGGCTGTATGAAGGAGATGCCAACACTAGATTGTTTCACACCACTACCATTAACAGAAGAAGGCAAAATAGGATCCTAAGCTTAACATATGAAGCAGGTAATCAAATCAAAGACCCCAAGCTCATCAAAGAAACGACCAGAAGGTACTTTGCAAACCTCTTCACCACATCACATGCCTCATCTACCTACAAAAGTAGCTGCTGTGAGGACATCTGTGCATCCCTTGAACAACCTTTTAGGTACTCTGAAATTAAGAAGGCCATGGATTTTTCAAACCCTTTAAGGCACCTGGACCTGATGGGCTTGACCCTCTCTTCTACAAAAAGTACTAAAACATTCTATCTA
The DNA here is from genome assembly GCF_000715075.1 of Nicotiana tabacum. NCBI lineage: Eukaryota > Viridiplantae > Streptophyta > Magnoliopsida > Solanales > Solanaceae > Nicotiana > Nicotiana tabacum. Next base: position 19,458,396 of record NC_134093.1, on the reverse strand, counting down.
CCCAAGTCAACAACTTCTGTTAGAAGGTATTCAAAACTTCAACTATGTCACTTGAAGTTAATATGACTCTCCTGTGCTTGTTCCCTAAATGCCAAAATGCTACCATGCTTATGAGCTTTAGACCAATTGGGTTGTGTAACACAATGTACAAGCTTGTCACAAAGATCATATTGAATAGGATAAAGCCCTTACTTCAGACCATTATTGGCCCCACATAGGCCAGTTTCCTATCAAATAGGAGGGCTGCTAATAATGCCATAATTATTCAGGAATGCACCACCTACTTCCAAAAGATGAAAGGTAAAAATGCTAACATGGTCCTAAAATTTGACTTAGAAAAAGCCTTTGACAGACTTGAGTGGTCCTTCATTAGGGACTCCCTAATATTTTTTAAGTTTCCACCTAAAATGACCAATCTGTTCCTCTCATGTATCTCTTCTAGTTCCATATCCATCCTAGTCAATGGGAGCCATACTGAGCCTTTCAACCCTACTAGGGGAATTAGGCAGGGTGACCCCATCCCTCCTACATTTTCATTATTTGCATGGAAAGGCTTTCTAGGAATATTGACCAAGCAGTCCTAAGAAAGGTCTGGCTACCCATTACCATAAGCATGAATGGTACTAAAATATCCCACCTTTTCTTTTATGATGATCTCACCCTCTCTGGTAGAGCCAATAGGAAGAATTGTGATGCTATCTTGGCAACCTTGGATGAATTCAACAATGCCTCAGGCCAAAAGGTTAACTTCCAGAAATCCAAGGTTATCTTCTCAGCCAGTTGCAATGAGGATTGGGCTAATAGATGTAGCTCATTGCTAGGAATTAGGAAAAGTTGTGAATTTAGTAAGTATCTAGGTTTCCTCATTTTTCACAAAAGTCCTACCAATAGAGACTTCCAATCCATTATTGATAGCATGAACACTAGGCTGGCTAGCTGGGAAACTAAGATGTTAAACATGGCTGGCCGTACAACCCTGGCAAAAGCAAGCCTGGGAAGCATCCCCAATCATATGATGAATTACATAAAGCTACCCTCCCACATCACCTATCAAATAGACAAAATCCAAAGGAACATTATATGGGGGTACCACAGCTGAGAAAAGGAAACTGCACATGATCAAATGGGATACAATTACTAAGCCAAAGAACATGGAGTCTTGGTCTTTGTCACACCTCCTTTTTTACGAGGGATAGGGAGTTTTTTCAATTTAAGTGACATTATTGAAATGAGATTATTATTTTATTATTATTTTTAAGAGGCCACTCAGAATTATTGAATTACGGTATTTCGAGTCACCATTTATTTTAAATCTCAAATCAAGAAAATATGACTAGGGGTGGGCATAATACCGGCCAAACCGAAAAAACCGTCCGAACTGTGAATTTCGATTTTTCAGTTTCGGTTTAATCGATTTTTTGGTCGGTGCACAATTTTTAAATTATTAATTTTCGATTTTTCGATGCGGTTTACGGTTTTGGTATTTCGGATTAACCGAAAAACCGAAATTTTGGGTATTAGTTATTTCCCATTTTAGGCTGAAGCCCAATACCTATTTGAACTTTGAAGACCAATTTAGTTTACCCAAACCCAAACTTACTGATAGTCTATCTAATACCCAAGCCCATCGGTTACACTGACTAAATCACTAATACACATTACACTTAGTCGCCCAATTCCCATTTCCCAAACTTAAATAAAGAATTAGATTTAGGGTTCCCAAACCTACATCAATTGAAAAGTTCGACTCTTTGGTTCTTCCTTCTTCCTGTGCGACTGCTGCGAGCCTGCGACTGCTGCGACTCGTCGTCGCCGACTGCTGCGACTTCTTCTGAGTTCCTGTTAGTTTTGTGCCTTGTTCCTCAGCTTGACTGTGATGCCTTCTTCCTCAGCTCGTCGCTCATCCTTCATCCTCAGGTTAGTGCGAATTCTTCTGAGTTTCGTGTTAGTCTTTTGTGTATGAAGAAAGAAAATGTCTCATGGTCTTAGTCTTTCACTTAAGTATATTTCAAAATCAGGTCTAACCCTAAAGGGTATGGACAGTTTTACTTTAGTATTAAGCACCACAATTTCTCTCAAAAAATCAAAAAGCAATCAAGTACACCAATAAAATAATAAGGTACTTAGATATTTCTGCCAAATGAGGTTTCCAGGTAGATAGCCAACCTAAAAAGCAAAGGATTTGCTTTACATACCACTACAATAAATAAGTATTGTAAATAAACTCTAAAGTTAAAAGAGAAAGATAAAGATTAAACAACATGTTTCCACTTATGAACATAGGAAAATTAGTATCTACACATAATCGTTTGATGAATGTTGTATGTACTAGTAAATGGAAAATTAATAAATGTTTCCACTTATGAATGTTGTATCTATACATAATTGCACTAATGCCACTGAAGGCTTCCCTGTTCTTTGTGTGCTTGTTCTCTATAGTTTATTCTCGATTTCATTTATAGTATAGTTTCAAATTTGAGCGTTATTGTCAGCAAAACTTGTGTTAGACTGCCGTCTGCCACTGTCTTTCTCTGTTGCTAGGCTGGACGAACAACAACTAAATGACAATTTGTTGGGTTGTCTTTCTCAAAAGTCAACATGACAATTTGCTGCTAGGCTAGACGAAAAGCAAATAAATTACAGCCTTGTTTATTGATGTTCCTACAAAGCGTAAATACTTGTTGTTCCTACAACCATTTAAAATCGAAAAAATAAACCGGAAATAACCGAATCGAACTTTAAAAAAATCGCACCGAACCGCAAATATTTTGGTTTGATTTGGTTATTAATATTATAAAACCGAAAATCGATAAACCGAACCGTACTTTCATAATAACCGACCGAACCGACCGACTCCCATCCCTAAATGTGACTCTGAATTATGGTCAGTGAACACAGAAGACTGAATAAGGAATTCTGTTAACTCGGGAGAATGTGTTAGGCATTTTCGAATTCCGTTGTTCTAGCACGTTCGCTTTAATAATTATACTTGGCTTAACTAATTCTGGATATTTTATGTTCTAGGAAAATTTATGCACTTTTGCCTTAAACCGCTTTTAATTGCTTGATTATTCGTAATTATGAAATTATCTTGAAACGAGTTACGTGTACGTGTACTCATTTTGTTTGGCGCATTAAAAATCATGTCACGCATGCATGTACACAATTGATAACACTTTTATTATTATTCAGTCAAAGTCGCGTGAACGCGTACCTTGAATTATTTTAGAAATTATAATTGTGTCACGCGAATGTTTACATAACTACGATGATTTGATTAATTTAGAGCGCACTTAAAATATACTACCGTGTTTATGAATTATTTTTCCTAAACTAATTTGAAAATCATTGTAAAGTCAAGAGTTATGAAATGTATTTGTGTAGAACTAGAAGTATGGAATTTAATTACTAGAATTATTTACAAAATGAATTACTTTACTAAGTTATGAAAAGTATTTGCAATTATTCATTATGGAAGAAATATGATCTAGTTTATAAATTTTATTACCATGTGCCATAGTAATTAAACCATCCGACCCAAAAATTCCTAAAGGCCCGATCTTTCTTATTTTAAAGCCAGAAAATTCCATGGCCAATTCTTCCTTAACATCAAAATTATTTCATCAACGTTTGTATGGTCCAATTCCCTTTATACATTATTGCCTTTTGCACCTTTATACATGAATTTTTACTTCTCTAAAATTATATTAAATAAATAATGACAGTGAAAGTTTTATGCCTTACTAATTCATGGAACTAAATATTCTATAAAACTAATCTACCAAAAATAGCTAGAATATTTAAGAAAAACTAACCAAGAACAAGAAAACTATTGTTTATGGATTAAAAGGAAAAAAACATGTTCTTGCTAAAGTTTTAAACTAACAAAAGATAACAAACTAATTTATGCTAACTATGAACAGGAAAAGAAATATGGTCAAATAATCAGTAAGTATGAACCATAAAATTTTACTCAAATACTCATCATAATAAAAAAATCCAAACTTATATATTAATCAAGGATAAAGTAAGAAATGGACCTCGATATAGCTTCTCACAAAATCGAATGAAATGAAGAAAGGAAATCTGACTAGAGTCTGGCTCGCCGGAGACCTCAACGAAAACGGAGAGGCAAAGTCGGAACCTTGTTACTTTTATTAGGATACTTCAAAGGTGTTTTTAGGCTTGAATTTGGGGCATTTTTGAGTCTTAAACGGGATGATGAATTGCTGGATTTTTTGGAAGAAAGAGGAAGAAAGAATGATACGAGTAGAAAATCCCTTAGCGTAGAAGAAGAAACAATTCTCTCAATTCCCTCCTCTCTTCTTTTTTTTCTTCTCTTTCTCCCCTTTTCTCCTCACATTTCTCTTCTATTTATAGAAAAATTTCCGGAATTTTTTGAGATTTTGTTTTTATTATTTTATTATTTTTTAATTAAAACAATTCCCACTTCCCATTTTTCTTCTTTTTTTAGAAAAAAATAATTCTCCACTTTCTTTTACTTTTATTTTTTAATTTCTCACTTTTTTTTTTACTTTTATTATATTTAAATTCTCAGTTTTTTTACTTTTCTTTTTTTATTTTTCACATTATTTTACTTTTCTTTTTTTTTTTAATTTCCACTTTCTTTTACTTTTTTTTTTTTAAATTTTCAGTTACCTTTTGTCACGACCCAAATTATCCCTTCGTAGGGGGTCGTGATGGCACCTAGTCTTTACGACTAGGTAAGCCTAATATTTTGAAAAATATAAAGAAAACACAATATTTTAAAGATAAACAGCATATTATAAATAGCCAAGAGTAGCACCACTCGGCAAATACAAAATAGTTTTCCAAGACCCGAAATATCACTAAGTCACAAGCTACTATAATCTATGTAGCTCCATACAAAAGTCTGAAGATAATAAGGAAAGTCTCTAGACGAGGGAGTAGAAGGGGACTCCGAAGATTCTGTGGATGCAAGCAGAAGTACCTTGAAGTACAGAAGTAAATATAATAAATTAAACAGTAAAAGATATAAGTAGAATTTACGGTAACACAGTTAAAGAAATTCTCAAAAATTTAACAGTTAAGGGAGCCCTCGACTCAAAACAATGTAAACACAGTGGAAAATCTCTCGGGATACCGTCTCGTAATTTCAAATGAATATGCAGTATAGGGGGATCTCCAGGAATACGTCTGTAGTCCCAAAGTAAATATGCAGTACAGGGGGATCTCCCGGAATACGTCTGTAGTCCCAAAATAAATATACAGTACAGGGGGATCTCCCGGAATACGTCTGTAGTCCCAAAGTACATATACAGTGCTAGGGAATCTCCCGGAATACGTCCGTAGTTCCAAAGTAAATATGCAGTACAAGGGGATCTCCCGGAATACGTTCGTAGTCCCAAAGTAAATATGCAACGCAAGATGAAATGACAGGTATAACATCGAGTTATACAGTTTATACTAGACACAGATAAGGCAAATAAGGACTTAGCTAAACATGACACACAGAATGTCAATTAGGCAGTTAAAACACGTAAAGTCCGTGTACGTACTTGTCACCTCACGTACATGGCGCCCACACACCAAATAATATCAAGATATCCTAAGGGGAAAGTCCCCAACACAAGGTTAGGCAAGCCACTTACTTCGAACCGCTCAAATCAACTCGATATCATGTTCTTGCCACGAGTATCCGACTCCAAATGGCCCGAATCTATTCAAAACAGTACAATACCATCAATACGCGCTAATGAAATGAATCCCACAAGAAAAACTAAAAAATTAGGCCAAAACATGAAATTGGCTGAAACCCGGCTCCCGGGCCCACGTCTCGAAACTAGACAAAATTCATGAAACTAGAAAGCTCATTCACTCACGAGTCTAACCATATAAAATTTACTAAAATCCGACATCAAATGGTCCTCCAATCCACAATTCAAACTTCCAAATCCCTAGCCTCCAACTTCCAATTTTTACCTTAAATACACATTAACTAGGTGGAAAAACACATGACAAGGCAAGATTATTGACCAAAAATAAGCACAAGGAACTTACCTCAAGAAATGCCTCAAAAATGCTCTCAAAAATCGCCCTAACCCGAGTTTGCAAAGCCAAAAATAATAAAAATCGCGAAGCCCTTCGGTTTTAATCACTGCCCAAGTATTTCCGCACCTGCGGAACCTGGGATCGCACCTGCGGGTGCGCTTGTGCGGAAAACGTGTGCATCTACGCAACTACTTGCCCCCTCTTCCTTCGCACCTGCGACGAAAGGGCCGCACCTGCAGACGTCCCTTCCGCTTCTGCGTATCTTGCGCATTTACGAACAACCTTGCGCATTTGCGGGCATCGCAGATGCAGAACTTCCTCGCACCTGCGACCCCAGGCTAACTCTCAACTTCTCGCATCTGCGCTTCCATCTTCGCATGTGCGCCTCGCGCACCTGCCGTCTATTTTCCTAAGTCCAAATTTCTTCCCGTTAAGCATCCGAAACACACCCGAGGCCCCTGAGACCTCAACCAAACATGCCAACCAATCCTAAAACACCATACGAACTTATTCGCGCCTTCAAACCACATCGAAAACCACCAAAATCATGAATTAAGCACAGATTCAAGCCTAAGAATTTAAAATTTTCCAAATCTACAAACGACGTCGAACCATATCAATTCTAGTCCGAATGACCTCAAATTTTACACACATGTCACAAATGACACTACAAACCTACATCCACTTTCGGAATTCCATTCCAAGCTCGATATCAAAATTTTCATTATCGGCCGAAATCGCCGAAAAACTAACTTTCGCCAATTCAAGACTAAATCTACTACAGACCTCCAAAACACATTCCGGACGCGCTCCTAACCCCAAAATCACTCAACGGAGCTAAAGGAGTCGACAGAATTCCATTCTGGATCCGTCTTCATATAGTTCAAACTACCATCCAAACTCTAAGGCTTAACTCACAACTAGGGACTAAGTGTCCCAAAACTCCCCGAATTCCATAACCAAACACTCCGGCAAATCCCAAAAGAAGAAACAAATATGGGGAAGGGATATATTAGGGGATCAGGGCTCAAATTCTCAAAACGACCGACCGAGTCGTTACATCCTCCCCTTCTTAAAACAATCGTTCGTCCTCGAACGAGTATAAAGACATACCTGAAGCTGTGAAAAGATGAGGTTACTAGCTGCGCATATCCTGCTCGGTCTCCTAAGTCGCCTCCTCGACCGGCTAACCCCTCCACTGGACCTTTACTGAAGAAATATTCTTTGACCTGAGCTTTCTGACCTGCCTATCCAAAATGGCTACTGGCTCCTCAACATAAGATAGATCTTTGTCCAACTAGACTGAGCTGAAATCCAATACCTGAGTCAAATCACCGTGATACTTCTGGAGCATAGACACGTGGAATACCAGGTAAACTCCTGCTAGGCTGGGAGGCAAGGAAAGCTCATAAGCAACCTCCCCAACTCGCCGCAATATCTCAAAAGGACCAATGAACCTCAGGCTCAGCTTGCCCTTTTCCCGAACCTCATGACACCCTTCATAGGCGATACCCGAAGCAAGACCCGATCACCCACCATAAATGCCAAATCACGAACCTTACGGTCTGCATAACTCTTCTGCCTGGACTGGGCTGTGCGAAGTCTCTCCTAAATCACCTTCACCTTATCCAGGGCATCCTGGACCAAATTTGTACCCAACAATCGGGCCTCGCCCGGCTCAAACAATCCCATAAGGGACCGGCACCGCCTACCATACAAAGCCTCATACAGTGCTATCTGAATGCTGGACTGATAACTGTTGTTGTAAGCGAACTCAGGCAAGTATTGGTCCCATGACCCTCCGAACTCCATCACACAGGAACAGAGCATATCCCAAGAATCTAAATCGTGCGCTCGGACTGCCCGTCCGTCTGAGGGTGAAAGGCTGTGCTTAGCTCTACCCTAGTACCCAACTCCTGCTGTACGACTCTCTAAAACCGGTATGTGAACTGTGTACCTCTATCTGAAATGATGGATACTGGAATACCATAAAGGTGGACAATCTCTCTGATATAAATCTCAGCCAATCTTTCTGAAGAGTATGTAGTCAACACCAGAATGAAGTGGGCTGACTTGGTCAGCCGATCCACGATCACCCAAATAGCATCAAACTTCCTCAAAGTCTGAGGAACTCCAACCACGAAGTCCATGGTGATCCTCTCCCACTTCCACTCTGGGATCTCTAACCTCTGAAGTAATCCACCCGGTCTCTGATGCTCATATTTAACCTGCTGACTGTTGAGATACTTGGCCACAAACCCAAATATATACTTTTTCATTCTTCTCCACTAATAGTGCTGCCTCAAGTCCTGGTACATCTTCGCAGCACCCGGATGAATGGAGTACCGCGAGCTATGGGCCTCCTCAAGAATCAACTCCCGAAGCCCATCTACATTGGGCACACAGATCCGGCCCTGCATCCTTATCACACCATCATCACCAATAGCCACATCTCTGGCATCACCTCGTCGAAACCTGTCCTGAAGAACTAGAAGATGAGGATCATCATACTGGCGCTCCCTGATACGGTCATAAAGAGAAGACCGAGCAACCACACAAGCTAATACCCGGCTAGGCTCTGAAATATCCAATTTCACGAACTGACTAGCTAAGGCCTGAACATCCAAGGCTAAGGGCCTCTCAGCTGCCGGAAGATATTCCAAGCTCCCCAAACTCTCTGCCCGGCAACTCAAGGCGTTGGCCACTACATTGGCCTTCCCCGGGTGGTATAATATAGTGATATCATAGTCTTTAAGTAGCTCCAACCACCTCCGCTGACGCAAATTAAGGTCCTTCTGCCTGGACAAGTACTGCAAATTCCGGTGATCAGTGTAAATCTCATAGGGAACACCGTACAAATAATGGCGCCAGATCTTCAGGGCGTGAACAATAGCTGCTAACTCGAGATCATGAACTGGATAATTCTTCTCATGCACCTTCAACTGTCTAGACACGTAGGCAATCACCCTACCGTCCTGCATCTATACCGCTCCGAGGCCAATCCTCGAGGCATCACAATAGACAGTGTAGGACCCCGAACCTGTAGACAATACTGATACTAGGGCTGTAGTCAAAGCTGTCTTGAGCTTCTGAAAGCTCTGCTCACACTCTTCGGTCCACCTGAACGGAGCACCCTTCTGGGTCAACCTGGTCATAGGTGCTGCAATGGATAAAAATCCCTCCACAAAGCGATGGTAATATCCCGCCAAACCAAGAAAACTACGGATCTCCGTAGCTGATGACGGTCTAGGCCAACTCTGCACTGCCTCCACCTTCTTTGGATCTACCTTGATCCCATCACAAGACACTATGTGGCCCAAGAATGCCACTGAATCAATCCAGAATTCACACTTAGAAAATTTTGCATATAACCTCTTCTCCCTCAAGGTCTGAAGCACGGTCCTCAGGTGCTGCTCATGATCTTCCCGAGACCGGGAATAAACCAGGATGTCGTCAATAAACACAATGATGAAGGAATCAAGATAAGGCCGGAATACACTGTGCATCAAATGCATAAAGGTTGTTGGTGCATTGGTCAGCCCAAATGACATGACAAGAAACTCATAGTGACCATATCTGGTCCTGAAAGCAGTCTTCGGGATATCCGGCTCCTAAATCTTCAACTGATGATAGCCAGAACGCAAGTCAATCTTGGAAAACACCCTGGCACCATGTAACTGGTCAAATAAGTCATCAATACGAGGCAATGAGTACTTGTTCTTCACTGTAACCTTGTTCAATTGCCGATAATCAATACACATACGCATAGAACCATTCTTCTTCTTTACAAATAAGACCGGAGCACCCCTAAGGTGACACACTGGGCCGAATGAAGCCCTTATCAAGCAACTCCTGCAACTACTCCTTCAACTCCTTTAATTCAGGAGGAGTCATACGATATGGAGGAATAGAGATGGGCTGAGTACCTGGTAATAAATCAATGCCAAAATCAATATCTTTGTCGGGCGGCATGCCCGGAAGATTAGCTAGAAACACGTTTGGGAAGTCCCTCACTACTGGAACTAACTCAACTGTAGGGGTATTAATACTGACATCTCTCATATAGGCCAAATACGCATCACACCCCTTTTCAACCATTCGCTGAGCCTTAAGAAATGAAATGACCCTGCGGGGAGTATACTCTAAGGTACCTCTCCACTCTAATCTTGGCAAACCTGGCATAGCCAACGTCACAGTCTTAGCATGACAGTCAAGAATAACATAATGGGGCAACAACCAGTCCATACCCAAGATAACATCAAAATCTACCATACTGAGAAATAACAAATCAGCTCAGGTCTCAAAACCACTAAGAGCAATCAAACACGACTGATATATGCGGTCCACAACGAGAGAATCTCCCACGGGAGTAGATACATAAACAGGGGAACTCAAAGAATCTCGAGATATCCCCAAATGTGGAGCAAAATAAGAAGACACATATGAGTATGTAGAGCCTGGGTCAAATATTACCGATGCATCCCTATGACAGACAGGGACGATACCTGTGTTGACTGAATCTGAAGCAACGACCTCTGATCGGGCTGGAAGGGCATAGTACCTGGCCTGGCCTCCCCCTCTAGGGCGACCTCGACCTCCCCGATCTCTACCTCGAGCTGGCTGAGGAGGTAGGGTAGCAGCTGGTGCTAGAAGAATGGTCGGAGGACCCGGTGGAGCACGTGGAGGCTGATAAGTTCGTGGAGGTGCACCCCTCCTGGATCTAGGGCAATCTCTAACCAGGTGACGAGTGTCACCACACTCAAAACAACCTCTCAGAGGACGCGTCAGCTGAGACTGACTCGGACCTGGCCTGCTGGACTGGCCGGTAATAGCACCTCGAGTAGGAGGCATACTGGATACTGGCGGTGCATAATAGGGCTCCTGAGGTCTAGAAGGAGCTGGGGACACCGTTGGCTACTGGAAGAGCCGAATGAATAGGGCGACTCACAAAACCCCTACCATAGCGTGCTGCCGGTGCACGAGCTCCTGAATAATGACCAGTCTCTCAAGACCTCTTGGCCTCTCTCTCCTCTCTATCCCGGGCGAACATGCCCTCCAATCTCCTGGCAATGGTCACTGCCTGCTGATAAGTGATGTCCATCTCCAACTCCCTGGCCATACTGGTCCGAATACTGGGGTGGAGTCCCTCAATGAAGCGACGAACCCTCTCTCTGACTGTAGCAACCAGAGCCGGTTTATGGCAAGCTAACCTACTAAAATGGACTGCATACTCCGACACAGTCATAGAACCCTAACGCAACTGCTCGAACTCTGCACGCTAAGCATCCCTGAGGCTCTGAGGAACATACTCACGCAAGAACATCTCTGAAAACTGAGTCTAAGTGAGTGAGGCTGTCTCGTCCAGACTACTGAGCTCATAGGCACACCACCACTGATATGCTGCTCCCCTCAGCTGGAAAGCAGTGAAAGAAACCCACTCGTCTCCACAATGACCATAGTGCGGAGAATACGAGGACACTCCTCAAGAAAACCCAGAGCATCATCTGAAGCTAGTCTGCTGAAAGTAGGTGGGTGGTATTTCTTGTACCTCTCAAGTCTGAGCTGCTCTACCTCAGAAGCAGCTACCCTGATCTCATGCTGAATCGGAGCCACTGGGGGCATAGGAATATACTCTGGGGCCTGATCAACCTGGACCCTCTGCTCAGGGGTGCAGGCTACGGGAGTCTGTGCCTCTCCCCCGGCCTGATATGTAGTGGGAGTTATCGGAAATAGTCCAGCCTGAGCCAGAGTGCTGAACATGCTCAAGAATTGAGCTAAAGTCTCCTGGAGGGCTGGAGTAGCAATAAGTATCTCTGGTGCTGGCCCTCCAGCTGGAGCTGCAGGGGGCTCCTCTGACGCAGCTTTCGCAGGTGCTCGGGCTACACCATGTGGTCATCCTCTACCCCGACCCCGGCCTCTGGCGGCTCTGGCAGGGGGCTCGGGTGCCTGATCGTCGGTCCTCCCATTGCGGGTCCTCACCATCTGTGAGAAAGAATAGAATAGAATCTTAGAATTTTTTGGTGTCAATAACTCGCACGACAAGGAAATCAAAGAAATATGATTGTTCTTATTAGTTACATAACCTCCCGAAGATAAGTACGGACGTCTCCGCATCGATCCGCGAGACTCTAATAAACCAGCTTGTGACTCGCGACTCCTACGAACCTAGTGCTTTGATACCAACTTGTCACGACCCAAATTATCCCTCTGAAAGGAGTCGTGGTGGCACCTAGTCTTTACGACTAGGTAAGCCTAATATTTCGAAAAATATAAAGAAAATACAACATTTTAAAGATAAATAGCATATTATAAATAGCCAAGAGTAGCACCACTCGGCAAATACAAAATAGTTTCCCAAGACCCGGAATATCACTAAGTCACAAGCTCCTATAATCTATGTAGCTCTATACAAAAGTCTGAAAATAATAAGGAAAGTCTCTAGACGAGGGAGTAGAAGGGGACTCCGAAGATTCTGCGGACGTAAGCAGAAGTGCCTTGAAGTCTCCTAGAATCAGCAGCACGCATTAACCCCAAGGCTGATAGCTCGTACCTGGATCTGCACACGAAAACATGTGCAGGAAAGGGGCATGAGTACGCCACAATGATACCCAGTAAGTGCCAAGCCTAACCTCGGTCGAGTAGTGACGAGGTCAGGTCAAGGCCCTACCGGAGTAAATATAATAAATTAAATAGTAAAATATATAAGTAGAATTTACGGTAACACAGTTAAAGAAATTCTCAAAAATTTAACAGTTAAGGGAGCCCTCGGCTCAAAACAAGGTAAACACAGTGGGAAATCTCTCGGGATACCGTCCCGTAGTTTCAAATGAATATACAGTACAGAGGGATCTCCCGAAATACGTCCGTAGTCCCAAAGTAAATATGCAGTACAGGGAGATCTCCCGGCATACGTCCGTAGTCCCAAAATAAATAAGCAGTACAGGGGGATCTCCCAGAATATGTCCGTAATCCCAAAGTAAATATGCAGTGCTGGGGGATCTCCCGAAATACGTCCGTAGTCCCAAAGTAAATATGCAGTACATGGGGATCTCCCGGAATACGTCCGTAGTCCCAAAGTAAATATGTAACGCAAGATGAAATGACAGGTATGACATCGAGTTATACAGTTTATACTGGACGCAGATAAGAAAAATAAGGACTTAGCTAAACATGACGCACAGAATGTCAATTAACCAGTTAAAACACATAAATATGCTTTTCTAGTCTAAACTACACAATTAAACATATTAGTACAACTTAATAAGAGAAGCAATTTATGATTTAAAAAGGTTAAACAGGATTTTTGCAATAATAGCCCGTGTACGTACTCGTCACCTCACGTACACGGCACCCACACACCAAATAATATCAAGATATCCTAAGGGGGAAGTCCCCAACACAAGGTTAGGCAAGCCACTTACCTCGAACCGCTCAAATCAACTCGATATCACGTTCTTGCCATGAGTATCCGACTCCAAATGTCCTGAATCTATTCAAAACAGTACAATACCATCAATACGCGCTAATGGAATGAATCTAACAAGAAAAACTAAACAATTAGGCCAAAACCCAAAATTGTCTCAAACCCGGCCCCCGGGCCCACATCTTGAAACTCGACAAAATTCATGAAATTAGAAAGCTCATTCACTCACGATTCTAACCATATCAAATTTACTAAAATCCGACACTAAATGGTCCTCCAATCCACAATTCAAACTTCCAAATCCCTAGCCTTCAACTTCCAATTTCCACCTTCAATACACATTAACTAGGTGGAAAAACACATGGCAAGGCAAGATTATTGACCAAAAATAAGCACAAGGAATTTATCTCAAGAAATGCCTCGAAAATGCTCTCAAAATTTGCCCTAACCCGAGTTTGCAAAGCCAAAAATGATAAAAATTGCGAAGCCCTTCGGTTTTAATCACTGCCCAGGTATTTCCGCACCTGCGGAACCTGGGCTCGCACCTGCGGGTGTGCTTGTGCAAAAAACGTGCGCATCTGCGCAACTCACTTGCCCCCTCTGCCTTCGCACCTGCGACGAAAGGGCCGCAACTGCGTACTCGCGCCTGCGGACGTCCTTTCCGCTTCTGCGCATCTTGCGCATTTGCGGGCATCGCAGATGCAGAACTTCCTTGCACCTGCGACCCCAGGCCAACTCTCGACTTCTCGCATCTGCGCATCCATCTTCGCATGTGCGGCTCACGCACCTGCGGTCTATTTTCGGCAGGTGCAAAACACCAGAACCAGCAAAGGCACCAGATTTTCCTAATTCCAAATTTCTTCCCGTTAAGCATCCGAAACACACCCCGAGGCCCCCGGGACCTCAACCAAACATGCCAACCAATCCTAAAACACCATACGAACTTAGTCGCGCCTTCAAACCATATCGAACAACACCAAAATCATGAATTAAGCACGGATTCAAGCCTAAGAATTTAAAATTTTCCAAATTCTACAAACGACGCCGAACCACATCAATTCTTGTCCGAATGACCTCAAATTTTACACACATATCAAAAATGACACTACGAACCTACAGCCACTTTCGGAATTCCATTCCGAGCTCGATATCAAAATTTCCATTATCGGCTGAAATCGCCGAAAAATTAACTTTCGCCAATTCAAGCCTAAATCTACTATTGACCTCCAAAATACATTCCGGGCGCGCTCCTAACCCCAAAATCACTCAATAGAGCTAAAGGAGTCGATGGAATTCCATTCCGGATCCGTTTTCACACAGTTCCGACTACCGTCCAAACTCTAAGGCTTAACTCACAACTAGGGACTAAGTGTCCCAAAACTCCCTGAATTCCATAACCAAACACTACGGCAAATCCCAAAAGCAGAAACAAATATGGGGAAGACAGATATTAGGGGATCGGGGCTCAAATTCTCAAAACGACTGGCCGGGTCGTTACACCTTTACTTTTATTTTTTAATTCCAACTTTCTTTTACTTTTCATTTTTTAAATTTCCACATTCTTTTATTTTTATTTTTTTAATTTTCCACTTTCTTTTACTTTTTCATTAAATAATTCCCACCTACTTTTACTTTTACTTTTTAGTTCTGTATTTCTACTTTTCCTATTTTTTTAATTCCCATCCAAAATTTAAAAAAAAATATTTAATTTTTTATTTTCGGTTTTTTAATTTATTTTATTTTAAAATAAAGATAAAAATAAAAATAAAAATAATACTAAGAGTAATAATTGACCTTTTAAATTATTATTAATTTTTACCCTATATAAAAAAATGTAACAAAGCTAAAAAAAATATATTAAATTTCTAAAAATATTTACATAGTAGAAGGTGATAAAAATTCAAATATAGTCAAAAATTAGGTGCTCACAGCTGTCCCTCTTTACTTGGAAACACGAAGAGTTTTCAGGCAAAGACTAGGTGAGCCATGTGACTAATTTTTGACCAAACCATTATTCAAAAGGAAAATAAATAAAGATTGGGTGCAGTCGAGTCCTGGATTTGGACAACTTACATATTCCGGGTTATAGGGGAATCAGATCGCGTATAGTTCAAGCAGAATGGTGGAATGATGAGTTGAGGAGTCGGGTGAGGTTCTGTCGAGGCTCCGGTTCGTTGTCCTGCTATTATATAAAAATAAAAAAGAAACTAAACAAGACTATCAGTTATGAGTTACAAGATTCCTATCTATGAATCTTCTGAAATTTGATCTTGAGTCTTGACTGGTTCTTCATGCAGACTCTGATCTAAACCTTGATACTCGCTAGCTGTAGGTTCTAGTTCATTGTTCTATAGCTTCTTTTAATCAGAACGCGACTCCAATGCTCGTGGCTTCAGTCATGTCTTGAGCATTCCACATCTTTTCAACTGCATTTGCATTTTGGATTCACTTATTTTTTCTTTTCTTTTATTCTGAATTGAGACTTCTTCTTTTGATCATCTCGAACCCTGTGCCTTGAGGTAAAACCTACTCAGACACTAAACAAACAAACGAATGAAATTTTTCTGCCCTAGTTTGCACTAGAAAAATTTCGTGAGTTATTGTAACAAAATTCTAAACTACTTCTTTATTGAAAGCAATAAATGGTCGGGAGTGGTGTACCCCGAAAAAGTCATGTTGTGTTTTGTTTTTTTGGATGGTGTTCTTTTATTGTCAAAAGGATGTCTCAACTAAGGATTGGTGTACCTTATGTTGGGAAAATATGGCCAGGGTATGGGATACCCTATATTGGCAAAGATATCAGGGAGTGGTGTACCCTTCATTTAAGATCAAATCAACTAGGAAGTGGATACCCTATGTTGGAAAAGAGACAAGGGAGTAGAGACCCTATGTCTAAAATAAAATCAACTAGGGAGTGGAGATCCTATGTTGGAAAATAAGATTAGGGACTGGAGACGCTATGTCTAAAATAAAACCAACTAGGGAGTGAAGACGCTATGTCTAAAACAAAATCAACTAGGGAGTGGAGACCCTATGTTTGAAATAAAATCAACTAGGGAGTGGAGACCCTGTGTCTAAAATAAAACCAACTAGGGAGTGGAGACCCTATGCTGGAAAAGAGACTAGGGAGTGGAGACCCTATGTCTAAAAATAAAATCAACTAGGGAGTGGAGACCCTATGTTGGAAAGGAGACCAGGGAGTGGAGACCCTATGTCTAAAATAACATCAACTAGGGAGTGGAGACCCTATGTTGGAAAGGAGACTGAGGAGTGGAGACCCTATGTCTAAAATAACATCAACTAATGAGTGGAGACCCTATGTTGGAAAGGAGACTAGGGAGTGGATACCCTATGTCTAAAATAACATCAACTAGGGAGTGGAGACCCTATGTTGGAAAGGAGACTAAGGAGTGGAGATCCTAAGTCTAAAATAAAATCAACTAGGGAGTGGAGACCCTATGTTGGAAAAGAAACTAGGGAGTAGAGACCCTATGTCTAAAATAACATCAACTAGGGAGTGGAGACCCTATATTGGAAACATGACTAGGGAGTGGAGACCCTATGTCTAAAATAACTTCAACTAAGGAGTGGAGATCCTATGTTGGAAAAAAGACTATAGTGGAGACCCTATGTCTAAAATAAACATCAACTAGGGAGTGAAAACACTATGTTGAAAAAGCGATTAGGGAGTGGAAACCCTATGTTGGAAAAGTGACTAGGGAGTGGAGACCCTATGTCTAAAAATAAAAATCAACTAGGGAGTGGAGACTCTACGTTGGAAAATGCAGCTAGGGATTGGAGACCCTATAATACTATGATTTGGAACTTTCTTTCTTCTTTTTTTATTTTATTTTTTATTTTAAGAGAATGAGTAAAATGCGGGAAAGAATTTGGAGAAAACTTCCCTTTTGGGGTTATTGTTGCTGCAGAGCTATTTTAGTCTCCATGCGGTTTCTTTTGGTTGCACCTGCTTCTAGCAAGGTTGCTTTGGATTGCACCTATTTCCTATGGTTCAAACGAAGAACAATTTGTCAGTTTGAAACGGAAGTTGGTTTTGCGGCCTTTAGTGTTTCAGTCATTTGATCTTGGCCAGCTTCTTTGATGATAGTTTCAACTGTGACTGGTTATTTGCTGGATATCGATTGCATTTCTGGCCCCGGAGAACCTTTGGATTTTCCAAAATTTTACCATGACGGTTGGTCGCGTGGGACTTAACCTTTTTTAACTTTATTTTGCCTTTGTGGGCATTTGACTTCTATCTTCCAATATTTTAACTTCAGAGCATTGGGGAACCTTTGGCTCTTTAAACTTTGCCTAGACAGTTAGCCACTTGGATATTAACCTTTTCAACTTTATTTTGCCTTTGTAGGCACTTCAATTTGATTCCCTTCTTCCAAGAGTTTTTGATTTTGAAGCATCGGCCGCCATGGCCAGTCGGGGTCGACTTGCTGCCCCTGCCGAGGCTGGGTGAGTTTTTTGCATATTAGCTTATATCAAATGAGAGCCATGTATATCAATCTTGATATCTCTTCTTTGCCTTAGTCTTTAGTACAAAGGTAGACCGAAAAAGATTAAAAGAAAACGAACAATGGAGAGAATGAGTTTAAACAAGAGGCGTCCCTTTTGGGAAAGGAAAGAAGGACTTATCTGGAGTACATGAGGACTTCAATGAATATGACATGCCTTTTGGACTGGATGCCTGACCCATGTAAACCATCCGACTCTCAGAAATTCATCACAACTTTTACCTCGCAACCGAGAAACCTTGCCTAGGACTGTGTCGATGCCGATGGCTGTGAGGATCCTCTTTTCGATCAGTGGCGCCCTTTGCGGGTTTTTACCAGCTGACCTCTCTCATTTTTCTTCACACCATCGCCTTATAGTGCTCTTTGTAAGTTTTCACTAACAAGACTCTCTCATTTTCAGTTTCTCTACTTACTATCGCCTTACGGTGCCCGTGAGAATTTTCACCAATAAGACTCTCTCATTTCATTTCTCTCATTTGGTTGTATCAGATCCGAGTGGCTATATCCTCCAATTCTTGAACATTCCTGCCAATTGATCGAAAGGACTTGGAAAGGATTTGGGTGAAAAGAAATCAGATTGAAATACAACTTTGGAACCTTTTAGGCAAAACTATCGCCGAATCATCTGCCCCAGTTTCAACTTTTGGGGAAATGTAGATTTTTATTTTGGTGTGACTGACCCCGAAGAGAGGTTACCTACGTATCTTTTCGGAATCAAGTCGAACGTAGTTCAAGGAACCTTTTTTCCGATTTTGTTTTGTTTTTCCTTTTTTTTCTTTTTTTTTTCAATTTTCATTTTCCCTTTTTTTTCTATAACACTTTCAGGTTCCAAAGAGGGTAATCAAAGAAAGGGAATCGGCTCAAAGGGCTTGCAAAGGATTGGTAGTGTTTGGATAGTGAGAAAGAAAGCCTTCGTCATCCCAATCGGAGCATGTTAAAGCTGTGAAAGTAGTCAAACGTAATACCTTTTGACCGCATCTGCATTGACAGTTGTCTCGGGATCATTTCCTTCGATGTCTCCCAAATACAGCGCTCCCTTCAGCAACACTCTTCTTATAATGTATGGACCTTTCCAATTAGGAGCAAATTTTCCTTTGGCTTCTTCATGATGCTGGAGAATACGTCTCAGAATGAGTTGCCCCATTTCAAATTTTCTGGGCCTCACTTTCTTGTTGTAGATACGGGCCATTCTTTGTTGGTACAACTGCCCATGGCAAACTGCAATCAAACATTTTTCATTAATCAGTATCAATTATTCCAATCGGTTGGACCCAATATTTTTCCTCAATCTCGACTTCAACAATGATCCGAAGAGAGGGAATCTCAACTTCGTTCCAATTTTCTATTTATTTTCTTACAAGCCATGTCTTCAAAACATTATGTTTATTGATTCATTATTTTGGGGTCTGACAGCATTTTAGGATCTGGGCATGAAGTCCGTAAGCATGTCATGTCATTAAAATCTGCATTAATAGAACTGAAAAGAGAATAAGAAAAGTGACAAGATTAAGAAAAGAGACATTCGTGGACAATGAAATATTAATTTCATTTGATTTGATTTTTTGATTTTTGATTTTTTTAAAAGATAGAAGGGTTTATATCAGAAAGTAAGACAATAAAAGTAAAATAACTGGATTACACCCTGAAATAATCCGGACACAGAAAAGATAGCAAGACTGGCTACCGAGACTCCCGTCTGACAGGGAACTTTCAGGTTTGGTGCCCATTTTTAGGTTTCTCTTCTGTCATGGCAATGACTACTGTGGCTTTCAATGCTGGATCATCAATTCTTCAACTGCCCTATTGAGGGTCCAACACTCCTCTGTATCATTTCCCACTGCTCTAGAGTGGTATTCACATCTAACATCAGCTTGGTACGAGTGGGATTTGGGGTTTGGCCGGTTTGGGGCCACTGGCTGCAGCAGATCTAGCCCGATTAGCTTTTGAAATAAACTTGAATATGATTCACCAGTAGGGGTGAACTGATTCCTTTTAAGGGGATCTCTTGGGTGAGAATTGTATTGGGGAACATTTGGTTGGGGATTATACGAAGCTTGGTAAGGACGGGCATTTCAAGGAGGTGGAGCTCGATTTTGTGTATAATGTTGTGGTCGCGTGTACTATTGCCCGTTCATCACCGCATAGGGAGGCGGTGCCACGGCATGAGCAATATCTTGATGGGGATAATAGTGTTGTGGGACCATAGGAAGTATATATGATTGGTTGAATGACCTGCGGGCCCCCTCGAGCTAGAAGCCATCTTGGCTCCCTCTTCCCTCCTGTTTCTGTTCATCAAACCCCCCAAACCATTCTGAACGGTCTATGATGTGGCCTTAAAGGCAGCATGACTCATGATTTGGCCTGTTTTTAAACCATTTTCGACCATCTCCCCAATTTTGATAGCTTCTGTGAACGGATTACCTATAACAGACATCATGTTCTGGAAGTAGTCCGCCTTTTGGGCCTGTAGAAAGACCGTAACCATTTCTACTTCGTCCATTGGAGGCTTTACCCTGGCGGCTTGCTCGCGTCATTTGACAGAATACCCACGAAAACTTTCCGCGGTTTTCTTTTTCAAATTGGACAAAGAGTTCTCTTTTTGGATTTTTTCACTCTTGCTTGTTTTTTTTTCTTTTTATTTTGGTTGTTTTTCGCTCTTTGTTATTTTTTTGTCACTCTTTTCTTTCTTTTTCACTCATTTATTTCACTCAATTTGTTTATGGCTATGATCGAATCCGATGGGGATTACCTACGTATCATGACGCCGCATGAATCAGATCATTACGTAGTTCAAGATACCAGAAATAAAGTAAATAAGCTAACTCTTTTTCTAATTTATTAATCAATCTTTTTTTTAAATCATACCAGAAAAGCTCCTAAGAAGGAAAATATTTTGAATTTTGAATTTTCTTTCCTTTGTTTTATTCGAAATTTTCGAAAGAAAGACTTTTAAACAAAAAAGAAAATATTTTGGACTTTTATTTTTTTATTTTTTGATAATTTTCGAAAGAATAGAAAATATTTTTTTTTTAATTTTGATTTTTTTAAAAAAAAAATAGAGAAAGGCTTTTTTAAATTTTTTTTTTTTGTATTTTTGGATTTAACGTCTCAAAGAACGACTTCTAAAGAAAGAATTAAAGGAAAATATTTTTGGATTTTTAAAAGTTGGGGGCCGGAACCGATGAGGTTTGCCTACGTATCTCACATCCGATGAGAATCAGACCCGCGTAGTTCGATCAGAAAAGCATGACTTGTTTTGAAAATATTTGGCGTATTTTGAAATGACTCTTTCTTTTCATAATTTTGGCAGAGTTTTGGGATTTTCAAATACCTGGATTTTCAGAAACTAGGTAAATTTCTCTCTCTTGCCTTACTCTTAGTTTTTCTTGATTTTATTTTCCTATTCTAGAAGTCGATCAACATGCAAGCCGAAGCAAACATATGCACAAATAGCACGTAAAAATGCATCATGATGGTCTTTTATAATGGGTACACCTGTCCTAGATGGACTCAGCCCCTATGTTGAGTCCCCAAAGTCAAATGCACGTGATGAAAACAAATGTTCCAACTAGGGATCCGGTATGAGGCTATGTTATTCTAGGTTTAAATCTTGGAGTGTGTTGTTCTAGACCTGACTTACCCGAGAGGACAACTCCAGCCGAGGGAGGGCAGCCTACTGGGAATACAGAAGCTTTACTGGCTTTGCAACTTGTCCGATCTTCGTTCTAAAATTAGGGGTATGACTCTAACAAAAAAGAAGTCACGCGAAGCGCACGCTTCCCGGAAGATTTAGAAGTCTCAAAGAGAAGAAGGGTTTTGTAACAGTTTATATACAGTTCACACAATATCAAAGCGGTAAAAAGCGGCATTTAGCACATTAGGCTCAAACACGTAAAAATCAGATAATAAATAAAAGCCAAGTATAACAGTTATTCTAAGCTCGAATTTTGAACCCTGAACCAGAGATTCTGAGTTCTTTTCCCCAGCAGAGTCGCCAGAGCTATCACACCTCCTTTTTTCCGAGGGGATATGAGAGTTTTTCCAATTTAAGTGACATTATTGAAATGGAATTTTTTTTAAGAGTTGCCACTCGGAATTATTGAATTACGGTGTTCCGAGTCACCATTTATTTTAAATCCCAAATCAAGGAAATTTGACTCTGAATTATGGTCCGCGAACACAGATGAGCGAGTAAGGAATTCTGTTAACCCGGGAGAAGGTGTTAAGTATTTTCGGATTCCGTGGTTCTAGCACGGTCGTTTTAATAATTATACCTTGCTTAACTAATTCTGGATATTTTATGTTCTAGGAAAATTTATGAACTTTTGCCTTAAACCGCTTTTAATTGCTTGATTATTCGTAATTATGGAATTATCTTGAAACGGATTACGCGTACGTGTACTCATTTTGTTTGGCGCATAAAAAATCATATCAAGCATGCATGTACACAATTGATAACACTTTTATTATTATTAAGATTACTCAGTCAAAGTCGCGTGAACGCGTACCTTGAATTATTTTAGAAATTATAATTGTGTCACGCGAACGTGTACATAACTACGATAATTTAATTAATTTAGAGCGCACTTGAAATATACTACCGTGTTCATGAATTATTTTTCCTAAACTAATTTAAAAATCGTTGTAAACTCAAGAGTTATGAAATGTATTTGTGTAGAACTAGAAGTATGGAATTTAATTACTAGAATTATTTACAAAATAAATTACTTTACTAAGTTATGAAAAAGTATTTGCAATTATTCATTATGGAAGAAATATGATCTAGCTTATGAATTTTATTACCATGGGCCATAGTACTTAAATCATCCGACCCAAAAATTCCTAAAGGCCTGATCTTTCTAATTTTAAAGTCAGAAAATTCCATGGCCCATTCTTCCTTAACATCAAAATTATTTCATCAACGTTCGTATGACCAAATTCCCTTTATACATTACTGCCTTTTGCACCTTGATTTACTTTAACATGATTTTTTACTTCTCTAAAATTATATTAAACAAATAATGACAGTAAAGTTTCATGCCTTACTAATTCATGGAACTAAATATTCTATAAAACTAATCTATCAAAAATAGCTAGAAAATTTAAGAAAACTAACCAAGAACAGAAAAACTATTGTTTATGGATTAAAAGGAAACAAACATGTTCTTGCTAAAGTTTTAAATCAACAAAAGATAACAAACTAATTTTTGCTAACTATGAACAGGAAAAGAAACATGCTCAAATAATCAGTAAGTATGAACCATAAAATTTTACTCAAATACTCATCATAATAAAAAAAATCCAAACTTATATATTAATCATGGATAAAGTAAGAAATGGACCTCGATACAGCTTCTCACAAAATCGAATAAAATGAAGAAAGAAAATCTGACTAAAGTCTGGCTCGCCGGAGACCTCAACGAAAATGGAGAGACAAAGTCGGAACCTTGTTACTTTTATTAGGATACTTCAAGAGTTTTTAGGCTTGAATTTGGGGTATTTTCGTGTCTTAAACGGGGTGATGAATTGCTATAGTTTTCGAAAGAAAGAGAAAGAAAGAATGACACGAGTAGAAATTCCCTTAGCATAGAAGAAAAAAAAATTCTCTCAATTCCCTCCTCTCTTCTTTTTTTCTTATCTTTCTCCCCTTTTCTCAATGACTATCCTAGCTTGGAGATTATACCAGAACACAGATACAATGTGGGCTAGGGTCCTAATGGGTAAGCACTATAGTGGTAGCCAGGTTAGGGCTAAACCAAAGACTAGGACATGGCAATGCATTCAAGAAAGATGGAAAGTATGTATTAAGGCTTCTAGATGGGTAGTCTATAAAGGGGATAGAGTCAACTTCTTTGATGATAACTGGATCTCCAATATGCAACTCCTTAACTCAATCCTCCATGGGCCTTGGCACAACTCGGACTTGACCGTAAAGATAAGCTCAATCATCCACAATGGGGAATGGAACCTTGATGTTATTCACTACCCCATCCCCCTGGATATTAAAAGTGTTATCAACTTCACTTTCATCCCTTCTTCTAGCAGCTCTGAGGATAAACTTATTTGGTACCTCAATAGAGATGGACTTTCTAGCACTAAATCAGCCTACAACCTCATTAGTTCTGAGCTAAACCCTAGAAATAGTCAGGATGACTCTGTTGGCTGGATTTGGAAACTAAAAGTCCCTAATAAGATAAAAATATTCACTTTGATGATGCAACACAACAGACTGCCTACCGCTAAGCACCTAAATAGCATAGGCTTAAATGTAATCCCAATATACTCTTTTTTCTTCCCGGGAGTGGAAGACATAAACCACATCTTTTTTGAATGCATCAATGCAAAAATATTCTGGCTATCCCTGTCACAGGAGTGTACAAACCATGATTGTCACCCATACTTTGTCTTTTCAATGGTTCATTTGGAACAAACATGGTACAAAGTCAAGAACATGCGCTTCAATGCTACTATTGACTGTAAATCTCTCCTGCCTTTATGCTTTTGGAGCATATGGCTCACCAGGAACAATAGTGTCTTTGACAAAAAGAAAAATTTCACCCATATTGCCCAAACCATTGCTAGAGCTACTGAGTACTATCATGTTGTTGTCCACCACAGGGACAAGGGGGAAAGCACTGCAATACACATTAAATGGGAGCCTCCACCTAATGGCTCCTCCCCTCTACAGACCCCGCGATGTGAGATAATACTGGGTATGTTGTTATTTTTGTTGTAGATGGGGTTGCTTGCCATAAAACATGAGTAGGAGGGGTTGGGGGAGTCTTCAGGAACAACAGGGGTGACTAGGTGCTAGGATGTATAAGGGGTTTACCACATACTACCAGTATAGAGTCTGAACTTCATGCACTCTGGCAGGGTCTCAAAATAGCCCTTGACCACAACTTCACACCTCTACAAATTTGCACTGATTCTAAACAAGTTGTAAGGATGGTAAATGAGGGAAACCTCTACTATAACTCTATTATTTTTGAATGCAGGTCATTGATAGAGCAAATGGGGAATCCAACACTAGGACATAATTTCAGAGAGCTGAACCAGGTGGCGGACCTCCTAGCAAACGAAGGAGTAGCAAATAAAATGTTTGAAAGGATAGAAGTTTTGGCAGTTCCTCAGATATTTGTAAACAAGGCCATGTGGGCAGACATCCTAGTAACTGTTTTTTTTACGTTATATCAGGGGTAATCCCAATATAATGCAAAACAATTACAATGCAACTCTTGATAGCTTTAGCTCTCAAACAATGGTGTAACTATTTTTGTTATGTTTATATAATTATCAAAATTGTAAGATGCATTTCTTGAATTCCTCAATGGTGCCTTTTTATTCCTAGTGTATTTTTCCAGCTACTGTTATGGAAAAAGATGGTGAGACAACAGAAGAAGTTATTTTTTATAGCTCTATGCTAATTTTGGATGTAGATAATGATTGTCTATATGTTGGTGCAATTCTTTTCCTTGCTTTATGGACTATAAAGTCTCCTCTAAAAGTTCTTGAAAATAAATAAAACATAATCACTAATCCAATTCTTAATGTGTTGATGCAATTCGTTCTTCCCCTGACATTCTTATTTTACTTCTTTATGTGGATGATATTATTTTTTCCAGGAGCTTGTTTACTTCACCACGTCATTTCTCTTCTTTCCAATCAGTTTCCAATAAAGGATCTCATTGACTTTATTATTTTCTGGAGGTACAGGTTGTGCAGTCTCTATTTGGGCTTATCATACAGCTTAGAGGAACACATTTCCATCTTGTGTCGTGAATAGGCCCGCGAATGACGAAAGAGGAGAATTTTTTGTTTGGCGTTTGGTTCAAAATTTTGAAAAGAGAATTTCGAAAAAACAATTCAAATTCTAGCAAAAACTGTGTGACTAAATACACAAATTGACATCGCGATTTACCAAGTAAATATTAATAACCGTCTATTACTGCTTTCGTGAGGAGAATGCATCAAATTGTTAAAATCAATGTTAGTTTGCTTGGAATTATGACGCGGTTAAACATAAATGTTATCGTTGTTGCAGTGGTTACTCCTGTAGCTAAAAAGTTTATAAGAATGACAAAAGCGAGACACGACTATGAGAAGAAGAGTCTGAGTGAGGACACAAGCTCAAATCCTTTCTAGTTGTTTTGGCATGATCCAACAAGAAACAATAATTAATTAGTTTGCTTGATACTTCTACCAAAACAAAAAAGAATCATAGTTTTAAACATATATATGTTGGCCCAAATTAAGGTTAGTTTTGAATATTGACAAAGGAAACTCAAGCATTAACCAGGTACATTCCTTGTGTGCATAGACACGGGCAGATTCGAGCATGTGGGATGCACGTGAAGGAGATAAACTTAACTTGGTATAATTGATCTCTCCTGATCGAAAAAGTTGCATAATTGAGAAGGAGAAGGACTCCTTACTCAAAGAGAACACTACCCAAGATAAGGGAGGAGTTAGAAGTTGAGATCAACTAGAACTCTTCCACCAAGGAAGAGTAGAATTAAAACTCTAGTTATTTCTTCATCTACTAACTCTATATATTGCAGGATGTTCTCATTCTACAGGTAACGCACAAAAAGTAGATATTAAACATGAATTGAGAGCAAAATAGCCAGGCATTTTGCAAGCAATTCGTGTGAGATTCAAGTGTGCGAATCTGAAGCTACATGAACCAGATAGAAGAACCAGCTCCAAGTGTCTGTCTTTTATTCTAGTTCAATTATAGTAGGTGCTTTCATATTGTATCTTTCAGCTTTATCTAGAGGCATTTGTAATAGGTACTCAGAGTATTCAAGTTAGAGTTAACTTGAAGTTGTCACAACAGTTAGAGGTTATTTGCTACAACGAGATTAGAGTTAGTCCTAGGTTTAGAAAAGTATTTTGTAAATGCAGTTTTTGGCTCAGTGATTTAGTGGAGAGTTTGGAAAAATCCTACTGGGAAGTAGATCGTAGTTTTTTCACCTTTTGAGCCAGGTATTTTCCACGTAAAATACTTGTATTCTTTACTTTTCGCGTTTACTGTTTCAGCAATAGTAGGTTAAGGAACACATAGAAGAACCCGGTCCTTTTATAATTAGTTTAGGTAAAAATTTAGGTACCACACAAATCACCCCCCTCCCCCCTTGTGTGGTATTGAAGTTAAAACATCAATTGGTATCAGAGCGGGTTATCCTTGAAGAGGCTAACACCTTAGGAGAAGATCAAGATGAGTGCACCACCTGGAAACTGGGAAGGGCAATCCACTACTAGGCCACCACTCTTCAACGGCCAGTATTACTCTTGGTGGAAAAACATGATGAGAGATCACATCATAGGAGAAGACTATGAGCTATGGGACATTATCACAGATGGTCCACTGGCGACTACGAAGATAAATGCCGAAGGAGAAGAGGTGCCAAAGACAAGAGCTGACTGCACTGCTGACGACATGAAGAAATGGGAGAAGAATGCTAAAGCCAAGAAATTGCTAGTTTGTGGACTCGGTCCAGAGGAGTGCAGCAGAATTCAAAGTTATACTACTGCTAAGGAATTTTGGGACACTTTGCAAGTGGCCCATGAAGGAACACCTCAAGTGAAGAGGTCCAGAGGAACACTACTATATTCTCAATATGAGAATTTCACCATGAAGGAAGAGGAAACCATCCAAGAGATGTATAGAAGGTTTACTACACTGACAAATGAACTTAAGTCTCTTGGAAGGATTATTCCTGAAGAATACAAAGTTGAGAAGATTTTGACAAGGGTTCTGCCAGTTACTTGGGAGAGCAAAATCACTGCCATTCAGGAAGCAAAGAACATTGTCACTCTTAAGTTGGATGAGCTAATTGGAAATCTCACTGCTTATAAACTTAGAAGTCAAACTATGAAGATGGATGTACCCAAGAAGGAAAGGAGCCTGGCACTCAGAATCACTGAAGGTTCTGATCTAGAAGATAATGAAATGGCTATGATCACAAAGGACTTCAAGAAGTACCTAATGAGAGGAAAGGGTTCTTCAATAAGTGGAGGCTACAGCAAACCAAGGGTTCCTGAAAAACAGACCAATGAGGGCTGCTACAAGTATGGGAAGACTGATCACCACATCAAAAACTGCCCTCAATGGGAAATTAAATTGAAGAAGGAAAGAGCTGAACAAAGAAACAGAAAGAAGAAACAGGTTCAACCCAAGAAGAACAAAGGATCAACAAAGGCTATGGTTGTTGCTTGGGAAGAAAGCTCATATGAAAGCTCAGATGATGAAGATGGAGATGAACAAGAACTTATGGCCATTGGGGAATCTGATAAGGAATCTGAGGTCCAAGTGAAGGGGAGCAACCAAATATGGTACATGGATAGTGGCTACTCAAAGCACATGACAAGAAGCAAGAATCAGTTACTTTCACTTGAGGACCCCAAAGGAAGTAATGTCTCCTTTGAAAATAGGAAGAAAGGTGAGATCATTGGGGTTGGAAAGGTAGATAAGACTTATTCTCACTCTATTGAGAATGTCTACTTGATAGATGGCTTAAAATACAGTCTAATCAGTGTATCACAACTGTGTGATAGAGGTAACTTGGTAGCATTCACCTCTACCAAATGTTTTGTGATTAATCTTACCACTGACAAGATTGTTTTGCAGGGAAAAAGAGTGAACAATATATATATTGTAGATTTGTCCACACTTTATGGAAAAAGAGTGAACAATATATATATTGTAGATCTGTCCACACTGTCAGAAAATGAACTCACTTGCTTAAGTGTGTTGGACAATGATCCCCTCCTTTGGCACAAGAGACTTGGACATGCAAGTGTGAGTCAACTCAACAAATTAGTCTCCAAGGACCTGGTGATAGGGTTGCCTAACATCAAGTTCAAGGAAGACAAAGTTTGTGAGGCTTGTGCAAGGGGGAAGCAGGTAAGATCCTCTTTTAAATGCAAGAAAGTGGTAAGCACCACCAGGACGATGGAACTGGTCCATATGGATCTCTGTGGTCCAATGAGAACATTAAGCAAAAGTGGTAAAAGATATGTGATGGTGCTTGTTGATGATAACTCTAGGTTTACTTGGACATTGTTCTTGACATCTAAAGATGAAGCATTTGACATGTTCACTTCTTTTGTTAGAAAAACTCAGAAACAACTAGGTAATCAACTTGCATCAATTAGGTCTGATCATGGCAATGAATTTGAAATGCTAAATTTGCTGAATTTTGTGATGAGCATAGCATAGATCACAATTTTTCTGCTCCTAGGACTCTACAACAAAATGGAGTAGTTGAAAGAAAGAATACGACACTTGAAGATATGGCTAGGACTATGCTTCTTTCTAGTAAACTGCCCCATAGCTTCTGGGCAGAAGCTGTAAATACTGCATGCTACATCATAAATAGGTGCATGACTAGACCTCTTGTAGAGAAGACTCCCTATGAGTTATTTAAAGGGATAAAACCAAACATACCCCATCTTAGGGCATTTAGATGCAAGTGCTTTGTGCACAACAATGGTAAAGACTCCCTAGGCAAGTTTCATCCCAGAATTGATGAGAGAGTATTCTTGGGATATTCTTCACATAGCAAAGCTTATAATGTTTATAACAAAAGAACTATGTGTGTTGAAGAAAGTGTTTATGTGGTTTTTTATGAAACTTATATTTTTTTTGAGAGACATGAACATGATGATGAGGCAATTGGGCTGGTAAGAAACTTAAATGAAACCACAGTGTCACGACCCAATTTCACCTGTAGGTCGTGATGGCGCCCAACACTACAGCTAGGCAAGCCAACTAATAAATTAAGCATACATTGATAAAATTTAAAACCAAAAAAATATAAACCCAAACTCTACCAATGTGTGTGCCAAGACCTGGTGTCACAAGTGAATGAGCATCTAGTAGATTATACAATAGACAGAATATAAACTCCAAATACTGTCAGAAATAAAATAGACAGAATATAAACTGGTAGCTGCAGAACGGCTCAGAAAGGCAGCTCACCATTATGCCTCGGGATGACATGGGTATGTGATGATAGGTCCTCCACTAGTACCTGTCTCAGATCCTGCACAAAAAGTGCAGCAAGTGTAGTATGAGTACTTAAACAACGTGTACCCAGTAAGTATCAAGCCTAATCTCGAAGTGGTAGAGATGAGATGGCCGACTTTGACACTCACTATGGTTCAATAATAATAACTGAAATAAAACTAGGATATTTAAATAAGCATGATTTACAGAATTTACAATAATTTATTTAATCAGCGAAAATAATCAAATTCCTTCAAATGTAACAATTATCAATATATTAATTAAATTCCTTCAATTCAAATAATTTCCAATTTATCAATTAAATATTATTTACAGGAGTAACAATTAATTCCTTAACAAGCAAGAATAATAATTCATTAAATTCCAAAGATTTTTCAATTTATTAATTAGCTTCACAAGCTGAAATAAATTATTAAAGTATCGTGTAATTATTATTATTAAGCACGATTTCTGCCGAGGACGTACGACCCGATCCAGAGTGTCGTGTACACTACCGAGGGACGTGCGGCGCGATCCATAGATGCATCTATCCTGCCGAGGCGTTCGGCCCGCTCCACAAGAAAGGAGGACATTTTTTTATGTGCCTCCAGAAGGAGAGTATATTTATTATAAGATAAATTCGTGAGGAGAAAAAAAAATTTAACAATTAATTGATTTAAAAAAAATTAAGTATATGAAAATTTCATATTTTTCTACTTTTCATAACAATTCACAATATATACGTCAATTATTTTAATTAATAAAGAATACAATTCACACAAGTACATGATTTGAGTCTTAAACTACCCAAACTTTAGCATTAATAGTAGCTACGCACGGACTCTCGTCACCTCGTGCGTACGTAGCCCCCGCAATTAGCAACAATTATTCAATTTAATCCCTATGGGGTAATTTTTCCCTCACAAGATTAGACAAGAAACTTACCTCGTCTTGCTCTAATTTAATCCACTATAAGGCCTTTTCCTCTATTATCCAAGTCTGTCTGGCTCGAATCTAGCCAAAATAATTCTATACAATCACTAAAAAAATTATAGGAATTAATTCTATAAGAAAATACTATATTTTTTAATAAAAATTCCGAACTTAATTAAAAATTTGTCTGTGGGGCCCACATCTCGGAATCCGGCAAAAATTACGAAATCCGACAACCCATTCAATTACGAGTCCAACCATACTAGTTTTACTCAAATCCGACTCCGAATCGATACTAAAATCTCAAAAATTCGTTTCTATGAGATTTCTAAAAAATTTCAAAATTTAAATCTCAAAACACTAATTTATGGTGAAAACAATGATATACTTATATATGTAGACCAAATCCGAGTTAGAATCACTTACCACAATATTTTTCCCTTGAAAATCTGTCAAAAGTCACCTCTACTCAAGCTCAAGTTCGTCAAAAATGACAAATGGGACGAATGTCCTCTTTTATAAACTGCCCAGGCAGCCTTCGGAATTGGGCCTCGATCGTGGCTTCGATCGTGGCCCTCGAGCCTGGACTTCGGTCATGGCCTCGAGCTTGGGACTTGGTCATGGATTCGATCAGGCCTCGAGCCTAGGACTCGGTCATGGCCTCGATCAAGTTCGATCTTGGGTCTTGATCCTGGCCCTCGAGCCTTGCCTTCGATCATGGCCCTCGAGTTGGACCTTCGATCGTGGCTTCGATACTGAGCCTCATCCCTAGCTTCGACTCAGGCCTCGATCATAGGCTCGATATCTGGGTTCGATCTGGGGCTCGATCACAGCCCAGAATATACAGCAGAAGGGAAAAATGCAGCAGCTTTTTAAGTCCAACTTTTGATCCAATAACCATCCGAAACTCACCCGAGGCCCTCGGGACCTCAACCAAATATACCAAAAAGTCCTAAAATATCATACGAACTTAGTCGAACCTCTAAATCACATCAAACAACGCTAAAACCATGAATCATATCCCAATTCAAGTTTAATGAAACTAAGAGTTTTCAGCTTCTACATTCGATGTCGGAACCTATCAAATCAACTCCGATTGACCTCAAATTTTACACACAAGTCATAAATGACATAACAGAGCTATGAAAATTTTCAAAACTGGATTCTGACACTGGTATCAAAAAGTCAACTCATCGGTCAAACTTCCAAACTTAAATTCTTGTTTTTAGCCATTTCAAGCCTAATTTAACTACGGACTTCCAAATAAAATTTTGAACATGCTCCTAAGTCCAAAATCACCATACAGAGCTGTTGGAATCATCAAAATTCTATTCCGGGGTCATTTTTCTCAAAATGTTGATTGAAGTCAAACTATGCACTTTAAGGCCAACTTAAGGAACCAAGTGTTCCGGCCAACTTAAGGAACCAAGTGTTCCGGTTTCACCCCAACCACTTTCAAATCCCGAACCAACTATCCCCGCAAGTCATAAATCATTACAAGCATATACGGGAAGTTTTATGTTTTAGGGAACGTGGTTCTAAAAGTTAAAATGACCGGTTGGGTCATTACACACAGCCCAGACTGAAGCTACACTGGAAGAAGGAACATGTGATGGAACAGGTTTTTCCACCCAGAACAACATGACAGGGGGAAGAGAACAAAAAGGAAATGATCCCCAAACCTTAATGGAACATGTCCATGAACCTGTTCCACAACAACAAAATACTGAATGAACATCAAGGGGAAACCAGTTGGTTATAAAATCTTACAAGTATCAAAGTTCTCATCCCATTGAGAACAGAATTACTGATCCAACCTGTGAAATCAAAACCAAATCTTCATTAAAGAATCTTTGTGATTTTGATGCTTTCTTATCTCTTATTGAACCTAAAAATATTGCTGAGGCTTTGTAGGATGCAGACTGGGTAAATGCAATGCAAGATGAACTCAACCAATTTGAAAGGAGTCAAGTTTGGCATCTGGTACAAAGACCCTTGGACAGATCAGCAATTGGCATAAAATGGGTCTTCAGAAACAAGCTTGATGATGATGGAACAGTTTCAATGAACAAGGCAAGATTGGTGGTTCAAGGATATAGTCAGGAGGAGGGCTTAGACTATGATGAAACCTTTGCCCCAGTTGCAAGGTTGAAAGCAATAAGACTCCTCATAGCCTTTGCTGCTTACATGGAATTCACCCTTCACCAGATGGATGTCAAGAATGCCTTCCTCAATGGCTATCTAAAGGAAGAAGTGTTTGTCAAGCAACCTCCGGGGTTTGAAAATAAGGAGTGTCCTGATCATGTGTACAAACTTGACAAGGCACTTTATGGGCTCAAGTAGGCTCGAAGAGCATGGTATGAAAGATTATCAAAATTTTTGCTTGAGCATGACTACAAGAGAGGTAAAATTGACAATACTTTATTCTTGAAAGAAAAAGGTAAAGATATCTTGGTAGTTCAGATATATGTTGATGATATAATCTTTGGAGCAACTATTGATAAGCTAAGTAAAGAATTTGCTAAACTAATGGGGAGTGAATTTGAAATGAGCATGATGGATGAGCTTAATTTCTTTTTAGGCTTACAAATTAAACAAAATTCAAATGGAACTATGATCCATCAGCACAAGTATGTAAAAGAGTTGCTTAAAATGTTTAAAATGGAAGATTCCAAAGAAATTGACACTCCTATTGCAACAGCTACAAAGTTGGATATAGATGAACCTGGTTCATCTGTTGATCAGAAGTTGTATAGGGGAATCATTGGCTCATTGTTGTATCTCACTTCTAGTAGACTTGACATTGTTTTCAGTGTAGGCCATTGTGCACGATTTCAGGCAAATCCAAAGGAGTCTCACTTGACTGTTGTCAAGAGAATTTTGAGATATCTAAAATGCACCACTGATCATTGTCTTTGGTATCCAAAAGGTAGTAATTTCAATCTAGTGGGATATGTTGATGCTGATTATGCAGGTTTTCTTATGGATAGAAAGAGCACCTCAGGTATGGCACACTTTCTTGGCTCATGTCTTGTGTCTTGGGCCACCAAAAAGCAAAAGTCAGTGGCCTTATCTACTACTGAAACTGAGTATGTTGATGTTGCTTCATGTTGTGCTCAATTGTTGTGGATCAAACAACAATTAATGGACTTTGGAATTGATGTTAGTTGTATCCCCATTTTCTATGATAACACTAGTGAAATTAGTATGACCAAGAACCTGGTTCATCACAAGAGAACTAAACACATAGATGTTAGGCATCACTTTTTGAGGGATAACTATAAAAAAGGGCTGATCACTGTGGAATTTTGTGCTACTTACAAGCAAATAGCTGACATCTTCACAAAAGCCCTAAGTAGAGATCACTTTGAAAGGAACAGGTTAGAATTAGGGATGATTAAGATCACCTAAAAGGACCAGTTCACATTTCACAACGAAAAAAAATGAGAAAAAAAATGGTTAGAAAATCTGTAAATTGTGTATATGATTAGATTAAATTTTGCTCAGTCTCATACTTTTAATAGTATACTCTTGTGCCATGTGCTAAAATGACTCATTAATATCTAATGATATTTTCTCTATGTTGGCAAATATAGACTTACACAAGAGAATTCTCAGTGAAGAACCTGGTTCATCAAGATTACTCGGTATATTTTCTACACTCTGCATAATTTGAAATAATAATATTTGGATCATGAGCAGAGTCCTACCTAATTCCAAACTTCTTTTGGACTTATCCATTACAAGTAAACCAGTTTCGTTCAAAAGATTCCTAACCGAATTGAATTACCTAGATTCTAGGGATAGACTCCAACGTCTGTTCAAAACTAAAATTCAGTTTGATTAGACTTCTAGAAGTCTGAAAAGTTGTCGTTACCCATTAATTACCTCTCTTTAAATTGATCAGCATTATTTCTTTCTTCACTCCATCTTTTTCAAGTCGTCAAATACTCTCCATCTTCCTTCATCTTCCAAACACAACCCAATTTTCATCTCTTCCATACCCAAGCACAGAAATGGCTAACACTCCTAAAAACCCTTCATCACCACCACAAGAAACCACTTCCACATCTACTGTCACTCCTTCCAACACCCCAACCTCTAAGAAAAGAGTAAATATGCTTGCTCGCAAGGTTGTTACGGGGAGAGAACAAATCAAGAAAATAAATAAAAAATTGAAAGCATGTAGGGAAGAAGAACCCCAGAAATCTGATGAATCATTCAAATCTGCTACTGAGGGGGAAGAAACTGTTTCTTCTGAAACTGAGCAGGTAGCTTCTGGCCCTATATTTACTCCTGAAACAATTTCTGAAGTTACTACAAAATTGGAGAACATGTTTGTACTAGTAGGGTCTATAGCAGGCGTTGAAATTACTGAATCTGGAGGAGTTGGTGGTAAAAATAAAAAAAGGAAAGAAAAAGAGAGCAAGGGTGTTTGAAGTGCTGTGAAGGGAAAGGGTAAAAGAGTGGCTAATTCTTCACCCACTCCTGTGAGTTTAACCAAAGACACAGGTGCAATTGTTGTTTGGGGAGAAAAATATACTGGAGTAGAGGAGAGTGTAAAGAAAATAGGGGGAAGTGGGTCTGGCGAAGCCACTGAAGGGCTGGTTCAACTTGAAAAAAATATAGATGAACCTGTTTCATCTGTAGAGAAAACCCTAGCAGACCTACTGAAGAAAGTGACTGAGAGCTATGATCCATGAAGAAAGGAACTTCCAAAGCTAAAACCTCTGGCACTACTAGGGCTAACAAGAAAAGGAATGTTGCCCCTTCTGCTACTGTTAAAATTCCTCCCATAAGAGGAAGAGCCACAAAAAGCCAGCTAAAGCAGAATGAGGCAGATTTCCAGAAAGTCTTAGAAGAAAGCAAAAGAAAAGCGGTTGCTAAGGGAAAGAAGAAGATGGATGAGCCTGTTGAGGCTGTTGATATTGATGAGATGGACCTGGTCCTTCGAGATGAAGAAGAGATTGAAGAAGTGGAGGTTCTGACTCCAAAACCCAAGAAAGCCAAGACTTCCACTAAGAAGTCTATTTTTGAGTCTAAGTCTGCTGAACCATCCGCCCTGGAAAAAAGAACCAGGTCTGCTGTGAAGTCAAAACAAGTGAAAATTGTTGAGGAAGAAGAATGGAGTGGAGAGGAAGAGGAAGGTGATTCTGACACTGAGAAAGACAAGATGGCCAAGTTTGGCAAGAGGACAATTCTAAAGGGTAAACTGCTCAGGGATTTGGAGGAGGAAGGAATAGTGCTGCTTTTGGAAAAATTGGAGTTGTAAGGCTGGAAGGACATGGTCCTTCAAATGGATGGTAGGTTGGCCAGGAATGAGATTGTTGAGTTTATGGCAAATGTTGAGGTGAAGAATGGAAGGGTTACCAGCTTGGTGAACGGGGTGCAAATCTCTTTCAATGTGAAGGAGTTGGGAGATATTCTAGGTGTACCTGCTGAGGGATACAATGACTACACAAAGCTTAAATGGCCAAGCCTAGAAAACCTTCCTACTGCCCTGTCCATTACCAGAAAATTCAGTGACAATGTGGAGGAATCGTAGACAAGAAGGTAAAATTTAAGACAAGAAGGTAAACTTTCAAGGACGTACGACGTGTAATACTTTTGGGAGATCTAGAGTTCATAAGTAGAATCGTAGGCTCTTTGCACTTAACATAAAATAAAATATAAAAAAAGCTCGGTGCATTAAACTCCCGCTATGCGTGGGATCGGAGGAAAGTCGAATCACAATTGGTTTATTGCACGCAGTCTTACCCTACATTTCTGCAAGAGGATGTTCACTACTAGAAATTCGGGAAACAACGTCCAAAAAAACCGACCAAAGTTGGTCGGTAATGGCCAATAACAGTCCAAAATGCGACCATTAACGTGTGGTCGGTATTTTGAAGGTCGAAAGAGCAGACCGACCAAAGTTGGTCGAAAATTACCGACCAACTTTGGTCGGTCAATTAAATTCAAAAAATAGTTGGTCGGTATTTTAATTATATAATTAAAAAAATGCACTATCTGGGAATCGAATCGGGGTCTGTACTGTGGCAGAATACTATTCTATCACTAGACCATTGGTGCATTTTGCTTTAAGATTGTCTTTTATTTTATTTATACTCTTTAGTTATATTTTTGCACGAAAATAACCGACCAAATTAGTTGGTCGGTTTTATTAAAAAATAAAATTACCGACCGAATTCGGTCGATTTTTTAAAATGACCGGCCGAATTAACCGATCGATTTCGGTCGATTTTTTAATATTAATTTTAATTTATTTTAAATGAAAAACCGATCAAAGTTGGTCGGTTTCTTGAAAAATAAATTTTGCGGGACTCAAAAATAGATTTCCGTATTTTTTGCGCCAAAGAAAATCGACCAAAGTTGGTCAGTTTCGTAAAAATAAATTAAAAAATAAAATATTTTGAAAAACCGACCAACTTTGGTCGGTTTTTTGGCCGGTGACTGATCAAAGTTGGTCGGTCGATCGTGGTCGGTTTTTGTCGAATTTCTAGTAGTGGTTTCTACAACTCGAATCTGTGACCTCTTGGTTACATGACAACAATATTACTAGCTACGCCAAAACTCCTTTCCTTTGCGCTTAACATCATCATTGCAAATTCATTTTACATGTTTAATTATTATCCATGCGGGAATATAATTAGGATCCGTTTGGCCATAGATTTTGCCAAAATAAACTTTGTCACACCTCTTTTTGCCCCAAAAGATATATGTGTTATGGATAGTTGTGGGTTAAGGGATTTTTCTAATTAAAGTGACAAATTTGAATATGGATTATTTTATTTACAGAGTCGACACTTGAAATTGATTTTTTGGGTGTTCCAAGTCACCTTTTATTTGAATCCCTAGTCAAAGGAAGGTTTGACTCTATTATTATTGGTCTGCAAAAATAAAGTCCGGGTAAGAAATTCTGTTGACCGGGGAGAAGGTGTAAGATATTCCCCGAGTCCCGTGGTTCTAGCACGGTCGCTTTATTGACTACAACTTGGCTTGAATTAATTTTAGATAAACTGTGATTTATTGGTTTTCATGTTTTATCTGTCCGCTTTTATATTAAAATATAGAATTATCTTTGAAACTAATCGCGTGTGTGAATCCGTTTTGTTTATTGTGCCAAAATCATGTCACGTATACGTGCACGTAATTAATAGCATTTTTATTATATTTAAGGTTGTTTCGCCTAAAGTTGCGCGAACGCATACCTTGATTTTAGTTTTGGGAATCGTAATTATGTCACGCGAACGTATACATAATCACGATGATTCAATTAATTATGAGTACGCCTAAAGCTTCTAGCGCATTCATGATTAGTTTCTTTCCTAAGTTTGAGATTATTGTGAAGGCCATGAATTACGGAATTACTTGTGGAAGAAGTGTATGATTTTAGATATTTGAATAAATAAACCATCATATACCAATACCCTACAACCCAACAATTGAAGCCCAAACTCATTAGGGTCCAAATATTCTCAACTTTAAAGCAAGTTTGAATACAATATTTCTAAAAATATGATTAAGCATATAGCATTTAAGGACTAACTTACATTATTATTTATAAAGTTTAAAGGCAAATAAATAAAATCACATGAAATAAGATAAAAAGAACAGAGAGAAGAATAAACCTTTAATGAAAAATTTTTAATTAAATGAGTCTCCAAGAACATGTACAATAACTCAGACGAACGTCGAACAAGTATAAACGACGAATAACATCAAACCTAGTGAACGGAGCTCCAACGGAATCCTCGACCTCGACTATTGACTCCACTTTTTGGCGTGTAAAAAAGGATGTTATGAAGTATTTTTGTTGGGTTTTAGGTGATGACTTGCTGGATTGTTTGAAAGAAAGACAAAGAAAGAATAACGCGAGTAGAAATTCCCTTAGCGTCGAAGAAGAAAAAATAATTTCTTCTCAATTCTCTCCTCCTTTTTTTTTTCTCCTTCTCCCTCTTTTCTCCTCACATTTCTCTTCTATTTATAGGGAAAAAATCGGAATTTTTTCAGATTTATTATTTTTTTATTTTTTAATTAAAAAGAATTCCCACTTCTCAGTTTTCTTCTTTTTTTAAAAAAATAATTCCCCACTTTCCTTTACTTTTATTTTTTAATTTCTCACTTTTTAATTTTTTTTTATTTTCCACTTATTTTATTTTTCTTTTTTTAATTTTTCACTTATTTTACTTTTCTTTTTTTTAATTTCCACTTATCTTACTTTTCTATTTTTTAATTTCTACTTTCTTTTACTTTTTTAAAGATAATTTCAGCTACCTTTACTTTTATTTTTTAATTCCAACTTTCTTTTACTTTTCATTTTTTAAAATTTTTCACATTCTTTTACTTTTAATTTTTTAATTTTTCACTTTCTTTTACTTTTTAAAAAAATAATTTCCACCTACTTTTACTTTTAATTTTTTATTCCATTCTTTTAATTTTTCTATTATTTTATTCCCATCCAAAAATTAAAAAAAATATTTAATGTTTTCAGTTTTGTTTAATTTATATTATTTTAAAATAAAGATAAAAAATAAAAATAATACTAATAGTAATAATTTGACCTTTTAAATTATTTTTAATTCTTACCCTATATATAAAAAAAATGTAACAAAACACACACACACACACACACACACACACACACACACACACACACACACACATATATATATATATATATATATATATATATATATATATATATATATATATATATATATATATATATATATATTAAATTTCTAAAAATATTTACATAGTAGAAGGTGGTAAAAATTCAAATATAGTATAAAATTAGGTGCTCACAAACTTGGGTTTTATTTGGCAAACACATGTTTGGCCATAGATTTTGCATACATTTTGGCCAAATCCTAAATCTCAAATCCCAAAACCAGCTCAATAGCTGGTTTTGGGCCAAAATATCACTATTATATTTTTTTAAAATTGCCCCAAACTTTTGTATTTTATAAAAGAGCCCACCATTTATTATTTTGTAACGATGTTGTTTCTTCTTCTCGGTCATCTGACAGTGTATCATGTAGTTCATTATAAAAATTATAATTTTGTATCAAATTTATTTATGTTCAGGACTATGGTTTGCGATAATATAATGAATGTTATTGATAATGGTATTGTTGGGTATTTGTGATAGTTTTTAGAACTTGTGGGTATAAGTCATATTTCGTATTTTTTCAAACCAAACTTCACCCAAAACAGATGTCCAAACACATTTTCATCTTCAAACAAAACTTCACCCAAATTAAATTTTTCGGAATAAATTTAAAAATTTATGCCCAAACGCTAGCTTAGAAGTTCATCAAAGTTCAAATTTGTAATGCCTGTCATTCATATTCTCAGAAATTAGAAGTTACTTTTTAGTATTGTTTGAATAACGTTTTAACCAAACTTATACGCAAATCATTATAAAACCTTTGTTGACTTCTGTAGAATAAGAGACTACCTAATATATGGAAAAATATATTTTTCTATTTTTAACGAAGACGACCCAATTCGTCGTGTTTTTTTATTGTTCTACTAGCATCTTGCCTAACGCATAGTTAAGTGCTGACTATTCGAATAAAAATATGTTGACGACGCGTTTACTTTCTTTTTGGTATTTTTTTTAGTAATTAATCCTTTTCTAAATTATTAAAATTATTATAATCAAATAAGTTATGTGTGCTCTTCTTTTTGGTATTTCTTTTAGGTATTGCACGTTTTTTTGTTTTGTCTAATTGTTCTCTCATATTCACTACTTCATTAAGCGAATATGCGATAGCCATGTGGGAGAAGTTTCGCCAAATTTAGTATTCACAAATTTAAACTTGTTCGCACACCGCTATCATCCAGGACCTCGTTGTTATAGATGAATGGGGAACTATTATCTGATCCTTCTGAATTGGTTATGCAGTTGACCTTGTAGCTTTTGACCGGATGTGTATAAGGGTGAGAATCGGTCGATTCGGTTCAGTTGTGAATGTTATCAGTTCGGTATATTAG
Organism: Nicotiana tabacum; assembly: GCF_000715075.1. NCBI lineage: Eukaryota > Viridiplantae > Streptophyta > Magnoliopsida > Solanales > Solanaceae > Nicotiana > Nicotiana tabacum. Next base: position 19,417,466 of record NC_134093.1, on the reverse strand, counting down.
TTATCAATTTATAAACATGCTAAATCGATAATTGAACTGATAAGATATCGATTATCGGGTATCGATTAGTTGGTTGTTGATCCTTATTGGTTCGGTTAACGGTTTACCCGATAAGAATAAAAAACATTAAAAAGAATTTTATGTTTTTATTATAGAAATCGTGATTAAGAGAAAGGAACTGAATTTTTATTCTTAAGAAAAGAGGGATGAAGTTTCAACTTTAGAAAAGAAAACTTTCTTCCCAACGAATGATCTCAATTTTCAAAGTTATAAATTAGCAGGAGTAAGGAATAAGATATTCAACAATCTAATCTTATTAACTATCTCACTGAGAGCGGGCATAATTCACAGAAAAATAATAAAATCCTAATCTTCTAAACGCTAAAGAATCAGTGCAACAAAAGAAACAATAGAAAAACACAATATCTAAACAATTAATTCTTTGAAGTTAAAAACTGAAGATTGAGAAATTCAAAAAAGTTTAAAACTTACTCTAGGGATTATGGTCTAAAGATGAAGAGTAACTACTGAGAGAATTGAGAGAATGATAGAATGAAGCCATAAGGTGGCTTTATATGTTTAGGGGGTAAAATTATAATTTTGATAAAGCTTATTGGGCTATCGGTTAAATTGTTAATAAAATTGGGCAAACCGAGACCCGAACCAATAACCTAATAGTCAAACAACATTAAATCGTTACCGAACTATTTATGCAATAACCCGATATCGGTAACACAATAGCATTGTAAAAGTTTTTTTCTACTTGTAAAAAATTCTAGTTACTTTTTATAAATAGAAAAACTTAGCTAAACCGAGTAAATATTATCCTAATTTTATATCTATAGGAAAATCCCTTACTTTTGCAAAAACAGAAATTGGTTTGTAAAAGCTTTTTTCTACTCTTTAGATCAAATGCCACCAACGAAAAGTGTGCTTTTGCAAAAACTCAAAACAGTTTTCTGTTTGAACCAAACACCAACGTTTCTCATAAGTCCCCCACCCCACACGACCCCACCCCACCCAAAAAAAAAAACATTTGAATTCTGGTTAGTGATTTTCTTGAAAAGAGTCTTTATTCTCTGAATGGTATAGCAGTGGTAAAGTTTCATACAAACATCAGTATAATATATAGTGACAGAGTAGTAAGAAGTAACCATCTACCTGAAGTGGTATGTTTTCGATTTTAGTAATTTTACTAACTTGGACGACAACATTATTTTAGTCTGTCAACTTTAAAAAAGTTAATTTTAAAAAGTGTCTTGTTTTTAAGTCAAAATATTTGATCATTTGGCAAATTGTATTGAGAAAAGAAGAAAATGAACTTAATCCTAAATTTCAGACAAGTGCAATTAAGCACCAGAAATATGCATCCTTTTACGAGGGATCTAGTTTTGTACTCCATTAAAAATATTATTTTGGTTAAACCGCCTTTTTACCATAGACCTATAAATATAACACAAAAGAAATCCCCCCCCCTCTTCATATTATAAGTGGATATAAGAGATCATTTCCTCTTATTTTTGTTTTTAAAAGCTTTTCTTGGATTGTTTTGCGTCAAAATTTTCTAGTCCGAATATGAAATATAATTATTAGAGTTCATGTTACCTTAAAATTTTAAAGGAAGTTGGCATGTTGTTTACCCGAAAAATGGATAGAGTTGAATTTATATGCAGTTTCGAGGATATGTGGCGTAACTTGACACAAAATGTAAGGATCAATAGAAATGTAAATATAGATTAGAGAGAATCCGAAATAGGTAAGGTTGTCAGGAACAAAGAATCTTAGGATTCAACAAATAGAATCAATGTAAGAAATATGAATGAACAATTTTTTACTGTAGAAGAATATAACACTTTTATTACAATGTAAGCCTGAAAACTTGTCCTACAGAAATAGTAACCAAGCCCTTTTATAGTGGAGGGATTTGGCTCTAAGCATAATAAAATAAACATTCAGTGGGAGACCCATGATAAGTCAGCATTTTCATAATTTCTGCCAAGATTCTCTCTAGTGGGATTGCAACGGCTTTTGTCTGTGAGCTCGATCTTGCTTAGAACCCTCGATTTTGGTTTGAGCTTGATTTCGGCTCGAACTCATGATCTTGGTTCGAGCCCGATCCTGGCTCGAGCCCTCGAATTGATTCGAGGTCAATGTCGGTTGGTCTCTATATTATCAGCATGGTAGATTTTGATTCGAGCTTGGTAATGATATCGAACTTGACACGGATCGGCCTCCCCGGGTTCGAGGATAGTTTGCTCCACCTTCGAGATCTCACTTTGATAAATCATCATTTGAACTCGATCGGACGTGCTAAGGCCGAAACCTATTTCGACCGTATACAGATAGTCCCCTCGTTTCTCAGAAATAATGTGGCGAGAAACGATATGATTGTTTAACAGCTCGATCGGATTATATCCTGTCGTTTCTATCGGGTTCGACCATGATACATCTGGTAGTTGTCCCGTCGGTTTAGTCTTTCAAGGCATTTAACGCATGTCAGGTGGTGGTAGGCCACTGTTGATATTGAACCGCCATCGCTTGGACTTATAAATAACCCTTTCTTTTATCTTTTACCATTTTTACATCTTCTATCTTCTAAATTTTCCAAGTTCTTCTTCGTACTCTCCATCTTACTAGTAAATATGTGATTTCTTTCTGCAAAAATCCCTCTTCAATTCTACCAAATCTTTGTCCCTTTCTTCTACTCCCCACCTTTGAATTCTAAAATGGCGAAAACATCGCAAACCATTCCTCAGAAAGAGAAAGCTTCATCTTCATAGTGTGCCGCCGATGAGACACCGGCAGAACCATGGCCTAAGGAGTGTATTCCCGGGGCGTGTGTCCTTACTTCAAATTTTAAGGTCGATAAAGATTCATCGGTCCCTGGCCGGTGTGAGCCTGTATCGAAGTACATGTGTTCGGTAACCGAAAAGCATCTCGAACAGCTAAAGAAAGATTGCAATTGGGGTGAGAAAGAAATAATAATTCCTACGCCCGACGAAGATATCACTTCTTACGTGAATGGGTTTTTGAATGTGTATACTTACCCTTTCACTTTGGGTCCCTTTGATTCCCTTATTATTGACTTCTGTCGACAATACCAAGCAACCCTAGGCCAGATCCATCCTTCTTTGTGGCGGATCGTTATCCTGATCCGATATTTTGTGAGCAAGATCGAGGGGATGTCGTTCACCCTCGATCATCTTATCCGATTGTACCGTCCTCGACTTTTTCGAGGTGGGTCAATAAAACTCCAGCGTCGAGCTACCAAGGCTCTGTTCTCAAGTATTGACGAGGACAGGGACCGGGGTTGGATGGGCAAGTTCGTTCGAGTAAGGACTTCGGACCTGATCCTGACTGAAAAGATGCCCTTTCCCGAGGAGTGGAATATGAAACGTAAGTGTGATCTTGCTGTTACTTCTATTTTCTTCTTTTATTAATTCTCTCATCGACACTCCCTCCCCCCCCCCTTTTTTTGATGTAGCGGTTCACTGGAAGCCCGGAGCAATCCCCGATCTCAAGAACTGGGTACGATCCCTTATTTCGACCTCTACATACGCCGAGCGCTCATGGCGTGATTTGTCAAAGGGTCGGTGGGAGGCCAAAAATCACGGTAAGCTCATTTCTCGGACTCTTTGATGATCTGAACGAGGTGGTTTTTAAAATATTTTATTAAGGTTTTCCATATGCAGGTTTGGGTAAAGACGCAGTTTTGAGGCCCTTGTCCAATGAGGAGGAAATTTCGGCCTCTGTCCCAAAGCCGGTGAAGGAAAATAAAAGGAAAAGAGTCTCGGTTCCCGAAGATCCAAAATCGAAGAAGAGGACGGCTCGTAAGCCGAACAAGAATGTCATCCCTTTGACCATGGAATCCGTTCTGCGTCTAAGGGATGAAGATAAAGAAGCAGAAGAAGAGAACGATGAGTCCGCACTAGCGGTCCGAACGAAGAGAACCACCGATGCATCGCCGGCTGGATCGATGATGCTCCATGAGGCTCTGCCTTGAACTGAAGGTATATCGGAGAAGGATTCGGGTAGAGTCCCCGAACTATCGGATATCGAAGACGCATCTCATTGGAGTAAACCGGCAGGGGATATGACCGTAGAGGTCCTCGAACCCCTTCGAACCGAGGAGCACGCTCCAGGCGATTCATTTGGGGCAGCAACAATCGAGGATTCGCCTACCTTTCCCGCTTTTTTCGCAGGGGTGATTCGGGAAGCTCAAGCTCTGGGAGCCCTCGATCTAGACATGCCTCACGATGAAGAAGATCCCTTTCGTGACCTGTTTACTGGCATTGAGGACATTGCCGGTGCTGGTGATGAATCGAATTTTTTTCACGGATTGCGGCAAGCTTTGAATCAGGTGAGCTTTTAAAATTATTTTGTCGGTACTATCTTTATGTTCGTTTTTTGTTAACTCCGCTTCTTGTTTCTTTGTAGGCAGCGGCAATTCATCGAGAACAATGTTCTCGATCCCATAATGAGCTGCATCGATACGCGACCGACCTTCAACGGGCTACTGACGAGAGGAACTCTCTTAGAATGGCAGAGAGAAATTCGGGAGGAAGAACAATTTCTTTTGACAATTAATTAATTTAAACAGAAAATCAATCATATGAGAGTTCCATCATTTAATATCTTTATCTAACAATTGACAATATATTCATATATACATATCAATTAATATTAATTAAACAAAGAATACAATTTAAACAAGTAATTCATGGTTTGAGTCCTAAACTACCCGAATTTTAGCATTAATAGTAGCTACGCACAGACTCTCGTCACCTCGTGCATACGTATCCCCCGCAATTAGCAACAGTTATTCAATTTAATCCCTATTGGATAATTCCCCCCTCACAAGATTAGACAAGAGACTTACCTTATCTCAAAGTCCACTTTCCGATTACCACGTCGCGTTGAATTCTCGATTCGACGCCGAAAAATCCGAAACTATCCAAATATTATACAAAATAATTAATATATGCTAAATGATTCGAAATTTATCTATTAAATAAATTACATTATACAAAATGGCAAAATTTCTAAAATTCACCCGAGCCCACGTGCTCGGATTCTGGAAATTTTTGGATGAAAATGTTACCCATAAACTCAAGAACCTGAATATATAATTTACACCCAATTCCATAACTATTTCTATTGTTAAAATCTCATTTTTATAAAAATCTAGGTTTTTCACCTAAGCCTTTGATTTCTAAGAATTACTAGTTATAATCTACCCATAATCTAGGTATTTAACTCTAAGTGTGTAGAATTAACTTACCTTCATGTTTCTTGTTGAAATCCTCTCTCGAACAGCTTCAAAATCGCCCAAAAATGGAGGAAACACGGACAAAAATGGCTCAGCCTCGCCCCTTTTTAACATTCTCCCCGAACAACTTTTTCGCACCTGCGGAGGGTTATCGCACATGCATCTTTCACACCTACGAAAATTCCTCATAGGTGCGAGTTCACTCGCCTGGGCCAAGGTCGCATCTGCGCAAAATTTCTCGCACCTGCGCGTTCGCAGGTGCACCCAATTGTCCAAGCACAGGTGCGAACGTACTAGAAGCAGAAAGCTTCAGCATTTTTCTCCCAAGTCCGAAATTGGTCCGAGCCTCGTGTGGTTAACACTCGGGACCCCCTGGACCCGGCCCGAACATACCAGCAGGTATGAAATCATAAAACGGACTCGCTCGAACTCTCGGAACACGTAAAACAACCTCAAATCTAAGAATCATACCCTAAACCAAATTGATTTAAACTTAAGAATTTCAAGTTCTTCAATTTACTTCCAATGCGCCGAAACATACTTAAACTACTCGGAATGACACGAAAATTTTCGTGCAAGTCTTAAATCACTATACGGAACTAATCCCAAACTCAGAATTCTAAACAGACTTAAATTACTCAAAATCCTACTCCAAATCAAATTTAATTAATTTTAAACTTTCAAATAGTTGACTTTTACTATTAAGCGTCAAAATGCTCCCGAGTTATCCAAAACCCGATTCCGACATATGCTCAAGTCCAAAATTATCATACGAACCAAGTCAAACTTGTCCATTTAGCTGGGTCTACCGGAAATAAACCGTCCTGAGTCATAGTGTCCATGAACCACAGCATACGGCCCACGACCTCCTGTAATCCCGGTGTAGACGTGAAATCCACCGAAGTTGGCTCTGCCACGGGCACCTCGCCTTGTTCCTCAATAATGGGATCGTCTGTTGGACCCACTTGTGGCAAACTGGAACAATTCAGGGTCGTCCTCGTCCCCTACCACGAGCTGGAGCCCTCCCTCAGCCTCTGCCTCTGCCTCGACCTCTAACAACAGGGGGAGTATCTCTTCCCTGGTCTGGAACCTCATTAGAGCACGTTCTCACCATCTGTGAGAGAAAAAGAGAAAGATATTTAGTTCTACATCAATTGCACGATGGAAGATGAATAAAGGTAGTTTCCTAGCACCCTATAGCCTCTCGGAGATAAGTACAGATGTCTACGTACCAATCTACAAGACTCTATTAGGCATACTCATAACTTGTGAGACCTACGTGAACCTAGTGCTCTGATACCATGTTATCACGACCCAATTTCACCTATAGGTCGTGATGGCGCTCAACACTACAACTAGGCAAGCCAACTAGTGATTTAAATACATAGTTAACTCTTTAAAATTTAACCGAGTAATTAAACTCTTCTTACTTACAAAAATTAAGACGATATGAAAAGATCTAGTAAATTAAAATAACAAAGAAAATAATTAAATCCGAAAATTCTACTAGTGTGTACCAAGACCTGATGTCACAAGTGTATAAGTATCTAGTAGATTATACAAAAATTCTAAATATTATTTGAAATAAAATAGACGGAATAAAATTTCAAGAAGAGGCACTAGTTGTTGCAGAATGACTCAGAAAGGCAGCTCACCACTAAGCCTTTAGATAACTTGGGTGTGCACCGATAGGTCCAACTATAGCATCAGTCTTAGGTCCTGCAGAAAAAGTACAGCAAGTATAACATGAGTACGTAAACAACGTATACCCAGTAAGTATCAAGCCTAATCTCGAAGAGGTAGTGACGAGAGGTCGACTTTGACACTCACTAGGGGTCAATAATAATAAATAAAATAAAAGTACAAATATTTAAATCAACATGATTTTATAGAATTAACAATAATTTTCTTTAACAAGCAGAAATAATTAAATTTCTTCAAATGCGACAATTTTCAATTTATTTATTTAACTTCACAAGCTGCAATTAAAATATCAAGGTATCGTGTAATTATTGTTATTAGGCACGATTTCTACAGAGGTCGTACGGCCCGATCCAGAGTATCGTGTACACTGCCGAGGGATGTGCAGCGCGATCCATAGATGCATCTATATTTCCGAGGTGTTCGGCCCACTCCACAAGAAAGGAGGATATTTTCCTATGTACCTCCGGAATGAGGATATATATATTATAAGATTAATACAAGAGGATGTACAATTTCTTTTAACAATTAATTAATTTACAATTCACAATATAGTTCACAATATAGTTCAAATACTTTAATTAAATAAAAGATACAATTAACACATGTAATTCATGATTTGAGTCCTAAACTACCCAAACTTTAGCATAAATAGTTGCTACGCACGGACTCTCGTCACCTCGTGAGTACGTAGGCCCCACAATTAGCAACATTTATTAATTTAAATCAAATATGAGGTAAATTCCCCCTTACAAGGTTAGACAAGAGATTACATTGTCTGAAAGTCCACTTCCCGATCAAATATGTTGCGTAAAACCACAATTCGGTGCCGAAAAATTCGAAACATGTTCAACAATTCGAAATTAGACTATTAAATAAATTACCCTATCCAAAATGGCAAAATCCCTAAAATTCACCTAGGACCCACGTGCCCGGATTCCGAAAATGTTCGGAAAAAAAACGTTACCCATAATCTTAAGAACTCAAATATACAATTTCTATCCAATTCCATAGCCGTTTTCGTGGTTAAAATCTCATTTTTATAAAAATCTAGGTTTTTATTCTAAACCCTTGATTTCATAGATTTACCGATTATAATCTACCCATAATCTATGTATTTAACTCAAAGTGTGTAGAACTAACTTACCTTTAAGTTGCTAGTTGAAATCCTCTCTCAAAATTCTCCACAATCTCCCAAAACATAAAGACAATGGGCTAAAACTACGCAATTCTGTACTTAAATGAAGATTCAACTTTCTGCAGTTTTTGCACCTGTGGAGTTACAATCGCACCTGTGGTTCCGCACCTGTGGACAATTCCTCATAGGTGCGCATTTCCCCCTTTCGTCATGGCACCACACCTGCGGACAATGGCTCGCTTCTGCGTAACCGCAGGTGTGCCCATCCGTTCGCACCCGCGCATCCATCCGCATCTGTGTGCCAAGCCTTCGCACCTGTGCGATTGCAGGTGCGCCAAAATACTCCGTAACTGCGGTTGCTGGACAGCTCCTCTCTTTCATACATGCGACTGGTGGCTCGCACCTGCGACTGCCCATGTGCAGGTGCGATAGAACTAGAAGTTGGAAGCTTCAGCTCTTCCTCCCAAGTCCAAAATTGGTCTGAGCCACGTCCGGTTAACACTCGGGGCCCCACCTGAATATCCCAACAAGTTTAAAATCATAAAACGGACTCGCTCGAACCCTCGAAACGTGTAAAACAATATCAATAGTAAGAATCATACACCAAACCAAATTGATTCAACTTAGAAATTTCAAATTCTTCAAACTTACTCTGAACGCGCCGAAATATACCTATACTACTCCGAATGACACCAAATTTTGCGTGCAAGTCTTAAATCACCATACGGAACTATTCCCAGGCTCGTAATTCCAAATAGACTTCAATTACTCCAAAACCTACTCCAAACCAAATTTAAAGAACCTTAAACCTTTAAATAGTAAAGTTTCACTATTAAGCGCCTAAACGCTCCCGGGTTGTCCAAAAACCGATTCGAACATACGCCCAAGTCCAAAATCATCATACGAACCTATTGGAACCATCAAATTCCAATTCTGGGGTCATTTTCTAAAAATATTGACCGAAGTCAAACTTAGCATTTTAAGGCCAACTTAAGGAACCAAGTGTTCCGATTTCAACCCGATCACTTCCAAATTTCGAAACAACCATCCCCGCAAGTCATAAATTAATACAAGCACATACGAGTAATTTTATTTAGGGGAACATGGTTCTAAAAGTCAAAATGACCGGTTCGGTCATTACACTATCGAGGTAGTTGCTCAACGTCTGCTGTCACAACCCAAAATCTAACCGTCGTGATGGCGCCAATCGTGGAACTATGCAAGTCACAACTCAATATCTTAACACATCAAAATCTTTGAACTAAAAGACGAAAGCAAATTAATAATTAAGGAATGCCTTTTGAAAACAGAAATATCCAAAATACGATACAATCCATCCCAAAAAAGTGGGTGTCATCGAGTACATGAGCAACTATACCAGGAGCAGTCTAATACAATGTCTAAGGAACAATAACTAAAATGCGATAAAGATAATGAAGGGGAGCCAATGCCTGTGAACGCCATGCAGCTACCTCGATAGTCTCCGGAATCAACTGCTCAAATATCAACACCCGATGTGACCAGGAATACCTGGATCTGCACACGAAGTGTAGGGTATAGCGAGAGTACAACCAACTCAGTAAGTAACAAAAATAAATAAGGAATTGAGAAGAAGTGACGATCTATACAATTACCGTCCACTTCATAAATTTTAGCAATGAAAGTAGACATGATTCAATTCCGGCAATATAAGTTAAGTCAGTTGTACATTTACCATGTTCAGATAAACCGGATACAATATTTTCCAGAAGTTCAGAACAATAACATAAATCAGCTAAGTGCAGCAAGAAAGTAAACAAATGCAACCTTTGAGGGTATCAATCACTCAAGCTCTCAATAGCTCAAACACTCGTCTCTCAGCCCTCAATAATCATACTCAATAGGTACCTGCGCTCACTAGGGGTGTGCAGACTCCGGAGGGGCTCCTTCAGCCCAAGTGTTATATCGCTTCGGCGTGTAGCCAGACCCAATCATATAAGTATCCATAAGGCTCGTTGCGACGTGCAAACTGATCCATAGTCCATACATAGCCATAAGGCTCGTTGTAGCGTGCAACCCGATCCACAGTCCAAAAATAGCCATAAGGCTCGTTATGGCATGCAACCCGATCCATATACACTCATATATCTCACAGCTCGGCACTCGGGACCTATCTTAGTCACTAACCTTTCCAGCCTCTCGGGCTCTCAGAAATCATACAAATCAGCCCAAAAGAGATAATAATAAGTATCAACAAGAAAACAAGAGGAAACGGAGATATGACACGCAAGTAAAACTCTGACTGGGTTCAAGACAACAAATAACAGTTAATTCAACAAGTACCCGACCACTGCGGGTCCCAACGGTGATATCAAATGGCCTAGGCATGATTTCTAACATGATTTGCAATCAAATTTCTATAACACAGGGAGAGCATATAGCTAACAACAAGTTGTTCAACTTTATAGTTCCACAGAATGGACCAAGTCTCAATTCCTACGGTACACGCCCATCACCTAGCATGTGCGTCACCTCCAAATCAATCACATAACGCATAATCTGGGGTTTCATACCCTCAAGACCAGATTTAAAATTATTACTTACCTCAAACCGCGCAAAATCCTACTCTGAAATGATTGTTCCCCTCGAATCAATCTCCAAACGCCCCAAATCCAGCCACAAGTAGTACGATATATGTAATATAGGCTAAAAGAATCAATTCCACAAGAAAAACACGAATTTATAAGCCAAAATCCGAAATAGGCTCAAACTGGCCCCCGGGCCCATGTCTTGAAATCTAACAAAAGTCACAAAACCCGAAAGCCCATTCACTCACGAGTCTAATCATACCAAATTTATCAAAATATGACACCATTTGGTCAACCAATTCTCCAAAATCCACTCTCCAATTCTCAAGCACTAAACCCCCAAATTCCACTTCAAAATCTCACTAATTAGGTGGGGAAATCAGTGGGGAAACAACTTTTATGATCCAAAACGAGTACAAGAAGCTTATCTCACTAATCACCTCAAAAAGCTTCTCCAAAATCGCCTAAGTACGAGTCCAAAATGTTGAAATAAGACTAAAATCGTGAACCCTTGCTTTTAAACCTTCTGCCCAGACTTTTTGCACCTGCGGGGCCACTTCTTCGGAAACATCCCCGCTCCTGCAGAAGTCACTTATCCGCTGCCTCCGCTTCTGCGATCAAAGGACCGCATCTGCGCCTATCGCAGGTGCGGGAAACCCATCAGACCTGCAACTCGATCTCGCTCATGCGCCCACCTTCCCGCTTATGCGGCCATCACATATGCGGGAAAATCTTTGCACATGCGACCTCTGCTTAACTCATCCTTGGCCGCTTCTGCTGTTCCTTCCCCGCTTCTGCGGGCTCGCACCTGTGGTGCCCACTCCGTAGGTGCGGTTACACTAGTAGCAGCAGCACTTCAACTGCTTCATCACTCAAAATCAAATCCGTTAACCACCCGAAATCAACCCAAGCCCCCCCCCAGAACCTCAACAAAACATGCCAACTAGTCATATAACCCAATGTGAACTTAGTCGAACCTTTAAATCACCCAAAACAACATCAAAAACACGAATTACACACGGATTCAAGCCTAGTGAACTTTGAAATTTCTATATTCTACAAACGACATCAAAACCTATCAAATCACATCCGATTGACCTCAAATTTGTACACAAGTCATAAATGTCACTACAAACCTACTCCAACTTTCGGAAACCCAATCCGACCCTGATATCAAAAAGTCCACTCTCGGTCAAACTTTTCAAAATTCTATCTTTCGGCATTTCAAGCCTAATTCTACTTCGGACCTCCAAATCACAATGCAGACGTGGTCCTAAGTCCAAAATCACCTAACGGAGCTAACAAAACTATCAAAATTCAAATCTGAGGTCGTTTTGCATATAAGTCAACATTCGATCAACGTTTCCAAATTAAGCTTCCAAATAAGAGACTAAGTGTCTCAATTCATTCTGAAATCACTCTGGACCCGAACCAACTAACTCGATAAATCAAAATATAGCTGTAGCACACAAAAGAAACAAAAAATGAGGGGAACAGGGCTATAACTCTCGAAATGACCGGCCGGGTCGTTACATCCGTAGACCTTGATTGTCTTTCCTTTTAGTTTTTGTACTGTTCTATATTATCAGATAATGTTTTTATCAGTCAAACTTTGTTATCATTTAGATGTTCATGTACTCAGTGACACCGGGTTTTGGGAGTGATTATGTCTGTATTTGTGAGATTTATTTTTGTATTGAATTTAAATATTATATTTTCAAACTTAAAGAAAAATATGGGTTATTGAGGTTGACGACTTGCCTAGTATTCAGTTAGGTGCCATCACGACAGGCGTGATTTTGGATCGTGACAAGTTGGTATTAGTAGAGTCTTGCGGATCAGTACGGAGACGTCTGTACTTATCTTTGAGAGGGTGCCAAACCCTTAGGAAAATTTTACTTTCTTGTATTCTGTCGTGCAAATTTGTTGATTTCGGAAACTAAATTTCCATTATTTTATTCTTTCACAGATGGTGAGGACACGTACTACCGGATCAGATGGTTAGCTACCAGTTCCACTAGTTAGGACCGCGATAGGCCGGGGCCATGGTAGGGGCCAAGGTAGAGGTCGAGGTGTAGCTCATATAGCAGTTGGAGCAGCACCTATAACACCACATGTAATGACCCGACCGGTCGTTTTGAGCTTTAGCACGTCGTTCGTCAGTTTGAGTCCCTGAGTAGCTTCACTTCAAGTATTATGACTTGTACGCGTGGTTGGAATTTAATTTTGGGAAGTTTGGAGTTGATTTGGAAAGGTAATTCTAATTTCGGAAGCCTTAAGTTGGAGGAATGGATTAAAGTGTGATTTTTGAGTAAACAACCTTGGAATCAGGAATTTAAGGATCCAACAAGTTGTTATGATTATTTTGGACGTGGGCGTATGTCCGGATCGGGTTTTGGATGACCCAGGAGCATTTCGGCGCCTATTATGGAAGTTGGCATTTTGGAAGAGTTTCATAAATTTGAGTTGAAGTGCATTTCAATGTTATCAATGTCTGTTTAAGATTATGAGCATGGGAATAGCTTCGTATGGTGATTCTGGTATTGGGAGCACGTCCGGATGCGGATTTGGAGGTTCGTAGGTCATTTTGAGGTCATTTGGCGAAAGTTGGATTTTGAATGATTTTTTGAGAAGTTTGACCGGGAGAGGAATTTTTTATATCGGGGTCAGATTCAGATTACGAAAGTTTGAATAGGTCCTTAATGCCAATTATGACTTGTGTATAAAATTTGAGGTCAATCGGACGTGATTTGATAGGTGCAGAGCCGCATGTGCAGGGGACGCTGGGCAGAATGCTTAAAAGAGCGGGGCTTAGGCATTTTTGCCATGTTCTCTTCATTCTTGGGCGACTTTTGGAGATTCTTGAGGGACGTATTCACCTAGCAACTTGGAGGTAAGTTAATCCCACCTATTTCAAGTTAAATACTTGGATTATATATGGATTTAGACATGAAAATTTGTAGAAATTAGAATTTTTAAGTAAAAACTATAATAATTGGTATTTTTTATTTTTGAGCACGAAATTGGACAGGGAATTTGGAATGAATTATATATCTGAGTTTATGGGGTTATGGGTAATGCTTATCTTCAAAAAAACTTCAGAATCCGGGCACGTGGGCCCGAGGGTGATTTTATCGACTTTTCGAGCGGAGTTGGAAATTGTTGTGAATTGAATTATAATAAGTGTTAGAGTATATATTCATGGATTTGCACATTTATTGACCAGTTTCGGAGAGACGGGAATCGGTCTGAGTTGTTGGAGAGGCTTTGGAGCCGGTTATGGAATTGCGGAGCGAGGTAAGTCTCCTTTCTAACCTTGTAAGAGATAATTAACCCCATAGGTGGATTGGTTAAATATGTGCTTCTACTTGAGGGGGATACGTACGCACGAGGTGATGAGAGTCCGTGCGTAGCTGCTAATTATGCTTATGTCCGGGTAGTTTTAGGTTTACACCATGCCTTGTTGATACCATTATTTGATTATGTTTATTATTTGGCTTGAAAAGAATTGAGATCGAGTATACTTATTAAATGACTTGAAAAGAGTTGAACTTGAGGATTTCGAGACTTGAAAGTTTTCATTGAATTTCATATTTTTTAAAAAGAATTTAAGAAATATTATAATAACTCAAGAAATCTATGTGCAACTGCGTCGCAAATATATTCTGTGGGCGGGGTAAATTTCCACTACTCTCATGGGAGCGGACTGTTCACCTCAACATGTTTATATTTATATGTTGGTTTGTGTCGTTCGACCCTTGGCAGTGCATATTTTATATTTATATGTTGATTTGTGCTATTCGACCCTCGACAGTGCACAGTTTATATTTATATGTTGGATCGGGTCGTACGACCTCTGTATGACTTGTGCATGATAACTCCTTGGAACTCACAATAATTGATGCTGCTTTATCGACTGGAGATATAAATTGTTAAATGATTAAAATAAATTTGGGAAATTTCTTATTAACAAAAGAATTGTTTACTTGTTTTATGATATTGAGATTACAACCATTCTATGTAATCCATGCTTAATTATATCATTGGTATTTTATTTATAGCCCATGGTAAGTGTCTGAGTCGACCCCTCGTCACTACTTCTTCGAGGTTAGGTGCGATACTTACTGGGTACGTGCTAATTTATGTACTCATACTACAGTTGCTGCACATTTTTGTGCAGGTAGATATATGTCTAGTGGCCTTGTGTGCGCAGAGGCGCGATTATTGCGGGGACACAGGTGACCTGCACTCTATACTACGATCCACAACCAGCAAAGTCTCCTTCAGAGTATTTTTATTTTTCCTGTCCACTTTGTATTTCGGACAGATGTTGTATTTTATTTTACTTCCTAGTTGATGCTCATGCACTTGTGACACCGGGTTTTGGGGTGATTATGGGTTGTCCTGTATGGGGTGATTATGGGTTGTCCTCAAATCTTCAAATTAAACCAAGAGGGATTTCACAATTTTCCAACTTAATTCAACAATTAAATGTTAAAAACAACCATGGATTCGGGTAATTTAACCAATATTGAGTTAAGAACACTTACCCCGTTGTTTTCCTTGAAAATCTCCCAAACATCTCCTTTTCCCGAGCTCCAAATCGGTAAAAATGGATCCCATTTCCAGAACTTAAACTCTCTGCCCAGTCATTTCATCTATGTGATCGCGAACCAAGTCCTACGATCGCGAAGCACAACATTTTCACTGCCCAAAATAACCCTATGTGATCGCGGATATGTTCACGTTATCGCGAAGCACAAAAGAAACTGCCCCCAAATTTGGCCTTCACGAACGCGGTTGAATCCACGCGAACACGGATCACTGATGCATAAACCTACGCGGATCACTGATGCACAAACCTACGCGATAGCTGACTCGTCCACGCGATCGCAAAACACAAACGCGTGACCTCCACTTCTGTTCAATTTCCTCTACGCGAACAGGGCCTTAGCCATGCTTTCACAAATCACAAAATCCCAAAGCTACGCGATTGCATTCCTCCTCACGCGATCGCATAGAATAAAACTCAACAGCCCCCAATTTACCCTACACGATCACAGACCTTTTCATGCGATCGCGTAGAACGAAACCAGATATAGATATCAGAAAATTTCCAGCAACACTCCAAGTCTAAAAAATGATCCGTTAACCATCCGAAACTCACCCGAGGCCCCCGTGACTTCAACCAAATTTACCAACAAGTCCTAAAACATCATACAAACTTAGTCGAGTCCTCAAATCACCTCTAACAACAATAAAACCACGAATCATACCCCAATTCAAGCCTAATAAACTTTGAAATTTCAAATTTCAACAAACGAAGCCGGAACCTGTCAAATCAAGTCCTATTGACCTCATATTTTGCACACAAGTCATAAATGACATAACGGCCCTATTAAAATTTCCAGAATCAAATTCCGACCCCGATATCAAAAAGTCAACCCGGTCAAACTTTCCAAAAATTCAACTTTTACCATTTCAAGCCTACTTCCACTACGGACCTCCAAATAATTTTTCGGACACACTCCTATGTCCAAAATCACCATAAAGAGCTACTGAAATCATAAAAATTCTAAATCGAGGTCATTTATACCTAGATCGACATACCGTCGACTTTTTCAACTTAAACTTTCCATTTAAGAGACTAAGTGTCTCATTTAACTCTAAATTCTCTCTGGACCCGAACTAACTAACCTGATAAGTCATACAACATTTATAAAGCATAAATTGAGCAAAAAATGGGGAAACGGAGTTGAAATACTCAAAACGATCGGTTGGGTCTTTATATTCTCCCCCACTTAAACATATGTTCGTCCTCGAACGTGCCATGAGTTATTCCTAAGCCTTTATATCAACGTTCCACTCTACTATGCACATACCCGGGGGTGATCCCACGCCACCGTATTTCATATGGGCCTGACAACACGACATAATTGAAGATCATTCCTTTAACCTTAGTCCGTAAAACTTAGATTTTAATTTTTAACATTCATAATTTCTTTTCAAGACCCGAATCTCACATCTACACACTGTATAATCTTAAACAAGTTGTATCTAGCCATAACCATAATCCCAGATATAATCACATAACATACTACACAACTCTCATACTAGTAGCACCATTTCTGATCATAGTAACTACTCAAAACCAACCAAGTACTAGTATAAAACCTTGCATTCAACAGAACCTCATTCCAAAACCTTCGTACATTGCCAATGATGAAAGAAACAATCAAAACCTCATAACCACTCATCATATCAACTAGCCGTGGAGCTCTCTCGCCCCAACCATAACCATAATCCTTTCCTAAGCCGACTTTCAATATTATCCTCCTGAATTTACCATAATCAAGCTAGATAGTAACCATTATAGGTCCATTAACCTTATATTATTAAACATAACTATCCTACAGACACGCCACATCAATATAACTCCAATCACAATTGGGCAATTAGTGTACCCAAATATGGAAGATGTCTCAAGGAACAGAACCGTATTGCAAGTTCAACAAGCACCACCACAACCACAATGTTACAACCAACTCCTCAAATTTCGTGAAGAGGATAACCGTAGGCATATGTGCACAATTGTAGAGGAAGGAAATTAGTGAATCAGATAAATTATAATAGAAATAAAATTCCCACACAAGGCACAGACAACTCATGTGCCAATAATATGAATCGCCTAGCATGGTCACAGGCCTCCAGTCCCAGCATATCATATAGGAGTAATTAAACAAGTACACTTGTATAATTAAATAAGATTCTCATGCTCCTAGACTGGTATAAATAACACACCATAGTGTAAGCATGTGCAAAGTCTACTACCACACTTCAAATCGGCAATTTAACGTAGAAATAGTAACTACCCCGTTTATTCAGAGAATTGGCCTCTTTGCAACCTCAAGTGTAGCCCAGATAGTTCTCAACAAAGGTACGAATACGAGAAATATTATGACTTTATGCTTAATGGCAAACTCTAAGCATATCATAGCCTAAGCATTCTTCCGAGTATGAATACTTGCCCTGATGCCCGCACATGGGCTCAAACCTCACATGCGTGCGCACTCATAGCGCATAACACTCACTAAGAATTAACGCAACTCGTGCTTCCATTGAGTTAAAAACAAAATACTCACCTCAAATAGGCCGCAAACTGAAACAATATACTTCTGAGAACTCCCGGTCTCCAAATTCATCGAACACATAAATCACCGTAACTGATCCCAACTCCAGCACTAGAATAACTAACACATCTTTCATTCACGATAATACCATGAGAAATACTTCCATAATTCTTCTGTGCCATATAGGAATAATTTGAATAACAACAGTCTATCAACCAGGCGAGTACCACAATACCAACAAAATATTTGTAAGTCAAAACACTGTGTGCCTTCTGAAATGTTCACCCTTCTCAGGAACTACTGAGCAGTTATAACATTCATCTTAATATCTGGAACTAACAATTCTATCCAAAATTCGTGACCTTCTCTTCAAGACTGAACTGTCACCTTGTACATGTAAATAGCACAACACACCATATCTATTATGCCATAATGTTACAAGCACAAGAATCTCATTATCAATCTCTGAGTCACCAGTAAATTACATACCCGTTTAGTTAGAAACTTTCCTCTTGCTTCCTTCCAGGAGGAAATCACAATACACAACACGTTTTCCACACCAGTAGGAAATATTCAGTTCAAACCATGGTAGAAACCATCAAGAACACTTTGAAATCCATCTGCACATAACCAAGCTATTAGAACTAAATTTCTCTAACTCGGCCAAACCATGTAGGTCACCAAAACCCAAGAATATTGCCACTAAAACATCTGTAGAGTCTCACCACATCATAATTACCCCTATAAATACCACAACCGAAACATCCACTCTGAAAATACCTTACTTGAGTCTAATGCTGTTTCATTCACCTTCCTGATAATGAAATATAAAATCCATAATGATATACAAAAATGCCACAAGTCTCGACACCATCCAACTTAAATCTCAGATTTTTGCCATAAACAAATCCGCCAAAAATTCTCAATTGCTACATATTAATCTTGAATCCATTAGAACTTTCTCGAGAGTCATCCATTTTGCTCAAATCTGAAAATTGCACCACCCAAATGGGCTGAAAGACACGTTCCCCATTAGCACGACAACACTCAAATAGGTAACCCTGCCTTAACACCACTAGTTAAATTCGTACTCCGTGCGTACTACATTATTCACAAATAACAACTCACTCATTTCATGATTTTCAATTACTCATAAGGCACAATATAACCTATATTTAGGAATTTCCTTACTCAAGTCATTCTTGAACTCAACCTCTGTAAGTTGTAACTAATCCACAAGTATGCCTCAGACCAAAATTAAAATTTAATACATAACCATGAATTGAATTGTCAATAGCAGGCTCCCCCACTTGGCTCAAAGCCATAGATTAAAACACTCGATAACTCACAATATTAATACTCTATTATTGTCATATTACCATAGTCGGTACAACAAAAATTCTTCTCAATCTCATACAACGCCAGCCATAAAAATAACTCAATTGTCCGCTATGCTCGCATTCATTCTCTTAACACTCAAGTCAACTTTCTCAACTAGATTCAAATTCAAATCTCAACACCTATGCCCCGCTGGCAAAAAAGAAACTCTCCACTCAACATTATAAGTATCACACTTGTGTAGTTTATTCCGCAGGTGATAACCCGCATGTTTAGCCTCCAACTGGCATCTTTCTATACCCTTTTTACTACCACAACTCCTACGTAATCACTTAACCTTCATGAGTTAGAAATTATCAACAAGACACGAAAATTTAATTTGTTCCATAATTACACCACGTGAAAGATCCTTCAACATATTCATAACTCGAGACTCTACGTGAAATCAAGACAGAAGTTAAGTACCCAATAGCAAACTCTTGAGTCATAAGCAAACTTTATTCGTCACATTTAACCCATCTGAACATATCCCGTAGTCACATCATACTTATCATATAGCCATTCAATCGCTCATCCAGCCACAAATTCCACTCGTGGGGACATTATCGGACATATGGGTCCAAATGTACATGTTCTCACAACTGAAAGTACCAAGCCTAAGTTGCGGTCTAAACCTGGCCTCAAGTCCTCCAGACTGGCCAATCACCACAACACAGAATACACATCTCGCACCTCATTCATGGAATCACAAGTTGGTGATGCATAACTAATATTGAGCCCTCACATACGCACACGAATGCATGGACGGATTGGAAATAGTTACGATTTAAGATTAATCAATGCCACACGATAAGAAAGAAAGATGGGAAATTATCCTACATACCCTATAGCCTCTCGGAGATAAGTATGGACGTCATCATACCGATACGCAAGACTCTACTAGACACTTGCTCATGACTTGTAAAACCTAGAAACCTAGAGCTCTGATACCAACTTTTCACGACCAAAAATCTGACTAGTCATGATGGAACCTAATCAACCCGCTAGGTAAGCCAATTAACCACTAACCAATTCCAATAACAATTAATAAAGAAATTAAGTAAAGAAATATCTATATCTTATACATTCCCCAAGGACTGGTAGTACAAATCATGAGCTTCTAAGAATAGAGTTTACAAAGCTGGTATGAAATAAATACATCATCTGTTTGAAAAGTACATAAACAGAGTTTTATGAATCTAAGGCTACCATGAACAAGAGGCAGCTACATCCGAAACGCAGGTACACCTTCAGATCCAGCTCCCAACGAACACAACAACATCAACAGCCAATATCTGCACACAAGGTGTAGAAGTGTAGAATGAGTACAACCGACCCCATGTACTCAATAGGTAACAAACCTAACCTTAGGTTGAAAGTAGTGATGAGCTAACACAATGGTCGGGTCCAACACCAATATTCCACAATAGTTCATATCAGCATAGTACAAGTAACAAAGATGTATCTTAGAAATAAAAATGCTCAGTTTGTTCACGTTTCCAGAAAAGTAGGCATTGCTTTTCAAGTATCTCACTGAAACCCAAATCTTTTACCGAAAATGCCAAAAATATGAGTAAGTTTGAAAAGAGTAATTTTCCCAAAAATCCTTTCAACAATAAATGAGATGTTTCATTTCCTTTCCAAATAGCCAGTGGAAAATGCATCACTATGCCCATAAGCCAATATGTATAAGAAGTCATGAATGACGTGATACCGTACAACATGAGGAAAAATGCATCTCTATGCCTGTATGTCAAATGTGCATATCAATGCGATGTAACTCAGTGATAAAACCATATGCATACTTTTGAAGTCACTCAGTCCTTACAGTCACTCAGTCCTCCCAATCGCTCGGCAATCGGGACTCGCAGTCAGTATGTAACTACGCTCACTAGGGGTGTGTACAGACTCTGGATGGGCTTCTTCAGCCCAAGCGCTATAATCTGCACGGACAACTCACGTGCTGCACGGACAAGTCACGTGTTATAGTATCAATATATGAATCTGCACGGACAACTCACATGATATGGTATAATATCTGTATCCGCACGGACAACTCACGTGCTATAATAAGCCATTCTGGCCTGCTGCGGCGTGCAGTCTAATCAGATAATTATCCTCACAATCATGCCCTCGACCTCACTCAGTCATCAATCTCTCTAGTCTCTCGGGCTCACAATGTCATGAAAATTAGCCCAAAAAGGATGATATGATGAATCAATAAATAGCAACAGAGACTGAGAGATGAAATGAAATGAATGCACAAGACTGAGTATGAAATTTCATTTTAAAGAAATAATTTAACAGCAATATGACTTATGTTGGTCTCAATAATACTGGCACATAGCCTTAGCATGATTTTTTATATGATTCTCAGCTCAATTTCTATAACACATAAAACTACATAGAAAATTCCTAGATTATTTGACTACCAAATTTCACGGAACAATTACGTCCTAATTTCTATAGTGCACGCCCACACGCCTGTCACCTAGCATGTGTGTCACCTCCAAACAATTCACATAATATGTATATTCAGGGTTCATACCCACAGATCTAAGATTAGAAGAGCTACTTACCTCGCACAAGCCAAATCTAATACCGAGCAATCTAAACAATGCTCTAGAAATTCCATTATGCGCATATCAACTTCTTAACGGCTCGAATCTAATCACAATTAATTTGATACAGTCAACCCAAATTATAGGAATTTATTCCTTATCAAAATACTAATTTTTCCATAAAATCCAAAAAAACACACAAAAATCGCATGTAGGGGCCACGTCTTGTAACCTAACAAAAGTTACAAAATATGAATGCCCATTGAACCACGAGTCCAACCATACAAATTTTACTCAAATCCGACGTCAACTTGACCCTCAAATCTTCAAATTAAACCAAGAAGGTTTTCACAAATTTTCAACTTAATTCACAAATTAAATGTTAAAAACAACCATGGATTCGGGTAATATAACCAATATTGAGTGAAGAACACTTACCCCGTTGTTAAATATCCCAAAACTTGTCTCTTCCTGAGCTCCAAATCGATGAAAATGGAGTTCCATTTTCATCGCTTAAACTCTCTGCCCAGTCATTTCTTCTATGCGATCACGGACCAAGCCCTGTGATCGCGAAGCACAACATTTCCAATGCGCAAAATAACCATATGTGATCGCGGATATGCTCACGCGATCACGAAGCACAAAAGGAACTGCCCCCAAAATTTGCCTTCGCGAACGCAGTTGAATCCACATGAATGCGGATCACTGATGCCCAAAACTATGCGATCGCGGAGTCGTCCACGCGATCGCGAAGCACAAATGTGTGACCTCCACTTCTGCTGCATTTCCTCTACAGGAACGCGACCTTAGCCATGCGTTCAGAAATCATAAAATCCCAGAGCTACGCAATCGCATTCCTCCCCGCGCGATTGCATAGAACAAAATCAACAACACCCAATTAACCCTACACGATCGCAGACCTTCTCAAGCGATCGCGTAGAAGGAAACCAGATACAGATATAAGAAAATTTCCAGCAACACTCCAAGTCTAAAAATTGATTCGTTAACCATCCGAAACTCACCCGAGACCCCCGGGACTTCAACCAAATTTACCAACAAGTCCTAAAACATCAGACAAACTTAGTCGAGTCCTCAAATCACCTCAAACAATACTAAAATCATGAATCATACCCCAATTCAAGCGTAATAAACTTTGAAATTTCAAATTTCAACAAACGACGCTGGAACCTATCAAATCTAGTCAGATTGACCTCAAATTTTGTACACAAGTCATAAATGACATAAAGGACCGATTAAAATTTCCAGCATTAAATTCCAACCCCGATATAAAAAAGTCAACCCCTTGTTAAACTTTCCAAAAATTCAACTTTCGGCATTTCAAGCCTACTTCCACTACAGACCTCCAAATAATTTTCCGCACAAACTCCTAAGTCCAAAATCGCCATAAGGAGCTACTGAAATCATCAAAATTCGAATCCCAGGTCATTTACACCTAGATCAACATTCGGTCAACTTTGCCAATTTAAGCTTTCCATTTAAGAGACTAAGTGTCTCATTTCACTCTGAATTCTCTCCGGACCCGAACTAACTAACCCGATAAGTCATACAATAGCTATAAAGTATAAATTGAGCAGTAAATGGGGAAACGGGGTTGAAATACTCAAAATGACTGGCGGGGTTGTTATAATCCAGCCATGGTTCATACAGTTCTCATCAGGGTCAGTCATCTCTCAATGCCTTTCCAGCCCAGAGTTCATCCCGTGCTTCTATAGTTCAGGGTTCATTTGCACCCGGTACTTCTAGCGATTATTCTAATTCCCAGGTCCCGATTTAGTCCCCATCACCACCAGTATCGGGGAGCTGCTTTGAGTGCGGGGAGTTTGGGCATATATGGAGGCAGTGTCCTCGTCGCCCGAGAGTTCTAGTACAGTAGAAGAGTCAGACTACAACTTCAGCACCAGTTACTTCACCACCCGCCCAGCCAGCTCGGGGTAGGGCTCAGTCATCTAGGGGTCTCCCAAGAGGGAGAGGCCGATCAAGTGGCGATCAGGCCCGATTCTATGCTTTTCCTCTCAAGCCAAATATTGTTGCTTTAGATGCAGTGATCACATGTATTGTCTCGGTATGCCATAAGGAAGATTCTATATTATTTGACACTGGTTTCACTTATTCGTATGTATCATCGTACTTTAGTCATTATCTAGATATTCCCTGTGAGTCCCTAGTTTCACTTATTCGCGTATCCACGACGGTGGGCAATACTATTATTGTGGACCGTGTGTATCGGTCGTGTATGGTAACTCTTGGGTATGGATTGGTTGTCTCTGTGTCATGCTATTCTGGACTATCACGCAAAGACCGTGACATTGGCGATGCCAAGGTTGCCAAAGATTAAATGCAGAGGTTCTCTAGATTTTGTTCCCAGTAGGGTAATTTCTCACTTAAGGGCCCAACGGATGATTGAGAAGGGATGTTTGTCTTATTTGGCCTTTGTAAGGGATGTCGATGCTAACACTCCGACTATTGATTCAGTTCCGGTAGTGCGAGACTTTTTGGATGTGTTTCCTGCAAATCTGTCGGGTATGCCACCCGACAGGGATATTGATTTCGGTATTGACTTGGTGTCGGGCCCACATCCCATTTCCATTCCTCTGTATGTATTGAACCAGCTGAGTTGAAAGAATTGAAAGAGCAACTTCAGGAACTTCTTGATAAGGGGTTTATTAGGCCTAGTGTGTCGCCTTGGGGTGCATCGGTTCTGTTTGTGAAAAAGATAGATGGTACTATGCATATGTGGCAGTTGAACAAAGTTACAATCAAGAACAAGTATTCTTTGATGCGTATAGATGATTTATTTGACTAGCTTCAGGGAGCGAGGGTGTTCTCCAAAATTGATTTGAGATCCGGGTATCACCTGTTGAAAATTCGGGATTTAGATATTCTAAAGACGGCATTCAGGACCCGTTACAATCATTATGAGTTCCTCGTGATGTCTTCTGGGCTGACCAACACCCCAGTGACATTTACGTACTTGATGAATAGTGTATTCCAACCGTATCTTGATTTGTTTGTCATAGTATTTATTGATGAAAACCTGGTGTAGTCACATATCCAGGAGGAACATGTACAACATTTGCGTATTGTACTACAGAGGTTGAGGGAGAAGAGACTTTATGCCAAATTATCTAAGTGTGCGTTGTGGCTTAATTCAGTGGCATTCTTGGGACACATAGTGTCCAGTGAAGGAATTAAGGTGGATCCGAAGAAGATAGAGCCAGTTCAGAGTTGGCCCAGGCCATCTTCAGCTATTGAGATTCGGAGTTTTCTCACCTTGGTCGGTTATTATCATCGTTTTGTGGAGGGCTTCACGTCTGTTACATCTCCTTTGACTAAACTGAGCCAGAAGGGTGCTATTTTCAGGTGGTCGAATAAGTATGAGGGGAGCTTTCAAAAGCTCAAGACTTCCTTGACCATAGCTCTAGTTCTAATCCTACCTTCATCTACTGGTTCCTACACAGTGTAATGTGATACTTCTCAAATCGATATTGGATGTGTTTTGATGCAGGAGGGTAGAGTGATAGCTTATGGTTCGCATCAGTTGAAGCCCCATGAGAAGAACTATCCTATCCATGATTTGGTGTTAGCTGACATCGTTCATGCATTGAAGATTTGGAGGAACTATCTCTACAGTGTGTCCTGCGAGGTATTTACTGACTTATTCAAACAAAAGTATCTAAATTTGAGACAACTTAGATGGTTGGAGCTGCTAAAGCACTATGATATCATTATTCTGTATCATTCTGGGAAGGTCAATGTGATGGCCGATGCCTTGTGTAGAAAGGTGGTGAGTATGGGTAGCCTTGCATTCATTCCTTTTGGTGAATGGCCTTTTGCAGTTGATGTTCAGACCTTGGCCAATCAATTCATGAGATTAGATGTTTCAGAGCCCAGTCGGGTCCTAGCTTGTGTAGTTTCTTGGTCCTTATATGACCGCATCAGAGAGCGTCATTATGAAGATCCCCTTGATTCTTGAATAAGCCTACAGTTCGCGGTATTTCATTCATCCGGATGCCGCTAAGATGTACCAGGACTTGAGGTAGCACTATTGGTGGAGAAAAATGAAGAAAGATATAGTTGGGTTTGTAGCTCGGTGTCTAAATTGTCAATAGGTGAAGTACGAGCATTAGAGACCGGGCGGATTGCTTTAGAGACTTAAAATTCCGGAGTGGAAGTGGGAGTGTATCACCATGAACTTCATAGTTGGACTCTCACAAACTTTATGGAAGTTTGATGCTGTTTAGGTGATTGTAGATCGGTTGACCAAGTCCACGCATTTTATTTCAGTCGGTACTACTTATTCTTCGGAGCGGTTGGCTGATATTTATATCCGCGAGATTGTTCGCCTATACGGTGTGCCAGTGTCCATCATTTCAGATAGGGGCACGCAGTTTACATCACATCGTTGGAGAACAGTGCAATCAGAATTAGGCACACAGGTTCAGTTGAGTACAACATTTCACCCTCAGATGGATGGACAGTCCGAGCGCACTATTCAGATATTAGAAGATATGCTACGTGTTTGTGTTATAGATTTTAGGGATTCTTGGGATCAATTCTTGTGACTTGCAGAGTTTGTTTACAATAACAACTACTAGTCGAGCATTCAAATGGCTCTGTATGAGGCTTTGTATGAGAGACGGTGTAGATCTCCGGTGGGTTGCTTTGATCTAAGTGAGACTAGGCTATTAGGTACTGATTTAGTTCAAGATGCCTTGGAAAAGTTTAAATTGATTCATGAGCGACTTCGCACAGCGCAGTCTCGATAGAAGAGTTATGCCGACCGAAAGGTTTCCAATGTTACTTAAATGGTAAGAGAGAAGGTACTACTCCGAGTTTAGCCTATGAGGGGTGTTATGAGTTACGGGAAGAAGGGAAAGTTGAGTCCTAGGTATATTTGACCTTTTGAAATACATAAGAAGGTTGGGGAGGTGGCTTATGAACTTGCCTTACCACCAAGTCTATCGGGTGTTCATCCAGTGTTTCATGTATCTATACTCCGGAAGTATGTCGAAGATCCGTCTCATGTTTTGAGTTTCAACACGGTTCAGTTGGATGGTAATTTGGCTTATGATGTGGAGTCGGTGGCCATCTTGGACTGGCAGGTTCGAAAGTTGAGATCAAAGAATATAGCTTCAGTGAAAGTGCAGTGGAGAGGTCAGCCAGTCGGAGAAGCTACTTGGGAAACTAATAGGGAGATGAGGAATAAATATCCACACCTATTTGAGACTCCATGTATAATTCTAAACTCGTTCGAGGACGAACATTTGTTTAAGAGGGGGAGAATGTAATGACCCGACCGGTCATTTTGAGTATTACAGCCTCGTTCCCCCACTTACTGCTCAATTGGTGCTTTACAGTTGTTATGTGACTTGACGGGGTAATTAGTTCGGGTCGGTGAGGTTTCAGAATCAATGGAGACACTTAGTCTCAAAGATTAAAATTCAAGTTAGAAGTTTGACTGGGCAGTTGACTTTTTGATATCGGGGTCGGAATCCGATTCTGGAAATTGGAATAGGTCTGCTATGTCATTTATGACTTGTATGCAAAATTTGAGGTCAATCATACTTGATTTGCTAGGTTTTGACATCGAATGTATAATGTTCCTACGTCATTTCTTCAAGATTTAAGTGGTATTGCATTAAGAAAATGAGCTCCAAATTAAGTTTTTGTTGAGGCATTAGATCCGTATTGAAATTTCGGAGCCATGGCTAAAAGAATCGTCGAATTCGGACATCGTATGAGAAAGTTATCCCAATTTTTGTGTTAGGAAATATTTCTCGTCAACGTCTAGGGTAGCGTGGGGTGATATCCCTGGTGCTGGAATTTCTGGGGTTCTGGAAACGGTACCACAGGCAGCGCCCCATGCCAGTTGCAGCGCTGCAAACAGAAGGGGGCTCTATAAACCGGGGGTTTTTGCCATTTTTGGCATAAACATAGTTGGGGAGCTTGGTTTGGGCGATTTTCAAAGGCAAACTTCACAAATTGAACTGGGGTAAGTAATCTTAAATTGATTTGGTCCGTTATTCATGAATCTAACACTATTTTCAGCACCTATTTCATGATTTGGGGGATTAGAATTGAAATTTTCCAAAAATTGATTTGAGGGTTTGAAGGCCGAATCAGAGTCGGAATTTAGTAATTTTTGTATGGTTTGACTCGTGGTTGAATGGGCGTTCATATTTTGTAACTTTTGTCAGATTCCGAGATGTGAGTGCCACCGTTGCCTTTTGAGTTAATTTTGGACTTTATAGTGAAATTTAGCATTTTCATATGGAATTGATTCCTATATCTTGTGTTGATTGTATCGAATTATTTTGACTAAGATTTGAGGCATTCGGAGGCCGAATCGCGAGGAAAAGGCTTAATGGAATAAATAACTGCTCGGATTGGGGTAAGTAACAGTTCTAAATTTGGTCCCGAGAGTATGAAACCACAGATTCTATGCTATGTAATTGGTTTTGAGGTGACGCACATGCTAGGTGACGGGCGTGTGGGCGTGCACCGTAGAAATTGTGACTTGATAAATACCATGGAACTGTGTGGTTGAATAATCTATTGATATCCATACATTTTCCATGTATTAGAGAAACCAAACTATAAATTATATTTAAACCATGTGTTGACACTGTAGGGACCTACAAAGGTCATGTACATGTTGAATTATCTTCTAAATTGTTATTTTGTACTCAGTCACAGTTTTACTTGCACACTACATTTCAGTCTCTATTGTTCATTATTGATGCATCATATCATTGTTGTTTGGGCTGCTTATCATGATTTTTGAGAGCCCGAGAGACTAGAGAGGTTGATGATTGAGTAAGGCCGGGGGCCTGATTGTGAGGATATTTATGGGATCGGGATGCACGCCGCAACATGTTTCATTGATATATGCAATGATTGGCTTGTTATAGCGCTTGGGCTGAAGGAGCCCCTCCGGAGTCTGTACACACCCCCAGTGAGCGCAGGTACCTACTGAGTGCTGAGTGCTGAGTGATTGAGAGAAATGAGTGACTGTGATGAAGGAGTGATTGTCAGGTTAGAATGAATGGGAGGACTGAGTGATTGTTGCTCTTAGAGAATGCATTGATTTCATTATTGTTGTACTTCAGCTGTCATATACCACTATTTTGGAAATTTCTGAAAGACATTATCTTTTGTTTCAGTCAAAGTTGATATGAAATTATTGTTTGAGTTTTAGATGATGAATTTGAAAGCATGCCTACCTTTTTATGTTGGAAATTATTGTAATTGGACTTAGCTGTGAAGCTCGTCACTATCTTGAGCTCTTTATTTAGTATTGTTACTTTCTGAGTTGGTTGTACTCATACTACACCATGTACCTCGTGTGCAGATCCAAGTACCTCCGGACACAGCGGTTGCTAGTTTTTCGGAGCTTTATATGTTGGAGACTATCGAAGTAGTTGCTCGATGTCCGCAGACCTTGACTCTCTTTCCTTTTAGTTTTTGTATTGTTCTATATTATTAGACAGTGTTTTTATCAGTCAGTCTTTGTTATCATTTAAATTCTCATGTACTCAGTGACACCGGGTTTTCGCAGTGTTCATGTCAGTATTTGTGAGATTTATTTTTTTATTGAATTTAAATATTATGTATTCAAATTTAAAGGAAATTGTAGGTTATTGAGGTTGTCGGCTTGCCTACTATTGAGTTAGGCGCCATCACGACATGTGTGATTTTGGGTTGTGACAAAATTGAAGGAGTAATTAGGTGCCCTTGTGTCATGTGCAATTGTGTGAAGTTTAAAAAAACCGGACGAAGTTAGGCTTCATCTTTATAGGAAGGGGATTATACAGAATTAATTTGTGTGGACTAATCTTGGAGAGATCGATGGTAGTCGTGGAATATTTCATAACATGATTGTTGGTGAAAGTAGTAGGTCGGTGGAGAATACAAATCATGATTCTAGAATTCAGGATATGGTTGCGGATGCTTTTGGGATGCACTCCGGGGGTGAGCCCAATGAAAATGTGGAACAAACTCCTAATGATGATGCAAAATATTGTTTTGAACAGTTAGAGGAAGCTAATCGTCTACTACATGAAGGAAGTCCGCATTCTTAGCAGTTTGTTGCAGTTAGATTACTAAGTATCAAATCTGATTGGAATATTTCTCAAGCGGCCATGGACTCTTTCATTGACCTTATGAGTGAACTAGTTGACCCTAATATCAACTTACCTAGTGATTTCTATAAGGCAAAGAGATTGGTTTCTAAGTTAGGACTTTCGTCAATGAGAATTGATTGTTGTGAA
Source organism: Nicotiana tabacum (assembly GCF_000715075.1). Taxonomy (NCBI): domain Eukaryota; kingdom Viridiplantae; phylum Streptophyta; class Magnoliopsida; order Solanales; family Solanaceae; genus Nicotiana; species Nicotiana tabacum. Next base: position 19,387,432 of record NC_134093.1, on the reverse strand, counting down.
GATGGTTGCATGTTATATTATAAAGATGATGCAACTTTAGACAGTTGTAAATTTTGCGAAAAGCCTCGTTTCAAGAGGCTTTCCAGCGGGAATATGGTCGATGTCAAGGCGATGCATTATTTACCTCTTATACCTAGGTTAAAGAGGTTATATGCGTCGATGAGTTCTGCTCCTCATATGAGATGGCACTTTGAAAATAGAAGACCACATGGTGTTATGTGTCATCCTTCAGATGGAGAAGCTTGGAAGCACTTTGATAGGACATATCCAGATTATGCTAATGAACCAAGGAACATTCGGTTAGGTTTGTGCGGATGGCTTCATTCCTTTTTCTATATCTGCAACACCATATTCATGATGGCCTGTCTTTCTTACACCTTATAATCTACTACCTGAGTTGTGTATGACTAGTCCATATATATTCTTAAATTGTATTATCCCCGGTCCACGTAATCCGAAAAGTTTGATTGATATATATTTGCAAAAAGTTTGATTGATGTATATTTGCAACCTTTGATTGATGAGCTAAAACAATTGTGGTATGATGATGTTGAAACATATGACATATCAACAAAGTAGAATTTCAATTTGCGTGCTAATTTAATGTGGACTATTGACGATTTTCATGTGTATGGAATGTTGTCTAGGTGGTGACTACTGGGAAGCTAGCTTATCCTTACTGCATGGAAAATGATAAAGCGTTCACTTTGAAATATGGCCGAAAGCAATCATGGTTTGATTGTCACCTCCAATTCTTGCATGATGATCATGAGTTTTGAATGATGAAAAATGCATTCAAAAAGAATAAAGTAGAATATGATTCGCCACATCCGATACATTCAGGTGAGGAAATTTGGGAGAGGGTCCAGAACATTAGTATTGTTACTGAGGATCTGCCTTATAGATTCCTCGGATATGGTGTTACTCATAATTGGATGAAACAGAGTATATTTTGGGAGTTGACTTATTGGAAGGATAATCTTCTTCGACACAACCTTGATGTCATGCATATTAAGAAGAATTATTTTGACAATTTGTTCAACACAGTGATGGATGTTAAAGGTAAGACAAAAGATAACCCGAAGGCTAGAATGGACTTACATGAATATTCCAGTCGACCTGAATTTACACATTCACTTTGGAGGAAAGACGGAAAATTTATGATTAGTTTACGAAATTGAAGATGCCTGAGGGTTATGCGTTGAATCTAGGAAAATAAGTAGATATGGAGATAGGGAAGTTGAGCCATTTGAAAAGTCATGACTGTCATATTTTCATGGAGACCTTAATGCCTATTGCATTTTGTGGTTTGCCTGAAAGAATCTGGAAACCCATCATAGAGATTAGTTTGTTTTTCAAAGACTTGTGTTCTACCCCATTAAGGGAAGAAAATTTACTTCGGATGGATCAGAACATTCGTATAACTTCTAGAAAGATGGAAAAGATATTTTCATGTGGTTTCTTTGATATGATGGAACACTTTCCAATCCACCTTGTACATGAGGCACGACTTGGAGGGCATGTTCAATGCAGTTGGATGTATCCCTTTGAGAGGTAATATTATAAGTTTGATGTAATATTCTATTTTATTTGAATGTTCTTGGCTAACATGACATTATGTAGGAAAATAGGCAAATGTAAATAATTTGTTAAGCAGAAGAATAGGATTGAAGGTTCTATATGCGAAGCCTATCTTGCAAAGGAAACTATACATTTTTGTTCTTATTATTTTGAGAGTAACGTGCCATGTTCTAGGAATAGGCCCAATAGGCACACTGTCGAATGTGTGAATGATCCATTATATCCATCAATGTCCATATTCAATCAACCATGCCGATGTTCTAAGGATGTTAGAAAGAGAAGTTTGAGTGATATGGAGTACAAGTCAGCTACAATTCATGTGTTGCTAAATTATCTCGAAGTTATACCATTTCTCAATTAATTATTGATTTATTAGTTATCAAAATTTAAAATTTACTGTGATTACATATTGATGCAACTACTAAAAATATTTGCCGAGTCACAATCACTTCGTGGGTCAATTTGGTTGTGATGTTGTATATACGAGTTTTGATACGTGGTTCAAACAGTTTGTAAGTTTATCCTGATAATTTTCTTCTAAAGTTCCCGCTATATATATATATATATATATATATATATATCGGTTATGATAACTTATGAATTTCTTTTAATACTATATAGGTAAATAATCCAAATAATAGTGTAAATCAATTTTTGAAAGATATATCTTGGGGATCTGGGCTTCAGGTCACAACAATGTCCAAGTACGTAGTGAAAGGTTATAAGTTTCATACAGAGGATGCTCTAAAAATAAAAATAGCAACAACAGCGGGGTGTGGGTTCAAGGTGTTGATGGCAACCAAGTTGGAGATATTGGTTATTATTGTGTGGTCAAGGAAATATTACAACTAGAATATATAGGTTGGCCATATAATAAATTGATACTCTTTAGATACAAGTGGTTTGACCCAAATCCAACAAGAGGTACAAGAGTACATCACCAATACAACATAATTGAGGTTAATCATATGAGAGAGTATGATCGCTATGATCCTTGCATAATTGCACATAACGTTAGGCAAGTGTATTATGCTCCTTATCCATTGCGGCGAATTGGTGGGTTGTAATCAAAACTAAGCCTATAGGTAGGGTGAAAGTCGAGAATATGTTAGGTGTTTCATATCAAAACGATATCTCCAGTGTTCACCAAATAGTGGACGATCAGTTTGAAAATTATTTGGAACATCCTGAACGCATATTGGAAGAAGTTGATATAAATGAAGTAACAATTATATAAAATGAGGACGAAGAATCAACTGATGAAATTCAAACAAGTGAGGATGAGGAATTCTCGGACGAGGAACAATACGTCGACGAGGATTAAAAAGTTGGTTTTTTAAAAGCACTCTCGTTTTATAACTAGTTTCTTATATATTTAAATCTAAATATGTATTATATTATTGTTACGCCCCAAACCTGGGGAAGCGTGACTAGCACCTGGTATCGTACTGGCCCGAGCGAACCACTCTATAACTCTCTTTTTTTCTTCTAACTATCATGAGCAAATATGGCCACAACTTGTAATGCATAACTATAAGTGGGAAAACGTTGTATCAATGAACCATCTTTCATAAAATATGAATACATATGGGTCGTCAAGGCCTCTGACATACTGTACAAAATGAACCTTTGTCTATGAAGCCTCTAAGATTATTTGACATCAAATGGGATAGGGTACCGGCCTACCCATAAGTCTGTAGAAAAACTCTGACACAATGACTCATAGACTTGGCTGCACTGCGAATGAAGTGGAGTCTTACCGATCCTTTGCTGAATGCTAGTGTAAGTCTAATATTACAAATAATCATGTTATATTATATGCATATAATTACTGCATGTTTAGTTAAACTATAAAAACTATATTTATAAACAAATCCCAACACATATATTTGTAACAAAAGTTCTCACGCCACAAACCTGGGGAGGCGTGGGTGGAACCTGGTGCCGTACTGGCCCGAGCAAACCACTCTGTAACTCTCTTTTTTTCTTTTAACTATCATGACTCAATATGGCCACAACTTATAATGCATAACTATAAGTGGGCAAACGCTGTATCAATAAACCATCTTTCATAAAATCTGAATACATATGGGCCGTCAAGGCCTCTGACATACTGTGCAAAATGAACCTCTGTCTACGAAGCCTTTAAGATTATTTGACATCAAATGGGATAGGGTACCGGCCTACCCATAAGTCAGTAGAAAAACTCTAACATGATGACTCATAGACTCGGCTGCACTCCGAATGAACTGGAGTCTTACCGATCCTTTGTTAAATGCCAATCTCGTCTACTATGAGGGCTCGTCAAACTGATTCTTTATACCTGCATGCATGAATGCAGCGTCCCCAACAAAAGGACGTCAGTACGAATAATGTACTGAGTATGTAAGGCAGAACTGAACATAACAGCAAGTCAACATTAATTAAAGACATATAAGAATCAACCTGAATCTTTAAAGTGCCACCGTATATGCATACTTATTATACTTACATATAAACAATGCTTTTCTTTGAGACTATTATCCATATCGTATGATGCATGACTGCCCAACTAATCAGTGGTAACTGCCCGATCGGCCGTAACTCGGTGATATATATGTAACTGCCCAACCGGCCATAGCTCGGTGGTAGATACATGACTGCCCGACCGGCCGTAACTCGGTAGTAAATATGTAATTGCCGAATCGGACGTAGCTCGGTGGTAAATGAATATGCATGTCTGCCCAACCGACGGTAAATAATGATACATAACTGCCCAATCAGTGGTAACTGCCCGACCGGCCGTAGCTCGGTGGTAAATGCATAAAGATGCATATACATGTATCACTATATTATAATTCATTATGCGATAGTTCATAATCAATTTTCAAGTGTAACTTGTCACAAACAACTGCAAACTATAATATTAATATGTTCTACAATCAATTATTGATCACAATATGACTACTCTCCTATTAAATATCATGTAATAACACAATAATGTAAGTCTAATATTATAAATAATCACATTATATAATACGCATATAATTACTGCATGTTTAGTTAAACTATAAAAATTATATTTATAAACAAATCCCAACACATATATTTGCAACACAAGTTCTCTATCGTATACCTCAATATGGACTAGGGACATACGTAGACATACTTGAATATCACTTTACCGGAATGAATAACATAGGCATCCTTAACTGCTAAGAGTAGAATCACTTATGGAATAGCATTACGTTTACGTATTGTTACTTGGATCATGCGAAAAGGAACGAAGGAATAGCCTTAACATACCTTTGCTTACGCTAATGAGGAAGAACCCATTAGAGGTAACTGGGCTATAGAACAAATCAATCACTGGACGTGAATGACCATGGCAAACAAATGGCACTGCCCCTTTCTTTTAATCCATTTTCACGAAACCCCAACCTAAAACCTTAACTATGTTTCTGTATATTAGCCTTTCAAATACCACCGTCTTCAAGTTGGGCAAAGGATAGACCTAACGGTCATAACACAATGGTAAATATGTAAATGCCCAACCGACTGTAGGTAAAAGGGACTCACTTTAGGGATTACTAATCTACAAATCTCACAAACCATGCCACCTTGAATTGTGACTTAAAGAGTCACGTATATGGCTGCCGCATTTGGGGGGCTAAAAGACTTATCCAAGATATATCCAAAATTTTATGATTAACTAATTAATCTTCCACAAAAATTATTAATTAACCAATTATTCACATAATTAAGAATCATCTTAAAATACTATCATGCTCATGTGGTACCATATAAAATCAATACATACACTATTATTTCATTAAAATATCCATGTAAAAATGCATATATTTTCTCAACTTCTAATTTCCCTATAAAGAGTACAAATTTTCGTATGCTTAATTCTTAAAATGGTAAAAAGATAACCTTCTTTTCTTCTGAGAAAATAATTTCTATCTTTTACAATAAAGAAATTCTCATAAACTTCCTCATATCATGTGTATAATTTAAAATATATTCGAAAGTAGTAATATTAAAAACTATATAAAATCATTTTTTTCAAACTTTTTACAAAAATGTTCCACTCAATATAAATACCATATCAAAATGTATCTAACGGTATCAAGGTTGTTAAACTTACGGGGTCTTATGGTCACAAATCCTCTGTAGAAAAGTACGGGATGTAACAATTTTGCAGATGGGTGGCAAGGGTCAAGGTAACTCCCTCTTTTCCCCCCTCTTCAGAGATGCCTATGTCTTATCCTCCACCACACGGCTATACTGAGCTGCCACAACATCACTAGGCCTACACTTTCATTCAGACACCAGGTCTTCCATCACAGGGCCATAGGACTATACGTATGGCATACTCTCCAACTGCCTCACAGCCACGTGGATCGCAACCATCTGCATCATAGCGACGTGGATCGCATCCCTACATATCACATCCACATGAATCGCATCCATCCATATCACAGCCACTCAGGTCACAGCCATCAGTATCACAGCCACATGGATTGCATCCAGCTATGTCGCAGTCACAGGGATCGCAGACATCTTCATCATCGACTCCATCCATTTCAGGCCTTCGCCTGCGAGACACTAGCTCTAAGCCCCCTACACTGTCTACACATTCCTCTGATACACATGCGGAGGATGATGATCCAGAGGTAGTGCATTATGATCTGTATGGCAGGATCATCATAGTCCTTGAAGGTGACAGGTAAGAGTTATTTATTATTTTTGCGTCTATTATTTTATAATATTTTTACTAATATATTCATGTGTTTTTAATGTTAAATTGCAGGTTCAAGTCGGGTAAGTAGACTAAGAAAATAATCACCAATGCCATCAAAAAACTTTATGATGGCCCTTAAGCGACTTGGACTAATTTTCCATTCTCGCTGAAGGAGCAAATTTTCGATCAGTTTAAGGTATAAATATTCTTTTAAGCAGTTTAATAATTTATATTTATGATGTTTCCATCTAATATTTAACTTTTGAAATGCAGATCAAGTGTGTATGTTGAACTTCTTTAATATCTCTTTTGTATAGCTTTCTTGAGAGATAAAAATTTCATCCTTCATTTGCTTGACTTCTAGGCCCAAGTAGTATGACATGAGCCCTACGTTTGTCATCTCGAACTCACGAGACATATCTTTCTAAAAAACTTCAAACAAACTTGGATTATTACTCGTAAAAATAAGATCATCAACATAAAGACAAACAAGTAAGATATCTCCATTAGTATGAACTTTAAGGTAAAGAGCATATTCATGGAGACAACGAGTAAACCCATTGTCTTGAAAATACTTTTCGATGCAACTATTCCATGCTCGTGGGCCTTGATTTAATCCATATAAAGCTTTCTTCAAATGCAACACTTAGCTTCATGGTTTTTGACCACAAACCCAATGGTTGTTCAACATAGACTTCTTCTTCAAGATAGCCATTCAAAAAAGCTGACTTGACATCTAGTTGATGGATCTTCCACTTCATTTGTGCCCCAAAGAGATGAGCAAACGAATCATCTCCATGTAGGAAATAGGTGCATAGACTTATTCATAGTCAATGCCTTGACTTTGCTTGTAGCCCTTATCCACAAGTCGTGCTTTGTATTTCTCCACATCTTCATCAGCATTCTTCTTTGTCTTATATACCTATTTAACTCCAATTGCTCGATGACCCTTGGGAAGAGTTGTTAACTCCTAAGTGTTATTCTTCTCTATTGACTTGATATCCTCCCCCATGGATTGTCTCCACTTTTTGACTGTATAAGCTTCATCAAAGTTCATTAGTTCACTATCAGCAAAGAGATAATATAAAAAATCAAATGTAACTTCTTTTGTTTCCTCATAGAGTTCTTGAATACTCTTTTCCTTTGCTAGTGTTCATTTGAACTTTATTGAGAAGAGGGAGATGCAACATTGGTTGGAGAAAGAGGTGGAGTTGTATCATGCACAGGTTCCAGGGTCTCTAGTTCTTCTTCATCACCAAAGTATGGAAGAAAATCATATGAAGTTTCTTCCTGAGCTTCCCAATTCCATGCCAATTCTTCATCAAATTCAATATCGCGACTTACCACCACATTGCCGCTGCTTGGGTTGTATAACTTGTAGCCTTTTGAACTCGTATCATAGCCAATAAACACATGCTTGACACTTCAATAGTCAAACTTCGCTCTCCCTTGTTTTGGCACATAAGCATAGGCTATGATCCCAAAGATTCTCAAGTGATTGACACTTGGCTTTCTTCCACTCCATGCTTCTTGAGGGGTTTGATCTCTAACATTCCTTGTTGGAGACCTGTTGTTCAAATAAACTGCACAAGAAATAGTTTCGGCCCAAAATTCCTTTGGCATACTTTTAGCTTTCAACATACATCTAGCCATATTAAGAATCGTTCGACACTTTCTCTCTGCAAATCCATTTTGTTGGGGTGAATATGGTACCGTTAGATGGCGACAAATTCCATGAGACTGACAGAAGTCATTAAATTCTTTTGAAGTGAATTCGCCTCCTCTATCGGACCTTAAAGCTTTTATTTCATAGCCACTTTCGTTTTCACAAGTACTTTAAAATTTTTAAACGTAGCAAAAGCTTCAGATTTTTGGTTCAAGAAATAAACTCAAGTCTTTCTACTAAAGTCATCAATGAAAACAGAAAGTATTTACTTTTACCAAAGGAGGGTGAATTGATTGGTCCACACACATCAGTGTGAACAAGCTGGAGCGGTTTGGTTGATCTTGGCATGGTCTCGTTTGGAAAACTCCTCCTTGCATGTTTTTCAAAAATACAAGCTTCACACAATTGATTGAGATGGTTGATTGGTGGTATCTCATGTACCATGTTCTTTTCTCACATTGATTTGAGCGCTTAAAAATTCAAGTGCCCAAATCGCATGTGCCAACACCATGATTCATCTTGCACATTAGCCTTCAAACACTTTGCATCAATTGTCTTAAGATTTAGAGAAAATAATCTATTCTTTGCCATATGCACTTTAGCAATTAGAATTTCACTTGAATCTCTAAGCTAAAGATGCATATTTTTCAAGTGGATGTCATATTCCTTTTCAAGAAGTTGGCCCAAACTCAAGATATTACTTTTAAATTTTGAAACATAATAAACATCTTGAATTAACTTGTGGTCACCATTTTTATAGGAGATCAGAATCGTACATATCCTTTCGATTTAAAACTTTGAGGTATCTCCAAAGGACACATTACCTCTCACCGTTTTATTGATATCCACAAACTTCTCTTTGCATCCACACATTTGATTTCTTGCTCCATTTTTCAAATATCACGAGCTGCAATCATCCATGTCTTCTTCCTTGAGTGTCATCAACAACGTTGACTAAACTTCTTCTTTCTTGTCGTCAAAAAGGTTAGCTTTTTCTTCAATATTTCTACGGCATTCCCAAGAGTAATGGCCAAATTTATGACAATTATAACACTCAATTTTTGATTTGTCATACCTTTGTCAATTATTTTCTTGGTAGTAGCCATGTCCTCTTCCTTCTCTATATCCACGGTCACGACCTCTGAATGTTTGGTGGATTTTAACTTCATTGTTGAAGTTATTACCGTTACTTCTTCCTCTTCCATAACCACTACGGCCTTGTCCTCGTCCGTTTCCTCGATAGCTCTTTTCACCTCCATAATCCTTGAAGGATGTCTGAGTTTTAAGAAGTTTCTCCAACGGCACTTCTTGTCTCCTTTTAATCTTTTCTTCGTGGGCCTGTAAAGAACTCTCCAATTGCTCTACCATTTAGATTTAGACTCCTCAATAGCACACACCACAAAATCAAATTTAGGTGTTAAAGTGCGAAGGACCTTTTCTACCACACGGGCATCTTCTATGTCCTCCCTATATCTTCTTAGTTGTTTTACAACAGCCTTCACCTTTGAACAATAATCTAAAATGTATTCGGATTCTTTCATTTTTAAAACTTCAAAATCAGCCCTTAGAGCTTGAAGTTTTACCTTCCTTACCTTGTCAACTCCTTAAAGAGAATTTTGTAAATCTCCCAAGCTTCTTTTTATGTGGTAGCATCTGCCACCTTCTCAAACATGGCATCATCCAAACATTGGTGGATGAGTGTGAGGGCTTGTTGATCCTTCTTCCTTGTCTTTGTCAAGATATCTTTTTCATTTTGAGGCAGAGCTTCCTCCTTATCGAATTTTGCATACCCTCTATCTACGATTTCCCACACATCATGGGAGCCAAGAATGACTTTCATACGTAGACACCATTTCTCATAATTATCTTTTGTGATACGGGGTAATGAAAAGATATCGAATCATTATTCACCATCAAATAATAATAATCCTATATATGAATAATATACACGGTAAATAATAATAACACAAGAGAGTAATGTCACGACCTAAATTTTTCCTCCGTATAATGTCGTGACGGTACCTAGTCTCTGCGATTAGGTAAGCCTAACATTTGCAAAATAATGAAATGAAAACATAATTTTAACACTTAATCGTCAAAAATATACAGCAAATCCCAAAACCCGGAACATTGTGAATCACAAACTACAGAAGGAAAAATCTAGTGTCTCTATACATCAAAGTCTAACAAGGAAAAATACAGAAGATAATGGACATGAGAAAGAGTAGAAGGGGACTTCGAGGTCTGCGGACGCGGGAGATATACCTTGAAGTCTCCAAAGTTGTCCCGGCTCACTGATAGTGTGGCTGATAAGGTTCACCTAGATCTGCACACAAAACACATGTGCAGAGAGTAGCACGAGTACACCACAATCGATACCCAGTAAGTGCCAAGCCTAACCTCGGTCGAGTAGTGATGAGATAAGGTCAGGGCCCTACTGGTAATTATATAAATAAGCAATATAGAGTGTAATACCGCAATAAAATAAAGGCTGAAATTTAACAACAATGGAATCATAGAAGGTAACAAATCAGTACACAGAACCACAACAGGAGATCTCCTAAGATACCGTCTCATAGTCCCAAACGTAAATGAGCAGGGTGAACTCCCGGAATACCGTTCCGTAGTTCCAAAGTAAATGTGCAGGGGAATCTCCCGAAATACCGTTCCGTAGTCCCAAAGTAAATGTGCAGGGGAATCTCACGAAATACCGTTCCGTAATCCCAAAGTAAATGTGCAGGGGAATCTCACGGAATACCATTCCCTAGTCCCAAAGTAAATATGCAAGGGAATCTCCCGGAATACTGTTCTGTAGTCCCAAAGTAAATATGCAGAGCGAGTGATAGAAATACAACTACATCATGAAATTCTTACAATTTAGCATAAGTACCAGTTAGGGAAGAAGCAGGAAATTCACTAAGCATGCTGCACATAATTCACATAAACAATTAAGACACGTAGACATGTTGTATTAGACTAAACATGCTAGTTACACATATTGGAATAACTCAATTAAGAATGAAAATAGATTAGTGTTCATAAAAATGGTATAACTCAAAATAATAGGAAAACATGTTGCTGCTCGGCAAGAAAATTGGGTTTTACCACCAACAAGCCTATGTACGTACTCGTCACCTCACGTACACGGTGCTCACATAGCACAATAGTTCCAAATCTTAAGGGGATTTCCACCACGTAAAGTTAGGCAAGTCACTTACCTCGAACCAAGCTCAATCAATCGTTCACAATGCCTTTCCCATGAATATCCGGCTCCGAATGGCCCAAATCTAGCCAAAAACAATTACATATCATAAATACAACAATAATAGACTCATCTAATTAACGAAATCAACATTTTGACGAAAATTCCGAAATTAACTCAAAATCGCCCGTGGGACCCACGTATCGGAACACGACCAAAGTTACCGAATAAATGCCCATCCCACTACGAGTCCAACCATACAAATTTCACCAAAATCCGACATCAACTCGAGCCTCAAAACTTCAATTAATGTCTATAAAGATTTCTACCATTTTCAACCCAATCTTTACACATTTGAAACTAACAATCTTTCCACAATCTTATTGGTATGTATACATAATACTCTTACACCCAAGAATCATACTATTAATCACCCTTTACTCCAAACCCGAAATTGAAGAATTGAGGAAAGAAATTCTTACCTCTCTGAAGCTCTAGCAAGATCCATGTGAAATCTTCAAACCTTGAACAGGAAATTGATGGATAAATGAATAAGTCTTCACTTTCTCTCTCTAAAATGCTCTCACCTCTCTCTAAAATATCAAATGAAACCCTTCAAAATGACCCATAATAGTGTTTTATAAGAATAGGGTTGGGTTTATAAAATCAGAAAAATAAAGCTCCAAAACAGGTTCTGCGATCGCATAATGGTTATGCAAACCACATATCGGTCGCATAATCGGTGTCCAAAACTGGCAGACATCTGTTTGTGTATGCGGTCACTATGCAGCCCGCATACCTGTTCAGCGGTCGCATAGTGACCGCATAACAGGTATGCGGCCGTATAGTCGACCGCAGATTTCATTCAAACTGGCCCTATTCTGCCTCACTTCTGCGGCCCATAGAGTGATTATGCGGTCGCATAATGGACCGCAGAAATGCATTTTTCTGCGTGAAATTTCTACAACCTTTGTACTATTTGATCTATCTCGACGCCACAAAAACTTAATTTCCTTAGCAAAACTTTCCGGGTCACTACACATACGTCAATATCTGGTCAACCTTTTCAATTGAATTTCGAAACCTTGGAACTTGATGTTCCAAATCATTCAAAAATATCACCGGACCCGAACTAATTAACCCCAGCAAGTCACATAACAAATGTAAAGCATAAATTGAGCAGTAAATGGGGAAACGAGGTTATAATACTCAAAATGACGGGTCGGGTCATTACATTGTCCCCCTCTTAAACAAACATTCGTCCTCGAACGGGTTTAGAATAATACTTGGAGTCTCAAATAAGTGTGGGTATTTTTTTACTCCGCCTCTCCTGCTCAATCTCCCAAGTAGCTTCTTGGACTGGCTGGCCTCTCCACTCCACCTTCACTGATGATATGTTCTTGGACCTCAGCTTTTGAACCTGCCAGTCTAAAATAGCCACCGGCTCCACATCATAAGTCAAATTACCGTCTAGCTGCACTGTACTGAAATCCAGAATATGATACGGATCTCCGACATACTTTCGGATCATGGATACATGGAACACTGGATGAACACCTGATAGACTAGGTGGCAAAGCAAGTTCATAAGCCACCTCTCCAATTTTCTTAAGTATCTCAAAAGGCCCAATATACCGAGGGCTCAACTTGCCCTTCCTCCCGAACCTCATAACGCCCTTCATAGGCGAAACCCGGAGCAAGACTCGCTCTCCAATAATGAATGCCACCTCGCAAACCTTCCAATCCGCATAACTCTTCTGTCTGGACTGCGTTGTGCGAAGTCTATCCTAAATCACCTTCACCTTTACCAAGGCATCCTGAACCAAGTCCGTACCTAATAATCTAGCCTCGCTGGGCTCAAACCAACCCACTAGGGACCGACACCGCCTACCGTACAGAGCCTCATACAGTGCCATCTGAATGCTGGACTGATAAATGTTGTTGTAAGAAAACTCTGCAAGTGGTAAGAGCTGCTCCCAAGAGCCTCATACAGTGCCATCTGAATCTGAATAGTGCCCTCGAACTGCCAGTCCGTCTGAGGGTGAAATGTTGTGCTCAACTTAACCCTAGTACCTAATTCATGTTGTATATCTCTCCAGAACCGTGATGTAAACTGCGTACCCCGGTCAGAGATAATAGATACTGGTACGCCATGAAGCCTGACGATCTCACGGATGTAGATTCGAGCTACCTGCTCGGAAGAATATGTAGTCATCACAGGAATGAAATGAGCCGACTTGGTCAGTCTATCCACAATCACCCAAACTGAATCAAACCTCCGCTGAGTCCGTGGGAGTCCAACAATGAAATCCATAGTGATCCGCTCCCATTTCCACTCCGGAATCTGTAACTTCTGAAGCAATCCACCTGGTCGTTGATGCTCATATTTTACCTGCTGGCAATTCAGACATCGAGCCACATACTCTACTATGTTCTTCTTCATTCTCCTCCACCAGTAATGTTGTTTCAAGTCCTAATACATCTTTGCGGCATCCGAATGAATAGAGTACCACGAACTGTGAGCCTCCTGGAGAATCAACTCACACAAACCATCTACATTAGGCACACATAACCTGCCCTGCATCCTCAATGCACCATCATCTTCAATAGTGACCTCCTTAGCATCACCGTGCTAGACCGTGTCCTTAAGGACAAGCAGATATGGGTCATCAAACTGACGCTCCCTGATACGATCATAAAGAGAAGACCGAGAGATCACACAAGCCAATACACGGTTCGGCTCAGAAATATCCAATCTCACAAACTGGCTTGCTAAGGCCTGAACATCCAATGCCAATGGCCTCTTTGCTGCTAGTAGATATGCTAAACTCCCCAAACTCTCTGCCCGGCGACTCAAAGCATCGACCACCACATTGGCCTTCCCAAGGTGGTACAAAATAGCGATATCATAATCCTTAAGTAGCTCCAACCACCTCCGCTGATGTAAGTTAAGATCTTTCTGCTTAAACAGATGTTGCAAACTCCGATGATCGGTGTAAATCCCACAAGGAATACCGTACAAATAATGCCGCTATATCTTCATAGCATGAACAATAGCTGCTAACTCAAGGTCGTGGATAGGATAGTTCTTTTCGTGCACCTTCAGCTATCTAGAAGCGTAGGCAATCACCCTACCGTCCTGCATCAACATCGCACCGAGACCAATCCGCGATGCATCACAATATACAGTATAAGACCCCGAACCTGTAGGAAATACCAATACTGGGGCTGTAGTCAAAGCTGTCTTGAGCTTCTGAAAGCTCTCCTCACATTCCTCTATCCACCTGAACGGAACACCCTTCTGGGTCATCCTGGTCATAGGTGCTGCAATAGATGAGAATCCCTCTACAAAGCGACGGTAATACCCTGCCAAACCAAGAAAACTCCGGATCTCTGTAGCTGAGGACGACCTAGGCTAACTCTGCACTGCTTCAATCTTCTTCGGATCCACCTGGATCCCCTCACTCGATACTATATGACCCAAGAATGCCACTTAGTCTAGCCAAAACTCACACTTTAAAATTTTTGCATATAACTTCTTTTCTCTCAAGGTCTGAAGTGCAATCCTCAGGTGCTGCTCATGATCCTCCTAACTCCGGGAGTATACCAGAATGTCGTCAATAAACACAATGACGAATGAGTCAAGATAAGGTCGGAACACACTGTGCATCAAGTGCATAAAAGCTATTGGGGCATTGGTCAACCCAAAAGACATAACAAGAAACTCATAGTGACCATATCTAGTCCTAAAAGTAGTCTTTAGGATATTCGGCTCCCGAATCTTCAACTGATGATAACCTGAACGTAAGTCAATCTTGGAAAACACTCTGGCACCCTGTAACTGATCAAATAAATCATCAATACGAGGCAATGGATACTTGTTCTTCATTGTGACTTTGTTCAACTGGCGGTAATCAATACACATCCGCATAGAACCATCCTTCTTCTTCACAAATAAGACAGGAGTACCCCAAGGTGACACACTGGGCCGAATGAAGCCTTTATCAAGCAATTCTTGTAACTGCTCTTTCAACTCCTTCAATTCAGGAGGAGCCATACGATATGGAGGAATAGAGATGGGCTGAGTGCCCGGCAACAAATCAATGCCAAAATCAATATCTCTGTCGGGCGGCATGCCCGGAAGATCAGCTGGAAACACATCTAGAAAGTCCCTCACTACTGGAACTGACTCAACTATAGGGGTATCAATACCAAAATCTCTCACATAAGTTAGATACGCGTCACACCCCTTCTCAACCATTCGTTGAGCTTTAAGAGAAGAAATGACTCTGCTGGGAGTATACTCAAGGTACCTCGCCACTATAATCACGGTAAATCTGGCATAACCAGTGTCACGGTTTTAGCGTGACAATCAAGAATATCATAATGGGGCGACAACCAGTCCATGCCTAAAATAATATCAAAGTATACCATGTTGAGTAATAATAAATCGGCTCTGGTCTCAAAACCACTAAGAGCAATCAAACATGACTGATACACGCGGTCCACAACAAGAGAATCTCCCACAGGAGTAGACACATAAATAGGGGAGCTCAAAGAATCTCGAGATATTCCCAAATATGGGGCAAAATAAGAGGACACATATGAATTCGTAGAGCCTGGGTCAAATAATACCGACGTATCTCTATGACAGACCAGAACAATACCTGTAATGAAAGAATCAGAAGCAGCTGCCTCTGTACGAGAAGGAAGTGCATAATATCTGGCCTGTCCTCCCCCTCTAGGGCGACCTCTACCTCCCCGACCTCCACTTCGAGCTGGTTGAGCAGGTGGGGTGGCAGCTGGTGTAGTAATCATAGCCTGAGGACCTGGTGGAGCATGTTGTGGCTGAATAGTTTGTGGAGGTGCACCCCTCTTAATCCTGGGGCAATCCCTCACCATGTGGCGAGTGTAGCCACACCCAAAACAAGCTCTGGGAGGGTGTGGCTATTGTGACTGGCTTGGGCCAGGTCTGCTGGACTGGCCGCTAGGAACACCACGTGCAGGAGGCATACTAGATACTGGCGATGCATAATAAGGCTCCTATGGTCTAGAAGGAGCTGGAACACCGCTGGAGGATGTAAAGGCTGAATGAACGGGGCGGCTCACATAACCCCTACCATGGCTAGCTGCTGGGGCACGAGCTCCCGACTAATAACCAGCCTCTCGAGACCTTTTGGCCTCCCTGTCCTCTCTATCCCGGGCAAACATGCCCTCGAATCTCCTGGCAATACCCACAACATGCTGATAAGAAATATCCATCTCCAATTCCCTGGCCATACTACTCCAGATACTGGGATGGAGACCCTCAATAAACCGTCGAACCCTCTCTCGAACTGTGGCAACTAAGGTCGGTGCATGTCGGGCCAAATCACTGAAGCGAACTGCATACTCTGACACAGTCATAGCCCCCTGGCGCAACTGCTCAAACTCCGCGCCATGAGTCCCTGAGGCTCTGAGGGACATACTTTCTCAAAAACATGTCCGAGAACTGAGTCCATGTAAGTAAAGCTGCCTCAGCTGGACTACTCAACTCATAAGCATGCCACCACTGATAGGCTGCTCCTCTAAGTTGGAATATGGTAAAAGAAACCTCGCGCAACTCCGCTACGCCCATAATACGGAGAATACGATGACACTCCTCCAGAAAACCCTAAGCATCATCTTTAGCCAATCCATTGAAGGTAGATGGGTGGTACTTCTTGTACCTCTCAAGTTTGAGTTGTTTCGCCTCAGAAGCTGCTGCCCTAACCTCGGGCTGAGCTGGAGCTACCTGCTGTATTGGTACAATCTCTGGAACTGGTCAACCTGAGCCCGCTGCTCTGGAGTACCGGCTACGGGAGTCTGTGCTCCTCCCCCGACCTGAGATGTGGCAGGAGCAAGTGGAATAAATCCAGCCTGAGCTAAGGTGCTGAACATGCTCAGAAACTAGGCTAGAGTCTCCTGGAGGGATGGTGCAGGAACAGGTATCTCAGGTGTCTACCCTCCAGCTTGAGCTACTAGGGGCTCCTCTGTAGCAGCTCGTGCGGGTGCTCTGGCTGCACCACGTGGACGTCCTCGGCCTCTACCCCGGCCCCGGCCTCTCGTGGCTCTAGCACGGGGCGCAGGTTCCTGGTCATCACATCCGCTTATACGTGTCCTCACCATCTATGAGAGAATAGAATTCAGAAGTTTAGAATCTTTGAAGTCAACAATTTTTGCACGACAAGGAATCAAAGTAGTAAAATTTTCCTAACAGTTTCATAGCTTCCCGAAGATAAGTACAGACGTCTCAGTACCGATCTGCAAGACTCTACTAAACCGGTTTGTGACTCACGACACCTATGAACCTAGAGCTCTGATACCAACTTGTCACGACCCAAATTTCCCCTCCGTATAATATCGTGACGGCACCTAGTCTCTACGACTAGGTAAGCCTAGCATTTGCGAAATAATGAAATAAAAACATAATTTTAACACTTAACCGTTCAAAAATACACAGCAAATCCCAAAACCCGGAAAATCGTGAATCACGAACTACAGAAGGAAAAATCTAGTGTCTCTATACATCAGAGTCTAATAAGGAAAAATAGAGAAGATAATGGACATGAGAAAGAGTAGAAGGGGACTCCGAGGTCTGCGGACGCGGCAGATATACCCTGAAGTCTCCAAAGCTGTCCCGGCTCACTGATAGTGCGGCTGATAAGGTGCACCTGGTTCTGCACACAAAAAATATGTACAGAGAGTAGCATGAGTACACCACAATCGGTACCAGTAAGTGCCAAGCCTAACCTCGGTTGAGTAGTGATGAGGTCAGGTCAGGGCCCTACTGGTAATTATATAAATAAATAATATAGCGTGTAATACCGCAATAAAATAAAGGCTGAAATTTAACAACAATGGAATCATAGAAGGTAACAGCTCAGTACACAGAAACACAACAGGGGATCTCCCGAGATACCGTCTCGTAGTCTCAAACGTAAATGAGCATGGGGATCTCCCAGAATACCGTTCCATAATCCCAGAGTAAATGTGCAGGGGAATCTTCCGGAATATCATTCCGTAGTCCCAAAGTAAATGTGCAGGGGAATCTCCCGGAATACCGTTCCATGGTCCCAAAGTAAATGTGCAGGGGAATCTCCCGGAATACCGTTCCATAGTCCCAAAGTAAATATACAGGGGAATCTCTCGCTATACCGTTTCGTAGTCCCAAAGTAAATATGCAAAGTGATAGAAATACAACTACATCACGAAATTCTTACAATTTAGCATAAGTGCCAGTCAGGGAAGAAGCAGGAAATTCGCTAAGCATGCTACAAATAATTCACCTAAACAACTAAGACACGTAGACATGTTGTATTAGACTAAACATGATAGCTACACATATTGGGATAACTCAATTAAGAATGAAAATAGATTAGTGTTCATTAAAATGGTATAACTCAAAACAACGGGAAAACATGTTGCTGCTCGGCAAGAAAATTAGGTTTTACCAGAACAAGCCCGTGTACGTACTCGTCACCTCACGTACACGGTGCTCACATAGCACAATAGTTCCAAATCTTAAGGGGATTTCCCCCACGCAAAGTTAGGCAAGCCACTTACCTCGAACCAAGCTCAATCTATGAAGATTTATACCATTTTCAACCCAATCTTTACCAATTTGAACCTAACAATCTTTCCACAACCTTATTGGTATGTATACATAATACTCTTACACTCAAGAATCATACTATTAATCACCCTTTACTCCAAACCCTAAATTGAAGAATTGAGGAAAGAAATTCTTACCTCTTTGAAGCCATAGCAAGATCCTTGTGAAATCTTCAAACCTTGAACAGGAAATTGATGGATAAATGACTAAGTCTTCACTTTCTCTCTCTAAAATGCTCTCACCTCTCTCTAAAATATTAGATGAAACCCTTCAAAATGACCCCTAATAGTGTTTTATAAGAATAGGGTCAGGTTTATAAAATCAGAAAAATAAAACTTCGGAACAGGTTTTGTGGTCGCATATGCGACCGCATATCGGTCGCATAATCGGTGTCCAAAACTGGCAGACATATGTCTATGTATGTGGTCACTATGCGACCGCACTACTGTTATGCGGTCACTAAGATTTCATCCAAACTGGCCCTCTTCTGCCTCACTTCTGCGGCCATTATGCGGCCCACAGAGTGATTATGTGGTCGCATAAGGGACCGCAGAAATGCGTTTTTCTGCGAGGAATTTCTACAACCTTTGTACTATTTGATCTATCTCGATGCCACAAAAACTTAATTTCCTTAGCAAAACTTTTCGGGTCACTACACATACGTCAATATCTGGTCAACCTTTTCAACTGAATTTCGAAACCTTGGAACTTGGTGTTCCAAATCATTCAAAAATTTCACCGGACCCGAACCAATTACCCCCGGCAAGTCACATAACAAATGTAAAGCATAAATTGAGCAGTAAATGGGGAAACGAGGTTATAATACTCAAAACGACGGGTCGGGTCGTTACAAGTAACAACGACACCAACTCTTTTAATGAGGTAAAATACAATACTCGAGCGGAGCAATATAATTATTATAATATTACAACTTAGTAGTGTCAAGAGATTACTACAATTTTGAAAGAAATAACACTCTTTATTTAAAAATACATCACTACAATATTACTCACACTTACTATTTATCTCACATAACTGAAGAATGGAGACCTCTATTTATAATAAGAGATGGCGTCCAACTACTACAAAGAAAATAGCTTGTTGTTTTAGTCTTATAATTTTTCAACAAAGTTAGGCATCTCCCATCCCATTTACAAAGTTGTACCTCTCATCCCATCTTTTTCTTTTCTTTTTGTTGTCTTCAATATATGAGACCCAGAGTTCATTCATAAACTGATAGCTTGTTCATTCATAAGCCCCTGCACTAAAGGGCGGGCTCATGAATTCAATTGTCGAGGCTGCTTTTTGGTTAAAGCCTAATGGAATAAAATCGGACAATACCTTGGCAGTTAGGGCCTGCATTTTTAGGTGTCAATTGGAAATGTTTGTAGTCAGTGACCTAGCCAGGAATTCCGTCAAGGGTATTCAAACTTTAAATAAGTCAATAATTTTTGTTGTCGATGAATGGTTACCAAAAATTTTAGAGCAAATTACACAATATTTAACTAAACAATAAAAGCTTATAATAGAACTATAATTTTATAAATAAAAATTAAAATAACGAAAAGACAACATTATAAATTTAACTAATAAAAGTAAGCATAAAAAACAAAGGAAAGAAATAATCGAGAGGATTTGTAGGTTGTAGAGAGATTTTGTTTAAAAATTTTTGTAGAGCTTGACTTTTAAATTATAAATTTTATTTAAGAAATAACTTTTAGTTAAGAAATTGCTTTTAGATTAGTTGTTTATTTCTACACAAATTTTAAGTTTTAAGAGTTATTTTATTAGGATTATTTTAAGATTAAAAAGGAATTAAATAGACTACACATGGTGTTCTCCGTTTAGTTTTGGCAAATAAAATGGGCAAAACTTTGATCCCGCGAACAACACTTCACTTTGAACACTCTGAACCATTAGAATGCCTCACTCAACTGTGTTAAGGGTGTTCAAAATATATTATAAAATCATATAAAGTAATATTAAACTTATATATACGGTATAATATTTTGGCGAAGGGTGTGCGCTTCACCACCCTTGGCATAGGGTGGCTACGCCACTGTTTGTAGTTAGAATTGTTTTAACTTGTGGGGTAAGCATGTGGATGAATGCTGAAATGGTGTATTTTGAAAGGTAACTTATCCAAACATGATGGAATTTATTGAGTTCCTTGGAGCTGATATGAAGATCTCTGATATGTCATTTTCAGTGTGCTTAGACTAAGGCCGTGGTTGCGAATGGGGTACCCGAAATGGATTCTCTAGTTTGTTTGCACAAAAGAAGAATGTGTTGAATCCATATTTTTTGCAAATGATTCGAGAAATTATGAGGTTTAATCAGGATGTCATAAGGTACATACAATATCTTTAGTTTTTTACATGTGACTTCTTATCAGTAAGCAAGTTCACTTTACATAGTTGATCACTGATCTCTTAGAGCACCGATTCTTTTTGGTTCATTTCAAGATATGCATTTGATGGAAATGGACTAAATCCGTATAGGTGATACCAAGTAGAAGACTAGTGCTTACTAGAAGACTCTTAGTGTATTAGAGAAATAACCACTAGAGTATCAGAGAACCCCTAGTGCTAGATAAGCCATAAGTACGGAGTATTAAAATATGTTGGACCCACACAAAGCATTCGTGATATTAAGGATTCATACGGCCGACCCCAACTAGCTTGGGATTGAGGCATTGTTGTTGTTCTTGTTGGACTAAATCCTTATGTTTCATACCCTTTGGGTACTTAAGATTTGACGAAAGAGCTGTCTCCAAGTAGTTTAATTTCTATTCCGGGGTCGTTTGCACATAATTTGACATCCGGTCACTATTTGAACTTAAACTTTTAATTTTTCATCAAAATTCCATATCTCGGGCTAGGGGCCTCGGAATTTGATTCCGGGCATACGCCTAAGTCCCAAATCACGAAAAAAACCTACCAAAGCTATCAAAATACTGATCCGAGTCTGTTTGCTCAAAATGTTGACCAAAGTCAACTCATTTGAGTTTTAAAGCTCTAATTCACATTTTAATTCATTTTTCACCTGAAAACATTCCGAAAATTTTTTATGGACTGCATACTCAAGTCGAGTAATGGTCAATAGTGCTTAGATCAAATAATTAATCATTAAATTTAAAGATGACATTTTGGGTCATCACATTATCTTCCTTCTTTCTTCATTTCTTAAAATAAAGATCTTACTGCGATAATGATATATGTTAATATATACAAAACGTATATATAAAAAATATACATTGAATTAACACATATAAAATATACATAAAAAATACATCTTCAATTAAGATGACGCGTAGACATGTGAAATACACATAAAAATATATCTTAAATTTAATTAAGATGGCATATAAATATACAAAAAAATATATGCATAAAAAATACATCCTGAATTAAAATGGTACTTGACATATAAAATGTGTTTGAAATATACATTAAAAATACATCTTAAAATAAGATGGCACTTCACAAATAAATATACAACAATTATATACATAAAAATACATTTTGAATTAAAGTGATACTTGATATACAAAGTATAAAAGACGTATAAATCCATACATCTTGAATTTAGGTAGCATTCACATATGCATCAGGTTTTAAAAAATGGAGTGAAGAAGATGAATGTTGGAAAGAGAGAATGGAGATGGACAAAAAAAGTACTTTCTGTGATTAGTGACTTAGTTAACTTATTAAATGTTGAGCTTAGTTTTTATAATATGCTAATAATGAAAAACAAGTGCTCTTTATGGAATAAACAATAAATGATGCTAATTATTTAAATAATAGTTAAAAAAGGATCAAGCGTGTAAAAAGGCCAAAAATTTGACCTAATTATTTACCGGGGCCGGCTCTAATAGTTATACTGACTCAACTCTCTCAATATAGTAAAATAGCTGTCTGGCCCTATATATATATATATATATATATATATATATATATATATATATATATATATATATATATATATATATATTACTTTTGTACTTTTTATATAAAAGAAAAGAAAAGAAAACCTTTTAGATATATTAATAATATAAATATTTGACTTAGTTAAAAATAGTAAAAATATGTTGGGATAGTCGTATGGAAAGTATTAAAGCAATATGATTTGATTCTTTTCCAAATGCTTGTATTGCTTATAGAATAATGTTAACAGTCCTATAACAATTACTTCAGCAGAAAGAAGTTTTTCAAAATTAAAATTAATAAAATCTTACCTAAGATCAACAATGTCTCAAGAAATATTAAATGACTTGGCTATATTATCAATTGAAAAGGAATTATTAGAAAAAATTATATAAAAAATTTATTAACAAATTTGCATCTCAAAAAGGTAGAAAAATAAATTTTAAATAAAACTATATATCATAACGTTCTTATAAATACTTAGGCCCTATATTAAACTTTAGCCTTAGCCGCTTGAGCCGCCCCTGTTATTTACGAACCGAGAGACACAACGCAACTCACAGTTGTTGCGACATGACGATGAGAAGATATTTTTGAATTATCAAATTACAATGTAAGAATTATGAATTAAATTATAATATTTTGCTTTATGTTTAATTTCTCAAACGTGAGATTAATTTTTTTCATGCTTAGCATATATTCCCTTTGTCCTAATTTACGTGGCACTGTCGAATTTCGAGACTCAAACTTATTTTGACCGTGAATTCGGACATAAAATATTTAAATTTCTTACAATAAAATTTACATATTTGAAAAGTATGTAAAAAGTACTTTTAAATCACAATAATTAACAATTTAAAATATTTGAAAGGCATATGAAAATATAACCGTCAAAATAAAACTCATTTGACTTTCAAAATTCAAATAGCGACGAAGGGGGTAATTCTGAAACGAAGAGAGAAACAAATACAATGTGTTCCAAATGTACTTAATCCTGAGATTTTCAATTTTACTGCTTTATCCTGGGGTAACTTATTCTGGTATTACTATTCCACCCTCTGACATGTATAAGTTATCCAGGTACTATTTTTAATCTTGGAATAACTTGTCCGATTATTAGCAACCAAAGAAGGGATAGTGTAGTCTAAATTTTTATCCCATGATTATTTTGCTTATTCATCATACCAAACGACCCCTTAGTGTATATTAAAGTTATGGATTCGTAACTTTAGCCCAAACCATGCATGTATTAAAAAAAAACTATGTAAGTATAAATAACATATTTCAAATCGAGTAAATCAAATAGAATACAGTAAAATGTTGCAATTTCGAATTTACAAAGTTTAAAATTTTGAATCCGCCTTAGCTTAGTACTAAATGCAGGAATAGGATACCAGTGTTTATTTTAGTAAGGAAAAGAAAAATATTGGATGGGTCTGTGAACAAAAAACCCATGACCTTATCTTAATACTTTATGCGAACTTATTTCCTTTTTAGTTTGTGTCAAAAAGAATGATATTTTTCCTTCTTTGAAAATAATTTACCTTTATGCAAAGATTTATAACCAGACAAAATATATGTGGCTCATTTTACACCACTAATTCAAAAATCTTATATATTTTCTTAAAGTCCGTGCCCAATAAATTGATTCAAACCAAGGGAGTATATACTATATCACAGGCTAAGCAGTAAGACAGAATAGCGCCCACTCTCTGTTTCCTTAGTTCCACTTGGTTTTTAGTTTGGTGTCTTTATTGTAGTGAGCCAACCAATCCTCACTAGCCATTGCCTTTGCTTTTGCATAGCAGCAGTGAATAGAAGTTAGGGAGAGTTCAGTACTGTGACAGTATTGGTTGAGTCTGCTAAATATTTTATTTTCCACAAATAAAGGAGAATACCATTCCTTTAATTCCTTGTATTTGTCTCCATTATCATTAAGGTATGGGGTGTTATCAGTTTACTGTCTTACTAATAATATGGCTATGCATTCTACATTTTACAGTTCTATATTTCATCTTAACTATTTTTGCACAAGTAGGGAAAAACATGAAAATAGCAGTAGTTGGGGCAGGAATAAGTGGACTTGTTTCTGCATATGAATTGGCAAAAGCTGGTGTTAAAGTTGTGGTTTATGAGAAGGAAGATTATCTCGGCGGCCATGCCAAGACTGTTACTGTTGATGGCGTTGATCTTGACCTTGGTTTTATGGTCTTCAATAGGGTAAGCATAGGGTGCGCTTGACCACCCTTGGCATAGGGTGGCTACGCCACTGTTTGTAGTTAGAATTGTTTTAACTTGTGGGGTAAGCATGTGGATGAATGCTGAAATGGTGTATTTTGACAGGTAACTTATCCAAACATGATGGAATTTTTTGAGTTCCTTGGAGTTGATATGAAGATCTCTGATATGTCATTTTCAGTGTGCTTAGACCAAGGCCGTGGTTGCGAATGGGGTACCCGAAATGGATTCTCTAGTTTGTTTGCACAAAAGAAGAATGTGTTGAATCCATATTTTTGGCAAATGATTCGAGAAATTATGAGATTTAAGCAGGATGTCATAAGGTACATACAATATCTTTAGCTTTTTACATGTGACTTCTTATCAGTAAGCAAGTTCACTTTACATAGTCGATCACTGATCTCTTAGAGCACCGATTCTTTTTGGTTCATTTCAAGATATGCATTTGATGGAAATGGACTAAATCCGTATAGGTGATACCAAGTAGAAGACTAGTGCTTACTAGAAGACTCTTAGTGTATTAGAGAAATAACCACTAGAGTATAAGAGAAGCCCTAGTGTATAAGCCATAAGTATGGAGTATTAAGGATTCATATAGCCGACCCCAACTAGCTTGGGATTGAGGCATTGTTGTTGTTCTTGTTGGACTAAATCCTTATGTTTCATACCCTTTGGGTACTTAAGATTTGACGAAAGAGCTGTCTCCAAGTAGTTTAATTACTAACAAATATGTTTCTGACTGCAATGCAGTTATCTCGAGGCACTTGACTGCAATACTGACATTGATTACAACGAAATGTTAGGGCATTTTATTAAATCACATGGCTATTCGGAATTATTTCAGAAGGCTTATCTGGTGAGATTGCTGTTTGGCTTAGTTCTTGATTTTGATACTTGTATTGGCCTTTTTGTTCATTCAACAATTGTCCTTTCTATAAGCAATTTACGCATATGTTTCACAGATTCCAATATGTGCTTCAATCTGGTCCTGTCCCTTAGCAGGAGTATTGGGCTTTTCTGCTGATTACATTCTTTCATTCTTCCGCGATCACCATCTTCTGCAGGTTCTTTTTCTCTTATCTACTGTTCAATTAGCGTACTTCGTGTGTAGATTACAGCCAATTGTTAAAATGTGTTGCATGCAACAGACTGAACTTGAATGCTTACATATATCAGTTTATTATCTTTGTGCCTAAGGGTGCTTTTGTGTCTTTCTTTACAGCTCTTTGGGCTCCCTCAATTGCTCACTGTAAGATGGCAATCACATACAACAAGGTGATTTTTTTAATTCATGGATACCACAAAGTTTTTACTGATTTCCCTGAGGAAAACGTCAGGCAATTACCAATTTTAAGCATGTATCATCCTTGAGAGTAATTTGATGGGGACATTGAATGCAGGTTAAAGAGGAGCTGGAGAAGAGAGGCTGCCAAATAAGTGTTGCGGAAGCCAAATGTATATAGTGTGAATGAGTCACAATTACTATACCAAAAATTATGACAACCACTAAATAATAAACAAGACAATAAGACAACAATAAAAGAACACCAGAATTTACGAGGTTCGGCCAATTTTGCCTAATTCCTCGGACACAAATAATATTTTATTCCACTCCAATTTTACAAGTGAAATAATACTAAAGAGAGAAGATACAAATGCCTAAAAAAGGCAAATGAGAGGTGTACTTAAATCCTAAATATTAGGCCTCCTTTTATAGGGTGAAATTCCCATTCAAAATTGTCATCCACCGATGTGGGACTTTTGACAATTTCAACAAATCTCCACCTTGGCAAAATTCCACATCTTCAATTTTCTCTCAATAACAAATTTTGGTTGTGTCTTCATCTTCAATCTTTAGTGTTCAACAATGTTGATCAAATCCAAACAATGTTGAAACTTGACCGCAGTCATCACTTTTGTCAGCATATCAGCAGGGTTCTCCGTAGTATGAATTTTCTTCACCGTGACTCCACCTTCTTCTATGATTTCTCGTACGAAATGATACCGAACATCAATGTGCTTCGTCCTTGCATGATAAACTTGGTTCTTCGCTAATTGAATAGCACTTTGACTATCACAAAAAATTGTAATATTTTTTTGTTCAATACCAAGCTCTTTTAGCAACCCCTGAAGCCAAATTGCCTCCTTCACAGCCTCTGTAATAGCCATGTACTCTGCCTCTGTTGTAGAAAAAGCAACTGTTGACTGCAAAGTAGACTTCCAACTAATTGGTGCCTTTACAAAAGTAAATACATAATCGGTAGTTGACCTTCATTTGTCCAGATCACCCGCAAAATCTGAATCATAATATCCAACTACAGACCGATTGCCTTCCTGCTCAAAAACTAACCCAACATCTATAGTACTATGAATATACCGTAGAATCCATTTCACAGCTTGCCAATGCTCCTTTCCTGGATTATGCATATATCTGCTAATAACTCCAACGGCTTGTGAAATGTCAGGTCTCGTACAAACTATTGCATATATCAAGCTACCAACAGCATTTGCGTATGGTACCCTTGACATATACTCCTGTTCAGTTTCATCCTTTGGCGACGTAGTAGTACTTAGCTTAAAATGGGGAGCAAGTGGCGTACTAATTGGCTTAGTCTTCTTATCTATGCCAAAACGCTGTAGTACTCTCTTCAGATATTCTTTCTGAGATAAACAGAGTTTCTTTGAACGTCTATCTCTTATTATCTCCATGCCAAGAATTTTCTTTTCCTCTCCCAGATCCTTCATCTCGAACTCCTCCTTCACTTGAATCTTCAACTTATCAATTTCTTCTGAATTCTTGGAAGTTATCAACATATCATCAACATATAGGAGAAGATATACAAAGGAACCATCATTAAGTTTCCGCAAATACACACAATGATCGTATTTGCTTCTCTTGTACCCTTGCCGCAATATAAACTTGTCAAATCGCTTGTACCATTATCTAGAAGATTGTTTCAATCCGTAAAATAATTTTTCAAGTTTGCATACCATATTTTCTTTTCCAGCAACTTTGAATCCTTCTGGCTGATTCATCTAGATTTCTTCCTCCAAGTTTCCATGTAAAAACGCAGTTTTTACATCCATCTGAACTAGTTCCAAATCCAACTGTGCTACCAAAGCCAACATAATTATAATGGAGGAATGTTTTACAACTGGAGAAAATACTTCATTGTAATAAATTCCCTCCTTCTGAGCATATCCTTTGGCCACCAATCTTGCTTTGTAGCGAACATCTTCTTGGTTAGGAAATCCTTCTTTCTTTGCAAATACCCATTTGCACCCAATTGTTTTCTTTCCCTTCGGGAGATTGGCCAATTTCCATGTATGATTCTGATGAAGGGACTGCATTTCTTCATTCATGGCAATCCTCCACTTATCTTCTTCTGAACTTTGGATTGCGTCTTTATAAGTGGTAGGAACACCATCAGCTACAATTGAGGTTGCACAAGCAACCGTCTCTATGAGACGAATAGGTTTCGTTATTGTCCTTTTTGGCCTGCTGGTTGCTATTGATTCAAGTTGTTGTCGAGGTTCCTGAGTTGGAATCTCCCTCTCTACTGGCTCTTCTTCCAGAGGGTAATCTTCATGAGTTTCCTCCTCTGCTTCTTGTGTAGGAAAAATAAATTTTCCCTCAAACTCCACCTGCTTTGATGCACCACCAGTTTGTTTGACATCTTCAACTGTCACCTTATCTGTTATGGCAGATTCATCAAAGGTAACATCTCTGCTGAATATAATATTCCTTGTCTCTGGACACCATAAGCGGTATCCTTTGACTCCAGAAGTAATCCCCATAAATATAGCCTTCTTTGCTCTCAGATCCAATTTTAACTCTTTCACATGATAGTATGCAATTGAGCCAAACACGTGCAAAGAGTCATAATCTACAGCAGGTTTTCCATACCATTTTTCAAATGGTGTCTTGCCATCAATAGCAGCAGATGGTAGACGATTAATGAGGTGGCATACATATGTAATTTCCTCAGCCCAAAATTCTTTGCCCAAGCCAGCATTGGACAACATACACCGTACCTTCTCCAGCAAGGTCCGGTTCATATGTTCTGCCACTCCATTCTGTTGTGGTGTATGTCTGACAGTGAAGTGTCGGACGATGCCATCATTTTCACAAACCTTATTGAAATGATCATTTTTGTATTCACCTCCATTGTCTGTGCGAATACACTTGATCCTCC
Organism: Nicotiana tabacum; assembly: GCF_000715075.1. Lineage (NCBI taxonomy): Eukaryota > Viridiplantae > Streptophyta > Magnoliopsida > Solanales > Solanaceae > Nicotiana > Nicotiana tabacum. Next base: position 19,358,265 of record NC_134093.1, on the reverse strand, counting down.
TGCCTGTTTGATTTTCCACCATCGTCTTCCATTTGAGAAAAATTCCCAACACTTTATCTTTCCTCTTCATTGTATACACCCACACTCTTCGGGAAAAATCATCAACAAAGGTTACAAAATAGTGCTTCCCACCCAATGAAGGTGTTTTGGAAGAACCCCAAACATCAGAGTGTACATAATCCAAAAAGCCTTTAGTATTATGGATCGTTGTATCAAATTTAACCCTTGTCTGTTTCCCTTTGACACAATGCTCGCAAAACTCCAAGTTGCAAGTCTTTACGCCTTTAAACAATCCTTGATTAGATAGAGCTTTCAAGGATTTCCCTCCAGCATGTCCCAAGCGCATGTGCCATAGCCTGGTTGCTTCTGCCTCTTTGTCATCACTGGATGTCACTGTTGCTGTCCCAATAACTGTACTACCACGATAGCGGTACATGTTATTGTTCTTCCGATTGGCCTTCATTACCACTAGTGCACCGTAGCATATTCTCATCACTCCATTTTCTGCAATGATTTTGAACCCTTTTGATTCTAGGGCTCCCACAGAGATGAGATTCTTCTTCAAACCCGGTACATATCGAACATCTGTTAATGTTCTGATCATTCCATCATGGATCCTTAATCTTATTGAACCAATGCCATATGAGGTAAGAGGGCTGTTATCCGCTGTGTGGATGACTCCATATTCTCCTTCTTGAAAATTCACGAACCAGCCCTTGTTGGGACACGTATGATAGCTATAAGCCGAGTCCATCAACCATATGTCTGATGATGTTGATAACTCTGTTGTAACTAATGAGAAGTGTGAATCATCACAATCAGCTACATTTGAATCCATAATGGCCTTTCCATTGTTATGTCTGGCCTTATTCTTCAACTTCGGACAGTCTTTCTTCTAGTGCCCCTTTTCTCGACAAAAGGCACATTCATCTTTGCTGGGTCTAGATCTCGACTTGGATCTTCCCTTCTTAGTCCTCGTTTGATTTTGAGGACGACCCCTCACAATTAGTGCTTCTCCTTCTCCGCCCTTCTGTTTTTCTCCCTTTCTTTGTTCATAGCTGTACAAAGCCGAACAAACTTCTCTGAGAGAAATTTCGTCATTTCCATGGAGTAGAGTAGTTTCAAGGTGCTCGTACTCATTAGGAAGTGACCCCAACAACATCAAGGCCAAGTCACCGTCATCAAAAGTTGCATCCATATTTTGCAAATCTGTGACCAACTTATTGAAACTGGTGATATGTTCATTCATTGTGGTACCAGGAACATAGGTGAAGCGAAACAGTCTCTTCTTCATGTACAATTTATTTTGACTGTTTTTCTTCGAAAATTTATCCTCCAGTGCTTTCCATAATTTACTTGCAGAAGTTTCCTTTGTGTATGGATATTTTTGCTCTCTAGCAAGGTAGGATCGAATGGTACCGCAAGCAACACGATTGATAATTTTCCAATCTTCTTCTCCAATAACATCTGGCTTCTTTTCTTCAATGGCAAGATCTAGCCCTTGTTGAAAAAGAACATCTAGAACCTCGCCTTGCCACATCCCAAAATGTCCTGACCCGTCAAAAATTTTTACCGCAAATTTCGAATTTGACATAATTCTTGTCATAAGCGAAGATGCCAACGATGACGTATTATTGACACTTGATGTAGATTCTTCTTGTTTATTGTCTTCCATTTTGACACAAATATTATTTAGTAGCTGACGACACAAATCAAGATTATTTTATTTCTGGTGTGGAAGATCAGACTAAGCTGCAACCACAGAGCATACTCAGACAGAACCTTGACTCAGTTACCAAGATAGATCTTTTCTGATGTGGAAGATCAGACTATGCTGCAACCACAGAGCATATTTAGACAGTACCTTGGCTCTGATACCAATTGTTGCGGAAGCCAAATGTATATAATGTGAATGATTCACAACTACTATATCAAAAATTATGACAACCACTAAATAATAAACAAGACAATAAGACAACAATAAAAGAACACCAGAATTTACGAGGTTCGGCCAATTTTGCCTAATTCCTCGGACACAAATAATATTTTATTCTACTCCAATTTTACAAGTGAAATAATACTAAAGAGAGAACATACAAATGCCTTAAGAAGATAAAAAAGGCAAATGAGAGGTGTACTTAAATCCTAAATATTAGGCCTCCTTTTATAGGGTGAAATTCCCATTCAAAATTGCCATCCACCGATGTGGGACTTTTGACAATTTCAACAATAAGAACTGGTTGTGAAGTAAATTCTGTATCGACAGATGAAGAAGGTCTAACTTGGTTTTATTTTTTGCTTGTTGCAAGAGTTTGTCGTGCTGTTTATATTTTCATGATAGTAGATGGGCATATATCCGTTGGATAACAGATAGGCTATTACCTAATGGCAATTTATTTAATGAAAAAACTCAATCACTTTATGTGTTTAAAATGATCCTTTGTAAAGGCAAAACCAGAAATGAGGAAGATAGGTTTTCATTGATATACCATTAGTGATTCATTTTACAATACTGGTGTTAGCGCCAGCTTACGCACACCTCGACTATTTCGCTGGATACCTTCTACCTCCCACCAGTACAGATAATGGGTAACTCCATCCACCAAGGCTTAGCTAAATAAGAAGAAATCACATAATATTTTTTGCTCCACCGGGTTTTAAACCATGGTGTTCAATTTTTATACCCACCTAATTGACTACTAGGCCACACCCTTTGTATATCCATTAGTGTTTTTGACTTCGCTTTGTTGTTTCTTTAAATAGGATTCCTCATCTGCAACTTTCATTTTCCCTCTATTTGACTGCCGTATCTTCCCTATTTGACCACAAGTATAAAAGATGGGGTTGTTGGCCACGCGCCGGGAGAAGGGGGGGGGATGAAGAAGGTTAGGATGGCTAATTGGAGAATAAAAAGACATTACTGTATAAGAACATGTGTTTGGGGGGGTTGAAGAAGGTTAAGAAGGCTAACTGGAGAATAAAAAGGCATTAGTGGATCTGACTGTAGATAAAAAACTATTTTATTCATTTTATTATATTTCCTTAAGTGATAGTGATCTAGATAGAGTTAATTTGGTGCTTATTCTAAAGAAAAGTTTCAATCAGCTGTATTGTGTTACCATCACATAGATACGAACTACTCGTGATTCTAACTGTGAAAGGAAGAACCCTTGCAGGTTGTACCATAGCTTGCAATGATGGATGCATAATGGCTGCACATGCTCCGGATATGCTGAAAATGTTAGGCAAAGAGGCAACATATGATGAAATAAGAGTACTGGGTGCATTCCGGTTTGAATACCTTGAACTTGATTTTCTCTTTTATTTTACTTTATCTTTTTCCAAAAAACTCATCCATAGACTGACATCACTAATGTGGTTTATCTTCCTTTTAAAAAGGTAATAAATGCATAGCCATGTTAGCATTTGCATTTTCTGTTACCAGAGGAGCTCTATTTTGTGCTTTAGTGAAGTTCAGTTAAATGCATGTTCTAATTGTAGCTGGTTGTAGTCAGTTAACAGCTACAACCTGCTATTTAGATGACTCCGTATTATTCCGACTCTTGGCGGATAAGATGACTCCGTTTCTATTTAGATGAAATAGCCCTGGGCCAGCGAGATTGAGGGTACTAAACAAGCCGCCAAGCTGTTTAGTACATTCACTTTCTTTTTTCTTTCCGTTCCAACTTGATGCCTGCGAGTGAGCTCAACTACCTCGTGTCTTGGTTTAATTCACTTCCTTTATTTGCATTATGTTAAAGGAAAGCTACTGGTAAAGATTGTAGCTTGAGTTGTTCTGTCTTTTGTCCTTGCTTCCCTTTAGTGCATAGACTTTATTTCCGCTTTGCTTTCACTGCTTATTGATGTATATTTATTGCAATACTTCCAGGCTATGGCTTCCATGAGGATGGACTAAAGGTAGTACTACTTTTGCTAATAACAAGCTCAACAGATTTTAACTTGAAGTATCACCTTACTCTGAAAACAATTTGAAGTCTTTTCCAGCTTTTGTTGTCCCTTTAATGTCATGTGGATGATTATCTACGTTTGCTCCTCCTCAGGTGGGTGTGGGTGTGGCTGCTGCAGATGGCATGCTTAGAAGGAATTGTAGTATTCTGGACAACCCCAAGCACATGGTACCAACCTGGCCTGAAACAGCAGCTCGCCTCGTTGTTACAAGATTTTTCAGAAGTTTCATTAAAACAGGATGCATAATGTGAGTGATGATAGTTCCACTTTGTATTGCTTTAATCCCAAAATAGTGGCAGATACATATCTAACAACTTGTTTATTTCCATCTATCCTATTTCTTATGCTGAAAAGGGTCAAAATTGCCCTTGAACTATCGGAAATAAAGCAGTTTGCCCTCCGTTTGTTTTTGGTATCAAAAAGTTCCTAGCAGTCTAAAATTTGGGCCACACTTACCCTCAAAACTAACGGCTGCCCACATGAGCTTCTTGTCACGACCCAAAATCACAACCTGTCGTGATGGCACCCAATACTGAATCTCTGGAAAATCAACTGTGCGAGAGAATCAACACCCGCTATGTCCGGGAATACCTGGACCCGCACACGAAGTGCAGGGTATAGTATGAGTACAACCAACTCAGCAAGTAATAATAATAAATAAGGAACTGAAGATAATGACGAGCTACACAGTTACAGTTCATTTCCAGTAATTCCAGCAAAGAATAGACATACTTTCAAATCCGATACTTTAAGTCAAATCAATTTTATACAGTTCAAGTTCATGTAATCCAAATAAAAAATCTTTCAGAGAATTTCACAATAATGACAGATAGCAACTAAGTGCAACAACAAATGAAAAGCAAGTACAACCTCTCAGGCAACAGATACTCAACTTGTCACCACAACTCAACCACTCGGCTCTCAGCCCTCAACACTCAAACTCAATGGGTACCTGCGCTCACTGGGGGTGTACAGACTCCGGAGGGGCTCCTACAACCCAAGTACTATAATCTGCACGGTCAACTCACGTGTTGCGCGGACAACTCACGTGGCATAGTTTCGATATCTGGATCCGCACGGCCAACTCACGTGCTGCACGGACAACTCACGTGCTATAGTATCAATATCTAGATCCGCAGGGATAACTCACGTGCTGCACGGACAACTCACGTATTATAGTATCAATATCGAACAATCAGGCCCTTGGCCTCACTCAGTCATAAATCTCTCCAGTCTCTCGGGCTCTCAATAATCATGAAATCAGCCCAAACAACAATGATATGATGCATCAATAATGAACAATAGAGACTGTGATAAAATAAACAAGTAAACTGTGACTGAGTACCAAACAACAATTTAGCAAATAATTCAACATATACACGACCTCTGTGGGTCCCAGTAGTACCAACATATAGCCTAAATATGGTTTTTAACATGTCTTACAGTTAAATTTTCACAACACATAGAGAGCATATAGCTAACAACAAATTATTCAACTTTATAGTTTTATGGGACGGGCCAAGTCACAATTCCCTCAGTGCATGCCCACACGTCCGTCACCTAGCATGTACGTCAGCTCCAAAGTAATCACATGATATAAAAATCCGGTCTTTCATACCCTCAGGACCAGATTTAAAATTGTTACTTACCTCAAACCGCGTAATTCTTTATTCCGCTATGCCCTTGCCACGAGAATTGGTCTCCGAAAGCCTCGAATCTAGTCACAAATAATTCGTTTCAGTCAATAAAATTTATTGGAATTAATTCCATATGAAAATACTAATTTTTCCATAAATATCCAAAATTTAGCTCAAAAATCGCCTGTGTGGCCCACGTTCGGAACCCGACAAAAGTTACAAAATCCGAAATCACATTCAACCATGAGTCTACCCATACCAATTTTACCAAAATCCGACCTTAACTCGACCCTCAAATCTACAAATCTTATTTCCAAATTTCTAAGTTCAAATCTCTTATTTACACCTCAAAAACATGTAATGTAGTCGGATTATTCAATGATAATTCAATATTATGGAGTAGAAATGATCACAAGGGATATTCCTCAAGTTTTCCTTGAAAATCTATCAAAAATCGCCTCTCTTCAAGCTCCAATTTGCCAAAAATGGCGAATAGGACGAAGTCCCCTGCTTTATAATTCTGCCGAGACAGCCTCGGTCCTGCCTCGATCTTGGCCTTCGATCGTGGTCCTCGATCCTGGGTCTCGATCTTGGGCCTCGATCCTGGGCCTCGATTCTGACCCTTGATCTTGGCCCTAGATCATGACCCTCGACCCTGTCCTTCGATTATGGCTTCGATCCTGGTCCTCGACCCTGTCTTCGATCGTGGCTTGATTCTGGGCTCGATTCTTTGGGCTCGATTCTGGGCTCGATTTCTGGCAGAAGGAATTTCTAGCAGAAGGTAATTGTAGTAGCTGTTGTAGTTCAATTGTTGATCTGTTAACCATCCGAAACTCACCCAAGGCCCACGGGACCTCAACCAAATACACCAACAAGTCCTAAAACATCATACAAACTTAGTTGAGTCTTCAAATCACACCCTACAATATTAAAAACACGAATCGCACATAGATTCAAGCCTAATGAACTTTGAAACTTTTCATTTCTACAAACAACACCGAAACCTATCAAATCACGTCCGATTGACCTCAAATTTTGCACATAAGTCATAAATGACATAACAGACCTATTAAAATTTTCAGAATCGGATTTCGACTCTGATATCAAAAACCCCCGGTGAAATTTCTTACAATAGTGCACCTTCAGCTTATTAGAGTTTATTTGTTTGGAATGTTTGGAAAATAAATTAATTCCTCAACACAACAAGAAAAACCTAATCAAGCGAGATGTGTCATTGGTGTTCGGCTAAATGATAAAAATACTTATAATATGGTGTGATATTGTTTGCTTTGGGAAAAGTTGAACGATTTTTCCCAAAAGACCTCACCCATTGTAGTATCCTGCACCTTATAAGTGACCCTTTTTTGCGACTTTATTCACACCACCTCACACTTGACTAATACTTCTGTGATCCTTTAGTGCTGTATTCAGTAAACTCCTCTTTTCAGTTACCAACTAAAAGTTATCAAGGAAAGGAGAGATTATTGGTTAAAGCTAATAAATTTTGTGTCCATTGGATTATAATTTTTTTTTTGGGGGGGGGGGGGGGTGGGGGTGGCACATTTAATTGCCTTATAAAGTTTCATTGAAATATTGGCTTATAAATTTTGGAGTAAGATACACTTTACCCCCTTAACCTTTAAGGGTTGGGAAACAATACCCCCCATATTTTGAATGGGAAAAAGAATCCCCTTATGCAATAGCTTTTTCCGGTGAAACTTAAGGCAATTAAGTCTCCGTACCAATCCGCAAGACTTTACTAGACTTGCTCATGACTCGTGAGACCTAAGTGAACCTAGTCCTCTGATACCATGTTGTCACGACCCAAAATCCTTTAAGGTCGTGATGGCACCGGACACCGTTGTCAGGCAAGCCAACAATACATACTTAGCTTAATTACCCATTTTAGTATTTTTGAAAATCAAAACTTCTTCGATGAAATAATAAAGATAAAACTCATAGAGTAAATGATAAATAATTTTAGCAACTACATTTATAAACAGTTCACAACCATTCCCAAAACCCGGTGTCACAAGTGCATGAGCTTTTACTAGGGAATTTAGAATAAAATACAACATCTGTCCAGAATACCAATTAGACAGGAAAATATAACAACTTCAAAGGAGACTCTGTTGGCTGCGGATCGTAATACATAATACAGCTCACCTATGTCCCCACTATTATTAGCCACACCTTTGCGTCCACAAGGCCGCTAGACATATATGCACCTGCACAATAAAATGTGCAACAAGTGCAGCATGAGTATGAAAACAACATGTATCCAGTAAGTATCAAGCCTAATCTCGAAGAGGTAGAGACGAGATGACCGACTTTGACACTTACTATGGGTCAATAATATTAAATAATCATGAAAATAGAAATATTTATATCAACGTGATTCACAGAGTTAACAATAAATTTATTGAACTAGTAGAAGTAATTAAATTCCTTCAATTCCAATAAATTTCCAATTTATCAATTAGCCTCATTCACAGGAATAACCATAATTTCCTTAACAAGCAAAGATAATTAATTCTTTCAATTTCCAATAGTTTTCAATTTATCAATTAAATTCCTTCAAATGCAACAATTTCCAATCTATTAATAAAATCCTTCAATATCAATAAAAATTTTAATTTATCAAATAGCTTTACAAGCTGCAATAAACTGTCCAAATATCGTGTAATTATTATTATTATTATTAAGCACGATTGCTGCCGAGATCGTATGGCCCGATCCAGAGTTTCGTGTACACTGCCGAGAGACGTGCGACACGATCCATAGATGCATCTATCCTACCGAGGTGTTCGGCCCGCTCTACAAGAAAGGAGGATATTTTTTTATGTAACTCCGGAATAAGAGTATTTATTGTAAGATAAATTCGGGAGGATGAACAATTTCTCTTAGCAATTAGTTAATTTAAAAATAAAATCAAGCATATGAGATTTCAATCCTTTAATATCTTTATCTAACAAGTATATGAGATTTCCATCCTTTAATATTTTTATCTAACAATTCACAATATATATATATATATATCAAATAATATTAATTAAACAAAGAATACAATTTACACAAGTAATTCATGCTTTGAGTCCTAAACTACCCGGACTTTAGTATTAATAGTAGCTACGCACGGACTCTTGTCACCTCGTGCGTACGTAGCCCCCGCAATTAGCAACAATTATTCAATTTAATCCCTATGGGATAATTTTCCTCTCACAGGATTAGACAAGAGACTTACCTCAACTTGCTCCAATTTAATCCATTGGTGGGCCTTTTCCTCGATTATCCAACTCTTTATGGCTCGAATCAAGCCAAAATAATTCGATACAATCACTAAAAATTATAGGAATCAATTTCATAAGAAAATACTGCATTTTTCAATAAAAATCCGAAATTGATTCAGAAATTGTCTGCGGGGCCCACGTCTCAGAATCCGATAAAAGTTACGAAATATGAACGCCCACTCAACCACGAGTCTATCCATACCAAAATCACTAAATTCCGATAATAATTCAGCCCTCAAATCCTCAAATCTATCCAAGAGGGGGGTATGGGCTGCGGGAGTTTGTGCTCCTCCCCCAGTATGAGATGTGGGCGGTGCAAGTGGGATAAACCCCATCTTAGCTAGAGTACCAAACATGCTCAAGAACTAGATGAGAGTCTCCTGAAGTGTAGGGGTAGCAACTGCCGTATTAGATGCCTGCCCCCCAACTGGAACTACTGGAGGCTCCTTTGTCGTAGCTCGGGAAGGTGCTTTGGCTTCACCACGTGCCTCTCCTCGATCTCTGCCCTGAACCTGTCCTCTCACGGCTCTAGCAGGGGGCGGGGGTGTCTGGTCATCAGATCTAGCGATGCGTATCCTCACCATCTGTAATTGAATTGAAAAACAATGATTTAGAATTTGAAGTCAACAAATTCGCACGATAAGGAATCAATGAAGTGAAGTTTCCTAACAGTTTTGTAGCATCTCGAAGATAAGTACAGACATTTCTGTACCGATCCACGAGACTCTACTAAACCTGAGTGTGATTCGTAAAACCGATGAACCTACAACTCTAATACCAACTTGTCACGACCCCAATTTTCCTCCATAGGGTGTCGTGATGGCACATAGTCTCTAAGATTGGGTAAGCCTAACATACATGTAGAATTTAACTGAGAGAATGATAAAAACTTTCAAACAACTCAACAACTATCATAAAAGAACCATGCAACTCAACGAAACAAAACTCCCAAAATTCGGTGATACGAAGTCACACGCTCTACAAGAGTATACTGAACATCCCTATACAACAGTATCTATAAAGAAGGAAAAATGAAATAACTTAATAGAGCGTGACTATGAGGCCTGTGGATGCCGACATGTATACCTTGAAGTCTCCAAATCGGAGCTCGACTCACTAGTGCCTAGGCTGGTACCTTGATATACACAAAAAGATATGCATAAGCGTAGCATGCGTACACCACAATAGTACTCAGTAAGTGCGAAGCCTAACCTCAATATAGTAGTGACGAGGTCGGGTCAAGGCCCTACTGGAATAAATAAGAAAACTGAACATGTATATGATAGTCTGATAATGATAAACAGTGGGAATGAAACAAATGAAGAAATATACAAAAATAGCTACATTGAACTAAGGCAAATAAGGCATCACGAAAGAAAACAAGGAATAGTATGCCAAGGAAACAAAGCAACCAAAACACAAATGAAGTAATAGAAAAGAATCAACAAGAATCACTACCGAAGTATCGCCTCGTCATCTCATTTCACAAATCAAATCACAATCTTTCTTTATATATCCGCGGGAGACTTGGATTTAGTATAAAAATTATTTTTTGCAAAATAGCTTCTTGTGTTTTAGTCAACCTTATCACACCGTGTGGCTTCAAATAGTTCTCCTACCAGCAACACACATATCAATCCCACCTCATCTTACCGCATGCGTTTCAACCCCCAGTCCTTATGCCACCGCATGCGTATCAATATCACAACGTATCACAAATCGCACCTCAAGTGCTCAATATCACAACTTGCCAAAGAAGTAAAAAATAATAGCATCTCCACAATAAATAGCCCATGGCTACCACAATATGTACAAGAGTCTCAACAATAACAACCGAAAGTGAATGACTCACAATAATAGTATTTCAACAAATTTACCACTTTGCCTCAATGTGAATCACGACCTTTATAATTCAATACCAAATTCAACAATAAGATATTCCATGAAATAACAACTTCAAATAAGGAACTCAATGGTTAAATAATGAATAAGGAATATAGAGATCAATAACTTGAACTAAACATGCAAACACAATTAGCAAGTAAGGGGTAAGACAAGTATTAACGATGTCAAGTAAAGCATGTGAAGATAGACGAATGATGATGAGTATAACATATTATGGCAACTCAATTAAAAACATAAAATGAATCTACATAGCTAAACCTAGTCAATTAGCACATTTAGCTCGTCACTTTGCGTACACGGCTTCCACATATCACAATATCATAAAACAACACCAATTCTAAAAGGTATTTCCCCATACAATGTTAGGCAAGACACTTACCTTAAAATATGCTAACTCAATACACTAGTATGCTTTTCCCGCGATTATCCAACTCCGAACGGCTCGAATCTATCTAAAACAACTTCATACCATAAATGCAAACTATATGAAGTTATTCCAAACAATAAAGTTGCAATCTTTAAAGAGAAACAAAAAGTCAACTCAAAAGGTTAACCCTAGGCTCGCGTCTCGAAACTCGACCAAAATTATAAAATATGAACACGCATTGGATAACGAGTCCAACCATACAATAATTACTCAAATTCGACTTCAATCTCAAAATTTAGTTTAAGAAGTTTCACAATTTTTCCTCAAATTGTTTAACTCAAATCACTAATTATATAACCAAAATAAACCGAGCTCTGTAGGTCCAAAAAATTTAAAACGAGATGAAACCCTCATTTTGATATTCGAATACTGCTGCCCAGTCATCCTCTATCGCGATCGCGAACAAAGACTCGCGATATCGTAGAACAATTCTCCCCAGCTCAATAAAACACTCTATGCCATCCCATGAAGCCAGCCACGAACGTGATGACAATCTTCCTCCACCCACACGACCGCATCCCAGGTCACGCGAATGCGATGCACAAGCGTGCCTCATGCCCAACCTCACCTTCTTTATATGCGAACGCGATATACCTCACGCGTTCGCCATTAACAAGCTCAGCAAACTTCGCGATCGCACCCTTACCTTCGCAAACGCGAAGAGTAAAATCCAGTAGTTGTTGATGACTCTACGCAATCGCGAGAGAACATTCGCAAACGTGTGGAAGGAAACCACAACAGAAAACCAGTAGCTTCAACAATTCAATCAAGTCCAAAAATGATTCGATTTCTATCTGACTCACACCCGGGACCCCCGAAACCTGTCCGAATATATCAACAAGTTCCATAACACATAACGGACCTACTCGAGGCCAAAAATCACATCAAACAACATCGAATTTATGTATTGCAACCCAATTCAAGCTTATTGAAACTATGAATATCCGACTTCCAAAACTAACGCCGAATCATACCAAAACAACTCAAATTGACTTCAAATTTTGCACACAAGTCAAAAATAATATGACGGGCCTATTACAACTTCAAGAATTGGAATTCGACCTTGATATAAATAAAATCAACTCCTAGTCAAACTTCTCAATCTTTCAAATCTTCAACTTTCTAACTTTTGAATATTCAAGCCTAAACAACCTGCGGACCTTCAAATCAATATTTGTACATGCTCCTAAGTCCAAAATTACCATACAGAGCTATTGAAACCGTCAAAACTCCATTTCGGAGTTGTCTACACAAAAGTCAAACCACAATCAATTCCTCCAACTTAAACTTCCAACATAGGGACTATGTATCCCATTTCACTTCGAAACTCACCCGAAACCAAAACCAGCTACCCCAAAAAGTCATATAACAACAATACAACATAGAGGAGGTAATAAATAGGGAATCGGGGCTAAAATACTCAATACGGCCGGCTGGGTCATTATACAAGGTATGCCTTCTCGGCGTCCGCAAGCCTTAGCGTCACCTTCCCTTATCCTTAATTACTGTGTATTTTCTTTCAGATAGTTATGTAGTATATATTCTAGTTTCACTCTCTAGAACTTATGGCTTAGTTCCACGGGTCTTGGGGAGTGTATTGTTGTGTATTCTGATTTTGGAAGTTTATATGAGATATTCAGCTTTGTTTTTAGTATTTTGATAATTATTTATGCCATATCTTCATTAACTGTTAGGTTTACCTAGTCATATAGACTAGGTTCCATCACGGCATCTTACAGAGAGAAATTAGGGTCGTGACAACGTGTGGGCGTGCACTATGGTAATTATGATTCAGTTGATTCTGTGATACTGTGTAGTTATCTAGTCTTGTTTCTATCAGTTAATTCCTATGTGTTAGAGTAATTGAGTTGTGAATCATGTTAGAAATAATGTTTAGGTTATATGCTTATTCTGTTGGGATCCACTGAGAATATTTCTGGTGTTGAGTTATTTTCGTAAGTTGCAATTATGTACTCAGTCATATTCATTCATTTTTATATCATATCTCAATATATGTTATCATTCACGGTTACATCATGTTATCATTGTTTGGGTTGAGTGGTATGAGATATGTGATCCCGTTAGACTGGAGAGATTAATGACTGAGTTGGGACCTGAGAGCCATGTTATGAGTAATATTGTGGATCGGGTTGCACGTCGCAGCAGGCCATATTGGCTTTATATCTATTATTTTTATTATGGACCGGCCTACGCGTCGCAGCATGCCTCATTGGATTATTTATTATTATTGGATTGGGTTGCATGGCATAGCAGGCTATATTGGCTTTATATTATCGCTTGGGTAGGATTCGCCCCTCTAGAGTGCGACATACCAGAAGTGAGCACAGGTACCGTACAATGCTGAGTTATTACTGTCATTTTCTTGTTATATTAGTGTTGTCGTCATTTTGATTCGGACTGTATCTTTCTGAGCTCGTCACTGCTTTCAGCACAAAGTTAGTCTTGTTACTTATTGAGTATATTGGATCGGTTGTACTCATACTACACTCTACACTTTGTGTGCAGATCCAAGTACATATGGATGCGGTGATTGCTTGAGTGGTGATAGTACCTGTTCGTAGACCTCTATGTAGCTATAATGACATCTGCAAACCTTGACTCTCCTTTCTTTCATTTTATATCAGTACTATTCTATCTTCTCAAGCAGTTGTACTAGAGTTTTAGACTATGTTGACATTAGTAGCTCATGTGCTCGGTGACACTAGGATTTTGGGATTATTGTAGTTGAGTTGCAGTTGTTTTTATCATTTAATTATGAGACTTTCCACTATTGGACCTATTAAATCATGTTTTAATTTAAAATGTGTAGTTATTATGTTATTTTCGTGTCACGACCCAAAACCTAACCCATCGTGATGGCGCCTATCATGATACTAGGCAAGCCGACCTTTCAAAAAACACTTTCAAAATTTAACATAAATGATTTAAGACATTTAAAATAACCAGAGTGTTTCATAAAAATGGGGGTAAAACCCAAATAAAACATAAATGCGAAAAAACAGCCCGACATCGGGGTGTCACTAAGTCATGAGTATCTAATAACCAATATCTAAATGGAGTCTACTGCAGTCTGTGCCAAATGCCAATACAAGAGAGAAAAGATAATAAGAAAGGAGAAACAAGGACTGCGGATGCCGCAAGCTACCTCGTAAGTCTCCGATAATCAGCCCGCGCACGAACTCAGTGAGCGCTAGAACCGTACACACATGGATCTGCACATGAAGTGCAGGTTGTAGCATGAGTACAACTAACTCAACAAGAAAATAATTAAATAAGGAACTGAGAAGCAGTGACGAGCTATAAAAATGCAGTTCGTATCAAAAGTTTTCAGTAAATAGTGGACATACTTTCAAATCCAGTGGTATAAGTCAAATCAGTTCGAGCTCAAGCAAAACAGATATGAACCTTCCAAAAATTTCACAACAACAACAGATAACAACTAAGTGCAATAATAAATAAAAGCAAGTACAGCCTCACAAGGCAGCAGTCACTCAACTCATCTCAACAGCACATACTCTCGGCTCTCAGCCCTCAATACACACTCACGATAGGTACCTGTGCTCACTGGGGGTGTACAGACTCTGGAGGGGCTCCTTCAGCCCAAGCGCTATATTGCTGTGGTGCACAACCTGATCTAATATTTGTTGCGTCGTGCAACCCGATCCAATATTGTTGCGGCGTGCAATCCGATCCAATATTATTGTGGCGTGCAACCCGATCCAAATATATATATATATATATATATATATATATATATATATATATATATATATATATATATATATATATATATATATGGGATATGGAAAAAGATCCATATACTTCACAGCTCGTAGCTCGGCACTCAGTCCCTATCTCAGTCACTAACCTCTCCAGCCTCTCGGGCTCACAGAATATAATAATAACCAGCCCAAGCAGAAAATACGACAAGTATCAACAAGAAATGAGAGGAAATAGAGATATAACACACAAGTAAAACTGTGACTGAGTACAAGACAATAATTAACAGTCAATTCAACAAGTATACGACCACTGCAGGTCCCAACAGTGATATCATATGGCCTAAGCATGGTTTTTAACATGAAAAGCAGTCAATTGCTTAAAGACAAGGAAAACAAGTAATAACAATGGCTACTCGTCTTTATAGTCTCACGGGACAGACCAAGTCGCAATCCCTCACAGTGCATGCTCGCACGCCCATCACCTAGCATGTGCGTCACCTCCAAATATTCACATTATACCAATTCTCGGGGTTTGATACCCTCAAAACCAGATTTAAGACTGTTACTTACCTCAACCGCGTAGAAATCCTACTCCAAAATGCCTTTGCCTCACGAATCGGCCTCCAAATGCCCTGAATCTAGTCACAAATAGTACGAGATAATCAATATTGGTTACAAGGATCAATTCCACAAACAAACTACAAATATATAGCCCAAACTCCGAAATCGGCTCAACCCGCCCCTCCGGGTCCATATCTCGAAACCCGACGAAAGTCACAAAACCCAAAATCCATTTACTCACGAGTCTAACCATACCAAATTTATCAAAATCCGACCTCAATTGCCCCTCCAAAACCCCAAAATTAACTCTCCAATTTCCAAGCCCTAATCTCCCAAATCTCACGTAAAACACTCACCAACTAGGTGAAAAATCTGTGCAGAAACACCATTATTGAAGATAAATAGGCACAAGAAACTTACCTCAATGATTACTCCAAAACCTCTCCCAAAATCCCCAAAATCCGAGCTCAAAAATGATGAAAATGGTGAAAAATCTCGAAGTATTCTATTTATAGGTTCTGCCTAGACTTCTCGCACATGCGGCTCCATTTTCGCATCTGCGGAGCCGCATTTGCTGGCAAAGCCCCGCTTCTGTAGAAAAAAATCCCCACACACTGCCTCCGCTCCTGCGATTAAGTGACCGTATCTGCGGTCTTCGCGGGTGCGGGAACTACATCGCACCTGCGGTCCATACTCGCACCTGCGCCCCTAAATCTGTTTCTGCGACCATCGCAGGTGCGGGAATGCCATCTCACCTGCGTCCTCTGCCCAGATCCTCCTTAGACGCATCTGTGGCTCCTCCTTTGCTTCTGCGGGCTCGCACCTACGGTTCCCACTCCGCAGGTGCGGTTACACCAATAGCATCAGCTTCAGCTACAATTCTTCAACTCCCATCAAGCCGTTAACCACCCGAAATCAACCTGAGTCCTTCGGGACCTCAACCAATCATACCAACAAGTCATATACCCCATGCGAACTTAGTCTTACCTTAGAATCACTCAAGACAACATTAAAACATCAATTACACCCGGATTCAAGCCTAAAGAACTTCTAAAACTTTCAAATTCCACAAACGACGCCAAAACCTACCAAACCACGTTCGATTGACCTCAAATTTTACACACAAGTCAAAAATGACACCACGAATCTATTCCAACCTCCGAAAATCCAATCGGACCCTGGTATCAAAATTTTCACTACTGTCCAAAATCGCTAAAATTTCAACTTTTGCCAATTCAAGCCTAATTCTACTACGGATCTCCAAATCATATTCCGGACACGCTCCTAAGTCCAAAATCACTTAACTGAGCTAACAGAATCATAAAAATTCAAATTCGAGGTCGTTTCCCACAAGTAGATATCAGGTTGACTTTTTTCAACTTAAGCTTCCAATTAAGAGACTAAGTGTCTCAATTCACTCCAAAATCACTCCGGACCTGAACCAACCAACCTGGTAAGACATAATACAGCTATAAAGCACAAAAGAAGCAGAAATACGGGAAACAGGGCTATAACCAGCCGGGTCATTACATTTCGGCTTACCTAATAATACGATAGGCGCCATCACGACAGGTTGAGATTTGGGTCGTGATATAAACTTTTATTTTCCCTTCCCTAGAGATGTTATTGATATAACTAATAATATATATCTTCTTTCTCATTAATCCCACCAAGCATGGTGCCTCTATATGGGGTATTATACCTTGCCAGCTACTTTATTGGGTCCTATTATTATATAACTTTGAATAAGATATTATTTTTGTTTTATTCGTTATTTTTATTAGTCTTTATTATCTTATCGTTTGACCGACATTATCATCTTACAGTTTCTTCCTTAATTTTATATTATCCCGCTTTCACTATATTCTCTTTTTATGTCCCTTCATTCTTATTTCACGTGTCCTTATTATGTAGAGCCGTTAGGTCGAAGCTCATTCTGGAGTCATTTCCGCATGTATGAAACAAAATATAAGAAGGGGTAATATATAAGACAAAGCTAAAAACAAAATAATAACACACACAATACGATTAAATGGCTCCAATATAAAACTTGCAAATATTATTTGCACTTTATTCACTAGTGGAAACAACTGTCCTTATTCATACAGTAAACAACTGGCCAAGAAGGTTAACTAGCTGATGCATAGTAGTAGTGCTAATTAAGCACTAGCAGGCTAACTCGTTCACTATAAAATGAGGTTAGGATTAAGTATAAAACCAGTAGGACCTAAACCGACATTAATAAGACCGCCGAAACCGCCAATACCGATATTTACAATTCTCAAGGATGATGCCAAAAGCCCAACAGATGGTAAGCTCGCGTTACATGTTGAGAGTGGAGTTGCAACTACTAAACGACAGTTGGACAATAGCAATGGCAAAGTATTTACACGAGAATCTACCACCAAGGAAAATACTCCTGATCCATTTGTTATTGTACTTGATACCACATTTCTTGTTCCACACCTCAATTGCACTGTTGCATCTGCAAAGTTAAATGATGTTAATATTATTTACGTAATTAGATCAACTTTGCATTTTAGCTGACATGTTGAAAATAAAATTAATTATGTAAATAAAAATATATTATCTCACACTTTTTAGACTTTTAAATGAAATGATCATACAGTTCAACATCCTGAAACGTCTTATGATCGGGCCATATGCATCTTATGACTGCGAGTGTAGGATTCATTCGCCTCAAGTTACTCTATATTTATACCATCCTCACCCATTGTTATGAAAGGATTAATAGATGTCGTGTTATTTCTCTTACACTTCAAATCATTAAATCTGCATAAATATTAAGAAAGTTTACTTGTAGTTATCTCTTGAATCATCTGACCGTGTGTATATACTCATATATCATAGGTTAATAATGCCACTTACGACATCTATCATAGGATTTAGTGTATATATAGAGCTAATTTATTATTCGATTGGGGAGAGTTCCCTTTTTGTGTATATATATATATATATATATATATATATATATATATATATATATATATATATATATATATATATATATATATATAAAAAAGTCTACGTACAAAATAAAAAAACTTACTAGAAAAAACTTGGGGGGTGAGTCCGTTGATGACATCTAAATTGCCGTTAACGCTACAAAGTACAACCCCACTTATACGTATTGAAACAAGTTGGGCAACAACAGCGGGGGTTGCGATTAATGCAGCCAAAAGGAAAATCATGAACATTTTTGCTAAAGCCATGGCAGTTATTTTGATATGTGATAGTTATTGCTGTAAGAAATTGTGTTGCTCAATTAAGGTGTGTGCATGACTAATTTATAGTAAATATCATCGGCTGAAATTTCAAAACCCCTAATCCACTTGTTGTGAAAGTGGATTATAATGTTATTACGTATATATTTGAATGAACTAATTGAAATTTTAAAAGCCCTAATCCACTTGTTCATTGCTATATGAGATATCGGTGGTCACTCTGGCTATAACTACATACAAATGATGTAAACTTCAATAATCAATAGCAGCACATCCTTTACTTCTAAAATTTACTTACATTGAAAAATAATTTATGTTTGGCAAATTATTTTGAAAGTATTTGATAAACAAATTGTGTTTGGTCATGTAATAACCCGATAACTTAAGAGTGAACTTTAAAGTTATTTTGTTAGTTATAATTTATTTAATTTTTATAGGTATTAATATGCATGTACATATATTTTTTTAATTGAAATTATTATTTACATAGTATGAAGTACCTAGAACTAATACTTGGTTGATGGTCCGATTAATGATGCTTAGTCAAATGACAATTTAATAATTACTATATAATAATAGAGTGGGCCAAGCCCATCAGTCTAGTTACATGCAAGACCTAGAAGGGAGAAAACTAAAGTAACAAATACTATGTGAATAATTAAATTTAGATAACCAAGAGAAATTCACTACAATGTAAGAGGGCTTTTCGGCAGTGGCATGGAATCTCTTGAACCGTTGGTGGCGTGAACTTAGAGTGCTAGAAATAGTGAAATATTCTTGCAAGTTACAACTCAACCGTGATAGCAAGGTATAGATTTTATTTTATCACTATAGCTGTATTTTTTGAATTAATCTAGGAGAGATATTATTAGTTCTTTTTGTTATAGTGACAAAGATCGAGTTGGGAACAAAGTGGTCATAACAAACAATTTGTAAGGCCTCGAAAATATAAGTATAATTTAGTAATAAGAAACTTACTATTTAGTTAGGGGTATACATGGACCGGATTGGTTCGGTTTCTATTAAAATTAAACCATTTATATCGGTTTGGATTGGTTCAACTTTGTCGGGTTTCCAGTATGTTTTTGTTATATAAATTTTATTTTATTTTCTTTTGTTAAATTTTTTATATGTATATATATGTCTAGTAAAAATTTAAAAAATATAATAAACATATGATCTATTAAAATAATTTTATGGGAGAATTTTTTCAGTAACATATAATAGTTATTTTTTTAACATCTCACAATAAATTTTTCTTAATGTACACTTTCAAGGTTAACCAGATTTAATAATTAAATATAAAAATTAATATGATACCTAAATTATTTTCTATTTAATTTTAAATTATCGAAATACCACTTCAAATTCAAAAAAGATATACGAATTTAATAGATCTTGACATATTATCACGACCCAAATCCTAACATGTCGTGATGGCGCCTATCGTGATATTAGGCAAGCCAAAATTTTCAAAATTTAATAGAAGATGAATAAAAGTAGTTTTTAAAAAACAAAATTCTCATAAACGGAGTAAAAACCCAAAATACAAATGCGGAAAGAACTCCCAAATCGGGGTGTCACTAAGGTCATGATCATCTATACGTCACAAGTCTAGAGAAAAAATGTCTATGAAAGTCTGGGTCAAATACAATAAAAGAAAATGATAAGGAAGGAGAAACAAGGACTGCGAACGCCAGACAGCAACCTCGAAGTCTCCAACGATCAGCTGTGCGAAATATCAACACCCACCGTGTCCAGAAACACCTGGATCAGCACACGAAGTGCAGGGTATAGCGTGAGTATAATCAACTCAGTAAGTAACAATACTAAATAAAGAACTGAAAGATAGTGACTAGCTACACAATTATAGTTAAATTTCAGTAGTCTCAACAAAGAAAGTAGACATGCTTTCTAATCCGGCAATTTAAGTCAAATCAGTTTGTACATGCCAAGTTCAAGTAAAAAACCAGATAGAATATCTCTCAGATGTTTCAAAAAAGTGACATATAGCAGCTAAGTGCAACAATAATGAAGTCAAGAGCATTCTCTCAGAGCAACAGTCACTCCATCTTTCTCAATAGCTCAGCACTCAACACTCGTACTCAGTAGGTACATGCGCTCACTGGGGGGTGTACAGACTCCGGAGGGTCTCCTACAGCCCAAGCTCTATATCCGCACGGACAACTCACGTGCTGCACGGACAACTCATGTGCTACAGTATAAATATCTGGATCCGCACAGACAACACACGTACTATGGTATCAATATCTCACAATCAGGCTCTCGGCCTCACTCAGTCATCAACCTCTCTAGTCTCACGGACTCTCTGAAATCAGGAAAATCAGCCCAAAACAGAAATGATATAACGTATCAACATGGAATAACAGAGACTGAGGTATGATATGCAAGTAAAACAATGACTAAGTACAAGTAGCAATTAGCAGGTAATTCAACAGGTATCACGGCCTCTACGGGTCCCTACAATACCAACACATAGCCTAAACGTGATTTCTAACATGATTTACAGTCTAATTTCTATAACACATGGAGAGCATATAACTAACAATAAGTTATTCAACTTTACAGTTCCATGGAATGGACCAAGTCACAATTCCTACAGTGCATGCCCACACGCCCATCATCTAGCATGTGCGTCACCGCCAAAACAATCACATAACAGATAATCCGGGGTTTCATACCCTCAGAACCAAATTTAGAACTATTACTTACCGCAATACGAGCCAAAACTCTACTCTAATACGCCTTTGCCTCGCAAATCGGCCTCCAAATGTCCTGAATCTAGCAAAAAGCAGTATAATACAATCAATACGGGCTAAACGAATCAATTACACAAGAAAAATAAGAAATTATGAATCAAAATCCGAAATCAGCTTCAATCCGGCCAAGGGCCCACGTCTCGAAATCCAACCAAAGTCACAAAACCCGAAAGCCCATTCAACTATGAGTATAACCATAATAAAGTCATCAAAATCCAACACCAAATCGACACTCAAATCCCCAAAATCAACTATCTAAATCCCTAACCTCAAATCCCCAAATTACACCTCAAAAACACACCAACTAGGTGGGAACATCAATGGGAAAACATAATTATTGAATATTTTTTACGACAAGTGACTCACCTCAAGAATCCCTTCAAACTCTCTCTAAAAAAGTCGCCCAATTCCGAGTTAAAAATATTAAAATGAAGCCAAAATCGTGAAACCTAGCATTTATATGTTTGCCCGGTCAAACCGCACCTGCAGTCCAAGAATCTGCT
Source organism: Nicotiana tabacum (assembly GCF_000715075.1). Classification (NCBI taxonomy): domain Eukaryota; kingdom Viridiplantae; phylum Streptophyta; class Magnoliopsida; order Solanales; family Solanaceae; genus Nicotiana; species Nicotiana tabacum. The sequence continues at coordinate 19,336,205 of NC_134093.1, read as the reverse complement.
TATGCGGTCCTGCTTTTGCGGTGAAAAATCCGCTTCTGTGGAAGTCACTAATCCCAACTACCTCTGCTTTTGCGCAATCTCAGGTGCGGAAAACCCATCACACCTGCGACCTTTGCTGACTCCCTTCAACTCTGCACCTGCGCTCCACCTGTCGCACCTGCGGCAAAGACCCTCGTAGGTGCGATCACATGAGCAGAAACAAAACATCAATTGCTTCTCAAACTAAATTCCAAGTCCGTTAATCACCCGAAATCAACTCGAGGCCCCCGGGACCTCAATTAAACATGCCAACAAGTCCCAAAAATATTATACAAACTTAGTCGAGCCTTCAAACCACCTCAAACAACATCAAAAACATGTATCGCAACCCAATTCAAGCCTAATGAACTTTGAAATTTCCAAATTCTACAAATGATGCTGAAACCTATCAAATCATGTCTGATTGACCTCAGATTTTTCCAACAACTCACAAATGACACTACGAACCTACTCCAACTTCCGGAATCCCAATCCGACTCTGATAGCTAAAAGTCCACTCCTGGTTAAACTCTCTAAAAATTCAATTTTCTCCATTTCAAGCATAATTCTACGACGGACCTCCAAATCACAATCTGGACATGTTCCTAAGTCCAAAATCACCTAACGGAGCTATCAAAACTCCATTCTGAGGTCATTTACACAGAAGTCAACATCCGGTCAACTTTTCCAACGTAGACATTCCATTATGAGACTAAGTGTCTCAATTCACTTCGAAATTTCTCCGGACCCGAACCAACTAGACCTGTAAGTCACATAACAACTGTAAAGCACAAAAGAGCAGTAAATAGGGAAACATAGATACAACTCTTGAAACGACTGGCCGGGTCGTTACATCCCCCCTCTTAAACAAACGTTCATCCTCGAACGGGTCTAGAAACATACATGGAGTCACAAATAGGTGTGGATATCTGCTCTGTATCTCCTCTTCGGTCTCTCAAGTAGCCTCCTCCACAGGCTGACCCCTCCACTGCGCCTTTACTGAAGCAATATCCTTTGACCTCAACTTTCGAACCTTCCGATCCAAAATGGCCCCACCGGTTCCACATCATAAGTCATATCACCATCCAACTGAACTGTGCTGAAATCAAAAATATGAGACAGATCAACGACATACTTCCGGAACATAGAGACATGAAATACTGGATGCACACTCGACAAACTAGGTGCCAAGGAAAGCTTGTAAGCCACATCCTCAATCCTCTAAAGTACATCAAACGACCCAATAAACCGAGGGCTCAACTTGCCCTTTTTCTCGAACCTCATAACACCCTTCATGGGTCAAACTTTTAGCAAAACTTTCTCCCCAACCATGTTAGAAACATCACGGACCTTTCTGTCGGCATAGTTCTTCTACCTAGGCTGAGCCATGCGAAGCCGCTCCTGGATCAATTTAACCTTATCTAGTGCATCATGAACCAAGTCAGTACCAAAAAGCCTAGCCTCACCCGACTCAAACCAACCCACCAAAGATCTACACCGTCTCCCATACAAATCCTTATACGAAGCCACCTGAATGCTCGACTGATAGTTATTGTTGTAAGCAAACTCCGCGAGCGGCAGAAAATGGCCCCATAAACCCCAAAAATCAATGACACAAGTGCGTAGCATGTCCTCTAATATCTGAATAGTCCGCTCGGACTGTCCGTCCGTCTGAGGGTAAAATGTTGTACTCAACTCAACCTGGGTGCCAAACTCTCATTGTACGTATCTCCAAAACTGCGATGTAAATTGCGTGCCTCAATATGAAATGATGGACACTGGCACACCGTGAAGTCAAAAAATCTATCAGATGTAAATCTCAGCCAACCGATCTAAAGAATAAGTAGTACCAACTGGAATGAAGTGCTCGGACTTGGTCAGCAATTCCACAATCACCCAAATAGCATCGAACATCCTCGAAGTTTGTGGGAGCCCAACTATGAAATCCATGGTGATCCACTCCCACTTCCACTCTTGAATCTCTATCTTCTGAAGCAATACACCTCGTCTCGGATGCTCATATTTTTCCTGCTGACAGTTAAGACACTGAGCTACAAACCCCACTATATCTTTCTTCATTCTCCTCCACCAATAATGCTGCCTTAGGTCCTGGTACATCTTCGCGGCACCCCTATGGATGGAATACCGTGAGCTATGGCCCTTCTCCAGATTCAACTTCCATAGCCCATCTATATTGGGCACACATATCGGACCTTGCATCTTCAACACCCCACCAACTCCAATAGTAACATCTGTGGCATCACCGTGCTGAACATTGTCCTTGAGGACAAGCAAATGAGGATCATCATATTGGCGCTCACTGATGTGATCAAATAAGGAAGACCAAGAAACCACACAGGCTAGAACCCGACTGGGCTTCGAAACATCTAATCTCACGAACTGGTTGGTCAAGAATTGAACATCAATTACAAGAGGTCTCTCACAAACAGGAATGAATGCAAGGCTACCCATACTCACTGCCTTCCTACTCAAGGCCTCGGCCACCACATTGGCCTTACTCGGATGATACAGAATAATAATATCATAGTCCTTTAGCAGCTACAACCATATCAGCTGCCTCAAATTTAGATCCTTCTGTTTAACAAGTGCTGGAGGCTCCGATGATCTGTAATAACCTCACAAGGCATACCATAGAGATAGTGCCTCCAAATCATCAACGCATATACAATGGATGCCAACTCCGAATCATGAACATGATAGTCCTTCTCATGAGGCTTCAACTAGCATGAAGCATAAGCAATCACTCTTCCCTCCTTCATTAAGACACACCCAATACTAATCCAAGAAGAATCACAATACACCGTATAAAATCCAGAAACTAAAGGTAGGACTAGAATTGGAGCTGTGGTCAAAGCAGTCTTAAGCTTTTGAAGGTTCTCCTCACACTCATCCGACCACCTAAAAGGAGCACCCTTTTGGGTCAATTTGGTCAAGGGCGAAGAAATAGATGAGAAACCGTGTATGAAGCGACGGTAATAACCAGCTAACCCTAGAAAGTACTGGATCTCCATAGCTGAGGATGATCTGGGCTAACTGGACACCTAAATCCCCTCACTGGACACCACATGCCCCAAGAACGCCACTGAACTGAGACAAAACTCACAGTTGGAGAACTTGGCATAAAGTTTCTCCTCCCTCAACCGCTGCAACACAATCCTCAAATGCTGGGCATGCTGCTCCTGGCTACGAGAGTACACCAGGATATCATCAATGAATACAATGACAAACGAGTCATGATAAGGCTAAAATACATTGTTCATCAAATGGATGAATGCTACTGGGGCATTGGTCAGCCAAAACAAAATCACAAGGAACTCATAATGAACATAACGGGTCTTAAAAGCTGTCTTAAGAATATCCGTGACCCGAATCTTCAGCTAGTGATACTCAGGCCTCAAATAAATCTAAGGGAACATCATCGCTCCCTGAAGTTGGTCAAATAGATCATCAATACGCGGCAAAGGATACTTATTCTTTATTGTGACTTTGTTCAACTGCCTATAGTCAATGCACATTCTCATAGTGACATCCTTCTTCTTCACAAATAGAACCAGTGCACCCCAAGGTGACACACTAGGCCTAATAAACCCCTTATCAAGGAGTTCCTGAAGTTGCTCCTTCAATTCCTTCAACTCAGCTGGTTCCATACGGTACAAAGGAATAGAAACGGGCTGAGTGCGCGGGACCAAGTCAATACCAAAGTCAATGTCCCTGTCGGGTGGCATGCCCGGCAGGTCTGCAGGAAACACATCCGCAAAATCTCTCACCACCGGAACCGAATCAACAGTAGGGGTCTGAGCACCAACATCCCTCACAAAGGCCAAATAAGATAAACAACCCTTCCCAACCATCCGCTTGGCCTTCAAGTAAGAAATCACTCTACTAAAACATAGTCTAGAGAACCTCGCCACTCAATCTGTTGCAACCCCAACATCGCCAACCTTATGGACTTAGCGTGACAATCCAAAACAACATGACATGAACACAACCAATCCATACCCAAGATCATATCAAAATCAACCTTACTAAGCAACAAGAAATCAACTCTAGTCTCTAATCCCCCAACAGTCACTACACATGACCGATATACATGGTCCACAACAATACTATCTCCCACCTGCGTAGATATATGAACAGATAAAAGTACGGACTCATGGGGCATATCCAGATAATGAGAAAAATATGATGATACATACAAATAAGTGGAACCAATGTCAAATAATACGGAGGCATCCTTGTGGATAACTGAGACCATACATGTGATCACTGCATCTGAAGAAATGGCATCTGGTCTGACGTGAAGAGCATAAAATCGGGCATGATCGCCAAACGATCAGCCTCCACCTTTAGGGAGCCCTATAGCTGACTGAGCCCCACCCCGAGCCGTTAGAGTGGGGGGTGTAGCTGATGGTGCTGGTGCCATCGGCCGAGAACTCTGTTGTGGAGTCCCACTCAATAACCTAGGGCAATCTCTCTTGATATGACCAAGATCTCCGCACTCGAGACAACCCCTCCTCTGACAGAACTACTACGCTTGATATGCCTAAGAACTACCCGTAGAAACCAGAGCAGACAAGGCATGGTAAGAACTATGCGCTGGTAGTGCACTGAATGAAGGCTGGCCTGAGCGAGCACTATAAGAACCATGGCTAACTGATGCATCACGAAGAGTTGGTCAAGCTGTCTATGCATGCCTGTAAGGACGATGCCTATCATAGTGGAACTGACCCCCGGAAGGAACACCACTAAAACCACCCGATCCACGAGGCCTCCCTTTCAACTCGCTCCTAGCTACGGACCATCTTTATATGCCGAGTAATGTCAACAACCTCAACAAAAGTAGTACCAGATACCCTCTCTCGAAGCATAAGCAATCGCAGCTGATATGTGAGGCCATCAATGAACCTCCTGATCCTCTCCCTATTAGTGGGAACCATCCAAACGGCATGACAGGCCAACGTAGAAGAACTCATCTCGTACTGCATCACAGACATGTTATCCTGATACAACTACTCAAACTGTCTGCGCAGCTTCTCTCTGCGAGTCTGCGGCACGAACTTCTCCAAGAAGAGAATGGAGAACTCCTGCCAAGTAAGTGATGCTGCACCAACCGGCCTGCGCCTCTCATAAGCCTCCTACAATCTGAAGGCAGCACCAGTGAACTGAAAAGTAGTGAACCAGACCCCACTAGTCTCCAAAAACCTACTATATGGAGAATCCTCTGACCCTTGTCCAAGAAACCTTGGGCATCCTCCGCCTCTGGCCCAGTAAAAGATGGAGGCTAGAGTCTCCCAAACCTCTCTAGTCTCCGCTGCTCATTATCACTCATAACAGGAACCACATGGGCCTAAGCAGCTGCAACCGACTAGGCTTGCAGTGCCCCTGGTGTCTGGAGTCCCTGCATCAGATGCTTTGGTGCACGGGCGGTGGGATTCTGAGTACCTCCCCCGGCCTGAGAAGTGGCTGTTGCGGCTGGAACTGCGACCGCCTGAGCAAGACTAGTGCACATGGTCAGAATCTGAGCTAAGGCCTCCTGAAGGCCTGGGATGACAATGGGTACAACTGGTGAATGATATGGGCCCACTGGCTCCTCCACAACTGGAATCTGCTCTTTAAATTGGGCAATTGGTGGACCTGCAGGTGCTGCCCTAGCTGCTGTGTGAGGTGCAACTCTGCCCCTACCTCATCCTCTACCGCGACCTCGGCCTCTCGCGTCCCTAACTGGTGGTACTGGCGACTGTCCATCCTGCCCAGTAGTACGTGTCCTAACCATCTGTGAGAGAATAGAATAAAAGAAGTTTAGTTACCAAAGTCAACAGATTCGCACGACAAGAATTCAAGAATCCTAACCTTGCTCATGAATCGTGAGACCTATGTAACCTAGGATCTGAGACCAACTTGTCACGACCCAACTCCTAACCTATCATGATGGTGCCTATCATGGTACTAGGCAAGCCGACATTTCCAAAATTTAATAGAAGATGAATAAAAGCAGTTTTTAAAAGATAAATTTCGCATAAACGGAGTAAAAATCCAAAACACAAAAGCGGAAAACAACTCCCAAATCAGGATATCACTAAGCTCATGAGCATCTATACATCACTAGTCTAGAGAAGAAATGTCTATGAAAGTCTTGGTCAAATACAATAAAAGAAAAGATAAGGAAGGAGAAACAAGGACTGCGAACGCCGGGCAGCTACCTTGAAGTCTCCAACGATCAGTTGTGCGAAATATCAACACCCAACATATCTAGAAACACCTGGATCTGCACACAAAGTGCAGTGTGTAACGCGAGTACAACCAACTCAGTAAGTAATAATACTAAATAAAGAAGTGAAAGATAGTGATGAGCATAGTTATAGTTTAATTTCAGTAGTCTCAAAGAAAGTAGACATGCTTTAAAATCTGACAATTTAAGCCAAATCAGTTTTTACATGCCAAGTTCAACTAAAAAACAAATATAATATCTCTAAGAAGTTTCAAATCTATGACATATAGCAGCTAAGTGCAACAATAATAAAGTCAAAAGCATTCTCTCTAGCAACAGTCACTCAATCTTTCTCAATAGCCCAGCACTCGGCACTCCACACTCTTACTCAGTAGGTACCGGCGCTCACTAGGGGTGTACAGATTCTGGAGGCTCTCTTATAGCCCAAGCGCTATATCTGCACGGACAACTCACGTGCTGCACGGACAACTCACGTGCTATAGTATTATATCAGGATCCACACAGATAACTCATATGCTACAGTATAAATATCTGGATCCGCACGGACAAGTCACGTGCTATGGTTTCAATATCTCACTACCAGGCCCTCGGCCTCACTCAGCCATCAACCTATCTAGTCTCACGGGCTCTCTAAAATCATGGAAATAATCCTAAAACATAAATGATATAACGTACCAACAAGGAATATCAGAGACTGAGGTATGATATGCAAGTAAAACTGTGACTGAGTACAAGTAGCAATTAGCAGGTAATTCAACAGGTATCACGGCCTCTGTGGATCCCTACAGTACTAACACATAGCCTAACATGATTTCTATCATGATTTACAATCAAATTTCTATAACATATGGAGAGCATATAGCTAACAACAACTTATTCAACTTTACAATTCCACGGAATGGACCAAGTCACAATTCCCACAGTGTACGCCCGTCACCTAGCATGTGCGTCACCTCTAAAATAATCACATAACACATAATCCGGGTTTCATATCCTCAGAACCAGATTTAGAACTGCTACTTACCTCAATCTGAGACAAAACTCTACTCCAATATACCTTTGCCTCGCTAATTGGCCTCTAAATGTCCCGAATCTAGCCACAAGCAATATAATAAAATCAATACGGGCTAAAGAAATCAATTTCACAAGAAAATATACAAAATTATGAATCAAAATCCAAAATCGGCTCCAAGCCGGACCCCAGGCCCACGTCTTGAAATCCAACAAAAGTCACAAAACTCAAAAGCCCATTCAACTACGAGTCTAACCATACAAAACTCATCAAAATTCGACACCAAATCTAGCCTCAAATCCCCAAAATCAACTCTTCAAATCCCAAGCCTCAAATCCACAAATTACATCTCAAAACACACTAACTAGGTGGGAATATTAATGGGGAAACATAATTATTGAAGAAATGTAACCACAAGTGACTTACCTCAAGAATCCCTTCGAAATCTCTCTCAAATATCGCCCAATTCCGAGTTCAAAATGTTAAAATGAAGCCAAAATCGCGAGCCCTAGCATTTATATATATTCTGCCAAGTCAAACCGCACTTGCAGTCCCGCTTTTGCGGTGAACACTCCGCTTCTGCGGAACTCACTAATCCCAGTTGCCTCCACTTTTATGACCCCTTACCCACATCTGCGCAATCGCAGGTGCGAAAAACCCATCGCACCTGTGACCTCTACTGACTCCCTTCAACTTCGCACCTGTACTCCACCTGCCGCACCTGCGGCCAAGACCCTCGCATGTGCGATCACACCAATAGAAACCAAACTTCAGATGCTTCTCAAACTAAATTCCAATTCTGTTAACCACCTGAAATTAACCCGAGGCCCCCAGGACCTCAACCAAACATACCAACAAGTCCCAAAATATGGTACGAACTTAGTAGAGCCTTCAAACCATCTCAAACAAGATGAAAACACGAATCAAACCGCAATTCAAGCCTAATGAACTTTAAAATTTCCAAATTCTACAAAAGATGCTGAAACCTATCAAATCACGTCCGATTGACCTCAAATTTTTCCCAAAAGTCATAAATGATACCACGAACCTATTCCAACTTTCGCACTGAAAGGTTGCTACGAGTGCAGGAATCCTAGTCATATGAGGAGATCTTGCCCTAGGTTTCTAGGCAAGGCAGTGCAGCACGGCTAGTAGGGCCATCAGCCTATAATGTCTGCACCAGCTACCGCACCGATCGTCCGGCCTGCCGAGGATGAGGGAAGGTGGGTAGGGGTCACCCTAGAGGTGGAGGCCAGGCAGCTAGCACTCCAGCTAGGTTCTATGCTATTTCGGCAAGACCAGATGTAGTAGCCTTAGATTCCATGATTGTAGGTATTATGTATGTCTACAGTAGGGATGCGTTAGTATTATTCGTTCCAAGGTCTACCTATTCATATGTTTCCTCCCTATTTTCTCTTATCTAGATTTCCCTCGTGAGTCGTTGTGTGTTCATGATTATTTGTCCACACCCGTGAGCAATTCTGTTGTGGTGGATCGGGTCTACCGGTCCTGTATTATGACTTTTGGTGGTTATGAGACCCGAGCAAATCTTCCGTTGCTCGACATGACAGACTTTAAGGTCATCATAGGCATGGACTGGTTGTCTTCGTATCATGCCATACTTTATTTCCATGGTAATACTATTACCTTAGCGTTATGAGAGTTGCCTAGATTGGAGTGCAAGGGTTCTTCCATCAGTGCACCCAGTCGGGTTATTTCATTCTTGAAGGCTCGACACATGGTCGAAAAGTGTTGTTTGGCTTATATAGCATATGTTCAGGACACTTCTATAGAGATCCGGAGGATTGATTCAGTGCTCGTAGTGCGGGAGTTCTCCGATGTGTTTCCTTCTAATATATAAGGCATGCCGCTAGATTGTGATATCGATTTCAGCACCAGGTACTCATTCTCTATTTCACCATACTGCATGGCTTTGAAAGAGTTGAAGGAGTTGAAGGAATAACTTGAGGAGTTGCTAGCATAGGGGTTCGTCAGACCGAGTGTGTCGCCTTGGGATGCACCGATTTTGTTCGTGAAGAAAAATGATGGGACTATGCGGATGTGCATTGATTACTGCCAGTTGAACAAAGTAACCATTAAGAACAAGTACTCGTTGCCACGTATTGATGATTTGTTTTACTAGTTGTTAGGTGCCAGAGTCTTCTCTAAGATCGATTTGAGATTTGGGTATCAACAGCTGAGGATTCGTGATTCGAATGTTCCGAAGACGGCCTTCTGGACTAGATATGGCCAATATGAGTTTTTGGTGATGTCCTTCGGCTTGACTAACACCTCGATGACGTTTATGGATTTGATGAACCTAGGTGGCTTGAGTTACTAAAGGACTATGATATTACCATCCTTTATAATTAGGTCAAGGGGAATGTTCTTGCAGATGCCTTGAGTAGAAAGGCTTTGAGTATGGGTAGTTTGGCATTCATTGCAGTAGAGGAGAGGCCATTGGCTTTGGAAATCCAGTGCTTGGCTAACAAGCTTGTGATGTTGGATATTTCAGAGCCCAGTTGAGTTCTTGCGTGCATCGTGGCTCAGTCTTCATTATTTGAGCAGATCAAGGCTCGTCAGTAAGATGATCCACACTCGTTGGTTCTCAGAGAGACAGTACTACAGGGTAGTGCCAAGGAGGTTACTATTGGTGAGGATGGTATTCTGCGGCTCCAAGGTCGCCTATGTGTTCCTAATGTTGATGGTTTGAGAGAGAGAATTCTAGAGGAGGCACACAGTTCTCGGTATTCTATTCATCCAAGTACAATGAAGATGTATTCTCGACTTGAGGCAGCATTATTGGTGGCGGCGGATGAAGAAAGACATAGTTGAGTATGTGGTGAGATGCCTAAATTGCCAGTAGGTCAAGTATGAGCACCAGAGGCCAGGTGGCCTACTTCAGTAGATGGTTATGCCTGAGTGAAAATGGGAGCACATTACTATGGACTTCGTAGTTGGGATGCCGCGAACTTTGAGGAGTTTTGATGCAGTTTGGGTCATTGTCGATAGGTTGACCAAGTCGGCACACTCTATTCCGGTTGTGACTATGTATTCTTCAAGGAGATTGTCCCAGATTTACATTCAGGAGATTATTCGGTTACATGGTCTACCTGTTTCCATCATTTTAGATAGATGCCCTCAGTTCACTTCACACTTTTGGAGAGCAATTTAGAGCGAGTTGGGTACCCGGGTGGAGCACAAAACAGCCTTTCACCTGCAGAATGACGGGCAGTAGGAGTGGAAAGTTCAGATTCTTGGGGATATGCTCAGAGCACGTGTCATTGACTTTGGAGGTCAGTGGGATAGATTCTTACCATTGGCCGAGTTTACTTACAATGACAATTATCAGTGCAGCATTGAGATGGCTCCATTTGAGGCTTTATATGGTCGGTGATGTCGTTCGCCCATCGGATACTTTGAGCCTATCAAGGCTATGTTATATGGTACTGAATTAGTGAAGGATGCATTGGAAAAGGTAAAGTTGATTTAGGAGCGGCTTCGCACAACACAGTAAAGACAGAAGAGTTACGCGGATTAGAAGGCCCGTGATTTATTATTTATGGTGGGCGAGAAGGTTCTCTTGAAGGTCTTGTCGATGAAGGGAATCTTGAGGTTCGGGAAGAAGGGCAAGTTAAGCCCAAGGTTTATAGTTCCATTTGATGTGTTGGGGTGAGTTGGGGACGTTGCTTGTGAGCTTTGTTTGCCTCCAGTCTATCGGAAGTTCATCCAGTCTTCCATGATTCTATGCTCCGGAGGTACTATGCCTATATGTCGCATGTTCTAGATTACCGCACGGTTAAGCTAGATGAGAGTTTGGGTTATGAGGATGAGCCAGTTTCCATTGTTCACAAGCAGGTTAGCTAGATAAAGCAAGATGATTGTTGCGGTAAAGGTTCTGTGGTGGGGTCAACTAGTGGAGGAGGCGACTTGGAAGTCCGAGGAGGAATGCGGAGAAGATATCCACACCTATTCGGCACTCCAGGAATGATTCTAGACCCGTTCGAGGATGAACGTTTGTTTAAGAGGTGGAGAATGTAATGACCCGACTAGTCATTTTGCTTTCTAGATCCCCGTTCAAATAATTATGACTCCCCGTATGTTCTTCTACTATTTTATGACTTGAGGGGACATTTAGTTCGTGGTTTGGAAGGTTCGGGTTGAAATCGAAACACTTGGCTCCTTAATAGTAGCTTAAAATTGCTAAGTTTGACTTGAGTCAACGTTTTGAGTAAACGACCCCGAAACCGGGATTTGATGGCTTCAATATGTTTGTATGATTATTTTGAACCTGTACGTATGTTCGGATCAGGTTTTGAGTGACCCGAGAACATTTTGGTGCTTATTATTGAAAGTTAGCGCATTGAAGGTTTTCAAGTTCTTTAAATTTGGTTTGAAGTAGGTTTTGGTGTTATTGAGGTTCGTTTGGGATTTCGAGACTAGGAATAGTTCCGTATGGTGATTTATGATTTTCACGCAAAATTTGGTATCATTCCAAGTAGTTTAAGTATGATTCGGCGCATTCGGGGTAAGTTGGAAGAACTTTAAGTTCATAAGTTGATTCGATTTGGTTTGGGTGTGATTCTTAGTTTTGATGTTGTTTTACGCATTTTGAGTGTTCAGGCGAGTCCGCCTTTTATTTATGAACTTGTTGGTATGTTTGGGGGAGGCCCTGGGTTCATCAAGTGCTATTCAGATGATGTGCGGAACATGCTTGGACATGGAATCATTGCTGATGCAGCGGCAGTTCTGGTGCATTCGCACCTACGAGAAACTAGACGCAGGTTCGATCCAATGAGCGCAGGAGTGGCTGGGAGTGGACTAGCCAGTGTCCGTAGAATAGGACTCGCGTATGCGATGGGTGGATAGCATATGTGGAAGGGAAGGCAGCTTGGCATGGTCGCAGGTGCACAAGGCGAGCTGCAGAAGTGGACTCGCATATGTGGAGTTTTCCCATAGGTGCGACCAGTGTTGGATTATGCGTGTTCCGCAGAAGTGGACATTTGCCCGCAGAAGCGGCGAAGCTGCCGCATGTGCAAAATCGCTAGAGGCAGTGTGGTTTATTTAATTTGGACTTAGGCTCTTTTATTTTCCATTTTCACTTACAGAGGTCGACTTTGGAGCTCTTGGAGAGGAGTTTTCGCCTAACATCATGCGGTAAGTATCCTACTTAGCGTGAGTTTAATACGCGGATTTTGGGTAGATTACTGTTGGCTTGCCTAACAGAAACGTTGGGCGCCATCACGGACTATAGTGGAAATTGGGTCGTGACAAAGAAGGCTTTTTATATGGGAGATGGTGTCGTTCTCCACTTGGTTGGTTTGAGCCGGGAGAAGCTAAGTTATTAGGCACGGATTTGGTTCGAGATGCCTTGGAGAAAGTCATGTTGATCTAGGATCGGATTCGTACAACTCAATTTAGGTAGTAGAGTTATGAAGATCTGAAGGTTCGTGATGTTGCATTCATGGTTGGAGAGCGATTATTGCTCCAGGTTTCACACATGAAGGATGCGATGAGGTTCGGCAAGAAGGGAAAGTTGCGCCCTAGGTATATCGAACCTTTTGAGATCCTTTAGATAATTGGGGAGGTGGCCTACAAGCTTGCATTGCCACCTATTCTATCTGTAATTCATCTGGTGTTCCATATTCCTCACGCGATCGCATAGCACAAATTTTTCTGCCTAGAAAATAACCCTACGCGATCGCATGAAGTCCCACACAATCGCGAAGCACTAATTCCGCAAACCTACACGATCGCAAACCTCCTCACGCGATCGCGAAGCATTAAGCGCGTGGCCAAGCTCCTCCCCAGTTTCCCCTACGCGATAGCAAACAACGACACGCGATTGCTATGCACAAGGTGGCCTAACCTACGCAATCGCGGACATCTCCACAGGATCGTAGAGAACAAATTCCAGCTACCCAAATTACTCTACGCGATCGCGTATAAGAAAGTTAGAAGAACATTTCTAGCAGCTACCAGTAGTCTTCTAAAGGCCAAAAGTGATCCACTAGTCGTCTGTAACTCACCCGAGCCCCTTGGGACCTCAACCAATTATACCAACAAGTCCCAATACATCATATAAACTTAGTCGAACCTTCAAATCACACAAAACAACGCTAAACTTACGAATCATCCTCCAATTCAAGCTTAATGAAACTTAAGATTTCCAACTTCTACATTAGGTACCGCAACCTATCAAATCAAGTCCGATTGACCTCAAATTTTGTACACAAGTCATAAATGATATAACGGATCTATGAAAATTTTCGAAACTGAATTCCGACCCCGATATCAAAAAGTCAACTTCCCGGTCAAACTTCCAAACTTAAATTCTAGTTTTAGTCATTTCAAGCCTAATTTAACCACAGACTTCCAAAAAAAAATTTGAACACGCTCCTAAGTCCAAAATCAACATACGGAGCTATTGGAACCGTCAAATCTCGATTCTGGAGTCGTTTTCTCAAAAATATTGACCGAAGTCAAACTTGGCCTTTTAAGGCTAACTTAAGGAACCAAGTGTTCCGATTCCAACCCGAACACTTCCAAATCCCGAACCAACCATCCCCTCAAGTCATAAATCATTAAAAGAACATACGGGAAGTCTTATTTAGGGAAACGAGGTTCTAACAGTCAAAACGACCTGTTGGGTCATTACATTCTCTCCCACATAATTATACGTTCGTCCTCAAACGTGCTAAGGACTGTTCCGGAGTTGTCCAAAATCACAGTTTAACACTTCGAGCACCTACCCGTGCTACCACACCCAATTGAGCACATTAGCTTGAGCCAATCTGAAGATTCTCCCCTTTATTTAGGCGATTAAGCCTTAGAGCCCAATTTTAACATCCAGAATTCTCCACCATGCCCGTTTCCAACCTATGAACACCATATCAATCACTACACGATGCACCAATACAGGGTTGCATACCTTGGTTGAATTTAGACCATGTACCGTACCATTCACATGACCATAATAACATCCTCCAATAGCAATAGCCGAAATTTCATGAATTTGATGTTCACAACACACCTCATGATACATATAATTCCTGTTCCAACTCTTGAAATGCTTCCACGATGGAAGAAATGTGTAGAAATTCATAACCAACTACCAAGTCAAAAAATTATTGAGTTTCTCCTTCTGACAAGAACCATTGCCTCATTATGGACTAAATAATACTATTTGCTCTTTATTATACTTCATATAATCCGATCGCACTGATCTCGGATCCAATAATGTCGTCTTACCCAATATAATATGCCCAGGCAATAAGCCACCTCATACACGATCAAAAAGCCTCATATGATGCCAAGCTACGAACTCGATTGCGATACATAAGGAAAACAAAGTCTGGAAAGGATTATTCAACCTACGTGACTAATTAGACAACTGAAAAGGTGTCATGAACCTTCCTCAGAAAATGGGACAGAAAACACACAAAATAGAATATAGGGGACTGTACTCGACATCACACTGTTGAGGCGTGCAACCCGATCCAAACAACATACCCGTGGCGGCATGCCACCCGATCCGCACAAAAAGAATCTATAAGGAAATACTTACCGAGCTAGAATGCTCATTACTGCAAAATATCAGAATATCGGACACAAGCACGTTAAGTGCATGATACCATCCCTGGGAGGACTGACAGCGCCGTACGCTACAAAACTCTAGCACAACTATGGTATGATATATGATCTAAATCTCGAGAGCCATCCTGCTCACATAACACCATCGCTACGCGGAACCACAACACATAAGAAATTTATCAAGCCATTTCACAACTCACACGGCACAATATAGTATTATATGAAATAACCGACGACGAAACAACATCCAGCGTTCGAATACTCCTCCATAGGGAACGCTTATACTGAAATGAACACATCCGGCCTGATATAGAGCCCATATTCATATTTAAGTCCATCCACAGATCTCAAGCCGATTTTGATCGCACCGTACTAGGATAATAACCTTTCAAGGATCCATAATAACCCCTTTTACCATAACACACAAGAACATCCATCATAACCGGAACAAACTTCCACAGTCCACAACCAAATGAACCTAGCGCCCTCCAGGCATAAATTCTTGAATCAGCGATATTACCACAATCTTCATACTTGGTTTCAATCTTCACTCAATCAAGTGACTACATGCCACTATTACATAATCTTTCCGTGGGATGCACTTCCACGACCTTCTGCACCAGGTAACAAGTCTGCACATCCATGCCACCGGTCACACTAATGTTGTAAAGCATATCAAGAATCCACAAATCAATACACAAGGTCTCTTACACCTGACATCGATCATAGGTGACGCCGAAAACAATACCATCTTACTTTAAATATCTAAATCCTTTTCCTGCTCGTTCTAGCTTGTGACATTCTTGTCAAAACCGAACTGCAACCTCGATCCTCAACTTCCAAATTCCCATGCCATTCCCTATACCTAGTATGCCAATACGCAAGATTACAAGAATTCTATCATAACTCTTGAACCACTAATTGACCCAACACTTCATCATATAGCAACCTTTTTTCTTCACTCAATTCAGGAGAATCACTGCAACACGCGACTGAATTCCCATATCCGCAGGAAATAAACTCCTTAAGTAGTGGTCTAAACCACCATAACTCTCTCGGAATCCATCTACACATAACATGCCATAATACTTGAGTTCCTCCAAATAAAAATCAATTACGGCAGTCGTCAAGCCTCACACGTACCGCCACAAATCACATGCATAACTCAATGCGCTAAAGGAACTGATCATTGCAACCATCATGCCAATTCAACCATTGTTAGCCGACCCGTATTTTTTTTTTCTAAATTTATTCTCAACGTGCCTTAGAAATAATAATAGCTCCATTCATTACATCACAAACTCAAATACGCACTCATCCTGAGTGACCTTATTTCACGAGACCACGCTGTTTCAAAACACACGAATCATCTCATACCCCTCCTTGTGCGCACTTTTACATCTTCAACTGGTACACACATTCTGATACTTCTTTTATGAATCCGAAGTTATTTTTCTTCCATTTCTCTAATGCTACACCACAACCTGAAGATAACGCAGAGTACTCCAAGTCCCGTTTCATAATCTGCTATAAAAGCTCGATTCTCAACCATACTACGGACTCGAGATCCTTAGGCACCGCACTTAAATTTTTTTTTTGAACCCACTAAGACCGTTATTGAGAGTCACTTGCTCTGACTTGTTCCCAAACATTATCAACTATAAGGCACTGCTATCACATGGACACTTTCTCAAGGAAACATCCGACTGTCTTACTTTCCCTGTGCATTACATCTACCCGAAGCATAAACTTTGAGTCTTCCCAAAGCCCGAACATGAATCGATAAGGCCAAATATGGCGCACATTCCTCAAATCATTTACTTATATTACCGCCGATGTTTTCTTTTCTTAGTCGTGATGACCCACCAATACACCGATAACCAGAAATCGCACAAGTAGACACTACGTAATCCAATCATAGATGGTGGGGATCTCCCACTAAGCTTGAAGCTATAATTACAAAATTCTGGAATCCACCGAGATTCTTTCTTCATCGTTGACATAATCCTGCACACGCAACTCGCCAAATTTTCTCGAAATCCTTCTATTAATCTTTAATAAACACTCCGAACCACTAGCCACATTTACATATTAAATCTCTTACCGGGTAGCCAGTCAAATTCTTCACAGATGCTTTGTCAACACCATGCGACCGCTAACCTGCTCACAGGAGATAACCCATCTGTGTAAATTACATGCCGACATATTCCAATGTCGCTGCACTGGGTGCAATTACTATGAAACCACTAGATCATCCTGAGTCCGAGCTCATTCACCAACTACACCAGTCTGTTCACTCCTCATGGACGTCAACTAGAGGTGCGACAATACATTCCAATCAAAAGTCATGTTGTATCCTTCTTCATATCAAGCAACTCCCTCCTGTTGTATCAATCTTCCTCAATATAGCAGCTAATATTACAACTTAAGTTCGTAGACCTAGTCACTGTCCATTCTACATCCCAAATCACTCCAAACTTTCCTCAAGATGTGTAATCATCCTACCACGTAACCCATGTGCTACCTTGCTACTCTCCCACTTTGGCCAACCATCTCCTTTAAGGAACTACTCGACTTCTGTTTTCTTACACTTGGCCTTTTAGGAAACTAACCACCGCAAGGAACCTTCTACAGGTCCTTCCTCATCCTTCGCTGCCCAGTTGTTAACTCAACTCAAAATCCGTCTCTGTAGCACTTGAACCAATAGGTCGTTACCAGCTTTAAACCTTTTCGAGGATCATCCTTCTTGAGCCATCAATACTAGGAACGCTGCTTCGATCCTGAATCACTGCTCACCGCGATCTCTAACGACTGCTTCCCTTATACAAATTCCTAACACACCGCCGTGAAGGCGAGTTGAATAAGACCATAACACCGGCAAACCTTATCGCATTTAACAAGGCGATGACACCACATCACAATGGAGAACTCTACCATGCTAAAAAATATCAAGCTTCGTTACTTCATCAACCCCAAACCTGAACATTCATAGTCCGATCGTCTTTTCTTTGCTGGAAATAAAACATGGAACCTCTGAATCATGTACTAAGAAAAACCTTCTTTCAAGTCGTTTAATGCCCTGACATATAGACAGGTATTTTACCATTACATAAACACTGTGCGATAACAACATACGAATCGTCATAAAAATCAATGCCAAATCTCAAAACCTTAGGTAGTACTGATACTTAACTTGAAATGATAGAGCGGCCTTCCGCAAGGCGATGACAATAGCCCAATTAACTACACAGGGAGAAGCATCTTGCACTACATCTATAGTACCATTAAAAATTTCCTCGATACCATTATAACAAGCGCTTCGCGTCACATAAGATTGAATAGGAAGAAAATGAAGGCATAAGCCTCAAAGGAATTGAATTGCACGATGAGGAATCAAAAAGGGAAGTATTCCTAACAGTCCTGTAGCCTCTCGAAGATAAGCACAGACTTCTCCATACCGATCCACAAGACTCTACTAGACTTGCTCATGACTCGTGAGACTTAAGTGAACCTAGTGCTCTGATACTATGTTGTCACGACCCAAAATCCTTTAAGGTCGTGATGGCACCGGAAAACGCTGTCAGGCAAGCCAACAATGCATACTTAGCTTAATTACCCATTTTAGTATTTTTGAAAATCAAAACTTCTTTGATGAAGTAATAAAGATAAAACTCATAGAGTAAATGATAAATAATTTTAGCAACTACATTTCTAAACAGTTCACAACCATTCCCAAAACTCGGTGTCACATGTGCAAGAGCTTTTACTAGGGAATTTAGAATAAAATACAACATCTATCCAGAATACCAATTAGACAGGAAAATATAACAACTCTGAAGGAGACTCTGTTGGCTCCGGATTGTAATACAGAATACAGCTCACCTATGTTCCCACTATTATTAACCGCATCTCTACGCCCACAATGCCGCTAGACGTATATGTACCTGCACAATAAAATGTGCAGCAAGTGCAGCATGAGTACGAAAATAACATGTGCCCAGTAAGTATCAAGCCTAATCTC
Organism: Nicotiana tabacum; assembly: GCF_000715075.1. Classification (NCBI taxonomy): domain Eukaryota; kingdom Viridiplantae; phylum Streptophyta; class Magnoliopsida; order Solanales; family Solanaceae; genus Nicotiana; species Nicotiana tabacum. Next base: position 19,317,311 of record NC_134093.1, on the reverse strand, counting down.
GAAGAGGTATAGACGAGATGGCCGACTTTGACACTTACTATGGGTCAGAAATATTAAATAATCATGAAAATTGAAATATTTATATCAATGTGATTCACAGAGTTAACAATAATTTTATTGAACCAGTAGAAGTAATTAAATTCCTTCAATTCCAATAAATTTCTAATTTATCAATTAGCCTCATTCACAGGAATAACCATAATTTCCTTAACAAGCAGAGATAATTAATTCTTTCAATTTCCAATAGTTTTCAATTTATCAATTAAATTTCTTCAAATGCAACAATTTCCAATCTATTAATTAAATCCTTCAATTTCAATAAAAATCCATTTTATCAAATAGCTTTACAAGCTGCAATAAAATATCTAAGTATCGTGTAATTATTATTATTATTAAGCACGATTTCTGCCGAGGTCGTACGACCCGATCCAGAGTTTCGTGTACATTGCCGAGGGACATGCGGCATGATCCATAGATGCATCTATCCTTCCGAGGCATTCGGCCCGCTCCACAAGAAAGGTGGATATTTTCTTATGTACCTCCGGAATAAGAGTATTTATTGTAAGATAAATTCAGAAGGATGAACAATTTCTCTTAGCAATTAGTTAATTTAAAAATAAAATCAAGCATATGAGATTTCCATCCTTTAATATCTTTATCTATCTATATATATACATACATACATACCCAATAATATTAATTAAATAAAGAATACAATTTACACAAGTAATTCATGCTTTGAGTCCTAAACTACCCGGACTTTAGCATTAATAGTAGCTACGCACGGACTCTCGTCACCTCGTGCATACGTATCCCCCGCAATTAGCAATAATTATTCAATTTAATCCATATGGGGTAATTTCCCCCTCACAAGATTAGACAAGAGACTTACCTCAACTTGCTCCAATTTAATCCACAGGTAGGCTTTTTCCTCGATTATCCAACTCTGTATGGCTCGAATCTAGCCAAAATAATTCGATACAATCACTAAAAATTATAGGAATCAATTTCATAAGAAAATACTACATTTTTCAATAAAAATCTGAAATTGATTCAAAAATGGTCCGTGGGGCTCATGTCTCGGAATCCGGCGAAAGTTACGAAATATGAACGCCCACTCAACCATGAGTCTACACATAACAAAATCACTAAATTCCGATAAACAATTCAGCACTCAAATCCTCAAATCTATCCAAGAGGGTTTTCAAACGTTTTCCAACTTAATTCACCAATTAAATGATAAAAACAGTGATGGATTCGGGTAATTTAACCAATATTGAGTTAAGAGCACTTACCTAGTTGTTTTCTCTGAAAATCTCCCAAAAATCGTCCAAATCTGAGCTACCTAGAACTTAAACTCTCTGCCCAGTGATTTCTTCTACGCGATCATAGACTTCCTCATGCGATCGCGTAACACAAATTTTTCTGCCTAGAAAATAACCCTACGAGATTGCATAAAGTCTCATGCGATCGCGACACACTGATTTTGCAAACCTACGCGATCGTGAACCTTCTCACGCGATCGCAAAGCATTAAGCGCGTGACCAAGCTCCTTCCCAGTTTCCCCTATGCGATCGCAAACAACGACACGCGATCGCAATGCACAAGCTGGCCTAACCTACACGACCACAGACATGCCCACGCAATCGCAGAGAACGAATTCCAGCTGTGCAAATTACTCTAGTCAAACCTTCAAATCACACAAAACAATTCTAAAACTATGAATCATCCTCCAATTCAAGCTTAATAAAACTTAAGATTTTCAACGTCTACATTAGTACCGAAACCTATCAAATCAAGTTCGATTGACCTCAAATTTTGTACACAAGTCATAAATGACCTAACGGATCTATAAAAATTTCGGAACTGGATTCCGACCCCGATATCAAAAAGTCAACTCCCCGGTCAAACTTCCAAACTTAAATTCTTATTTTAGCCATTTCAAACCTAATTTAACCACAGACTTTCAAATAGAATTCTGAACACGCTCCTAAGTCTGAAATCACCATACAGAGCTATTGGAACCGTCAAATCCATATTCCAGGGTGGTTTTCTCAAAAATATTGACCGAAGTCAAACTTGGCCTTTTAAGGTTAACTTAAGGAACCAAGTATTCCGATTCTAAACTAAACACTTCCAAATCCCAAACCAACCATCCCCGCAAGTCATAAACCATTAAAAGCACATACGGAAAGTGTTATTCAGGGAAACAGGGTTCTAACAGTCAAAACGACCGGTTGGGTCGTTAAACGACCAGTCAGCACGGGCTAGCCATTTTTCGGACTCGTATTCGAAAAATAGCCAGCATTTGCAAACTCATTAAAAAATAGCCATTGTTTTGGTGAAACACGAAAAGTTTCATCATAATATGCTGGATTATAGAGCTCCTACGTATAAACTTCCAGTATATTATGTTGGAACTCCAGCACACTGGAAAGTTTCAGTATAATATACTGGATTATGGAGCTACTGAATTTAAATTTCTAGTATATTATGTTGGAAACTCTAGCACATTATGAAATTCCAACACATTATGCTAGAATCTCATATGTAAAAAATTCAAACTCCAGCATTTTATGCTGAAAAAGTTTTGGTTTTTAAGGGTGTTTTTGTTCAGATTTTATCTTTATATTAAAAAGTGGCTAAATTTCGACCATTTTTGAAAAAGCGGCCAAATTTTTATTTGAAGTTTCATTGCCTTATAAAGTTTCATTGAAATATTGGCTTATAAATTTTGGAGTAAAATCCACTTTACCCCCTTAACCTTTAAAGGTTGGGAAACAATACCCCCTCACATTTTAAATGGATGATTTTTTTTTTGGTGAGAGTTTCTTTTTAAAGTAATTTCTTTTTCTCTTTCTATCCTTTCAAAGATGAAGTATAATATTTTTCATCCAAACCAATACTTGAATTTCGTCTTTCTTGCTTGTAAAGTTTAAGATATTTTTCTATTATATTGAGGTTATATTGAGGCCATTGTTAAAAAATTTGCAATAAAGAAAACAAATTTGCATATTCAAGAAATATTTTGAATACACATTCACCATGGATGCTTTAGCATTTCATGAAAGGAAAACAATACACCGAAATAGTAATTTTGCTGACATATATTAGATGAAAGAATTGTTGTTATGAGTATTAATTTATTTATGTATTTTCTTGGTATATTTAAATTATTATACTAAAGCAATTATGTTGTAACGCCCCGACTTGTCGTTTTAAGAATTTACGCCCCGTTCAGAGGCTTAAGGTCCCGAGAAGCTTCGTAATATGTATTATGGCCCGTGGGTGTGGTCGAGTTTGATTTTTCAGAAGATTCGGAATTTAATTAAAAGAACAATTCTTATTTAGAACCTTAAATGGAAAGAGTTGACCGGGGAATTGACTTTTGAGCAAACGAACCCAGAATGGAATTTCGATGATGGCAATAGTTACGTATGATGATTTCAGATTTAGGCGTATGTTCGGATTAGAATTTGGAAGACCGTAGGACAATTCGACGCATTTTGGCGAAAGTTGGAAAATAGAAGATTTTGGAAAGTCCGACTGAAGGGTGAATTTTTGATAACGAGGTCGGATTTTGATTTCGGAAATTGGAATAGCTCCATTACGTCAATTATGACTTGTGTGCAAAATTTGAAGTCATTCCGGATTGATTTTTACGTTTGGGCGCAAAAATATAGAAGTTGGGAGATTTGAAACTTATAATTGGATTCGATGCGCGATTCGGAATTTCGACATTGTTTGACATGGTTTGAAGCCTCGACTAAGTTCGTATTGTATTTTGGGACATGTTGATATATTTGGTTAAAGTACCGAGGGCCTCGGGTGGATTCTGGATGGCTAACAGACCAATTTGGACTTGAAGAAAGCTGCTGGAATTTTGGACTTGCTGGTGTGATCGCTTCTGCGGAAGCTTGATCGCAGAAGAGACCTCGTAGAAGAGAGATGCTTCTCGCAAAAGCGACTAAATAGGGGAGCTGAGAAGGACGCAGAAGGGAAACCTTGTGCGCAGAAGCGCAAGAAGATTCGCAGAAGCGGCCAGTTGCGCAAAAGCGGGCAATGGCCTCGCACCTGCAATGTGCGCAGAAGCGGAAATTCTTCCGCAGGTGCGAGAGGGCAGTGGCCAGTGGACTTCATAGAAACGGGAATTTTCTCTCAAAAGCGAGCTCGCAGGTGCGATGAATTTATCCGCAGAAGAGAAAATCGGTCATTTCGCCATTTTCGATTGGATTTTTGGAACTCGGTTTTGGGGCGATTTTTGAGAAGTTCTTCATGATTTCGACATGGGTAAGTATCCTATATCCAAAAGTGATTATATTTCATAAATCCATGGTTATATTCATCGTTTAATTCGGATTTAAATGGAAGAAATCAAGATTTTTACAAAATCTTCCAAAAATGAAAATTTAGGATTTGGAGGTCGAGTTGTTATTGGAATTCGAGAAAATTGGCATGGTTGAACTCGTACCGGAATGGGTTTTCGAATTTCATGAAAATTTTGTCAGGTTCCGAGGGGCGGGTCCCGCGTTGACTTTAGTTGACTTTTTGGAATAAAATTTTTCAGTCGACGTATTATTATCCGGAATTGTTTCCGATGAATTTTAATGAAGTTATACAATTAATTTGGTTAGATTTGAGCGGTCCGGAGTTCAATTCAAGCAAGAAGACGATTTTGGAATATCGGCATAACTTCAAAAAGTTAAGTGTCTTGCTTAACCTCGAGTGGGGAATTACCCCTTAGGCATTGAGTCATATGTGCCATTTGTGAAATGTAAAAAGCCGTGTACGTAAGGTGACGAGTATGTACTCGGGATTATACGTGCAAAAATTCATTGAATTAAAGTCTTAGGCATTATTGTGTAGTAAATTGGGAAATTGTAAAAAATTATTAAATCATCTGTTTCCCATGCCTAAATCCTTATTGTTGAATTTGTTTTTATATGATTATTTGATGTAATTTTTACTTGAAATATTTATGAATTTTCGTGAGTATTGTTGGTTTAATATTTCTTGGAAATTAATTCCAATATGAATTTTTCTCTGCAAATAATTAATTAAATGAGCTTAAGAAGAGATGTTTATATAATTATTGAAAATTTGAATTTAATGAAGACTTTGCTTTATGTTGAGTAATTTCTATCTCTATTGATTGGTTTTTGGGTGTTATATACACTGTGTGGAGCCTTAAGCTATTTGTTGTGAAATTAATTGATTTTGTTATAACTTTGGAATTTGGTTGTGGCCATTGGGCAAATTGTGATATGAATTGATTTTATTATGTTGCTGTGATAATTTCCCATGTAAATTGTTGTGTTGTGTGAGTTGTTATTTTGGGGAGAAAGGGGTGGCATTTCATTGTTGATATTATGTGGTTATAACGGTGACATTTCACTGTTGTGTTTGTTGGAATATTGTCTGGGCAGAGCTATAAGGGTGGCTATAGGAGAGATAAGGGTGGCAATAGGAGCGATAAGGGTGGTTATTGGTATTTTCTGGGCGGAGCGATAAGGTGGCTATAGGAGTGATAAGGATGATATGTGATGATGTGAGGTTGTGGTGTTGATAATTTTTATATGATGTTGTAATTTTCTTGTGTTTACTTTTATACCTTGTGCAATTTGTCATGTTGTTGGTAAATTGATAACAATCTGATTTATGTTGAAATTGAGAGCCTGTGGCTATTGCCAGGCAGATTATAAAATGAAATGTGGGCACGAGGTGCCATGAGTAAATAATGAGGATATTTGGCACGTGAATAGTACGTGCAGTTGTGATATGAAATGTGGGCACGAGGTGTTCTGATGAAATGATAGTGATAATTGGCACGCGAATTGTCCGTGCAGTTGTGATATGAAATGAGGGCACAAGGTGCCGTGGAAATATAAAAATGGGCTGAGACTCGTATTTATGAAAAATATGAAAATGGGCTCAGACCCATATTTTTATGATTATGAAATGAGGTGCCACATGGTGACTTTTTAATTGAAAGAATTATATTCAAAATATTTATTTGAAAGGATTTTTATTCAAAAATAATTATATGAAAGAATTGTATTTGAAAGATATTTATTTGAGAAAATTATATTTGAAAAGATTTATTGAAATAATTATATTTGAAAAATTATTATTTGAAAAAACTACATTTAAAAGAGAGTTATTTGAAAGAATTATATGTGAAGGATATTTATTTGAAAAACTTGAATTAATTGGGCATACATGTATTTATTAATTGTTGAGTGATATTTATGGTATTCTTCTTGTCTAGCTGCGCATACCACTGGTTGTTTTATCCTACCCTTATTGCTATATGTTTCCTAGTATTTTGTATATTATACTGCACAGGTTATTAGACTAGTGAGTGTCTTGACTGTACCTCATCTCTATTCCATTGAGGTTAGTCTTGATACTTACTGGGTACCGACCGTGGTGTACTCATACTACACTTCTGTACATTTTTGTGCAGAGCTAGGTATTGGAGATATCGGACTTGAGTAGACTTAAAGCGGGATCGTAAGAATTCAAGGTAGAGCTTCTTGGCCGCCGCAGTCCCTTGGAATCTTTTCATTTCATTGTACTGTTAATTTGTAATCAAACAGTATTGTATATTCGGTCCTCGTGATCATTCCATGTATTCAGTTAGAGTTTGTGACTCAGTACTACCAGTCTTGGGATGTTTTATATTATAACTATTTCCGCTGTTAGTTTAAAAAAAATGGCTTCAAAAGGTAATTGAAATCGGCTTACCTAGTCTTAGAGACTAGGTGCCATCAAAACGCCTGTGGTGAGATTTTGGATCGTGACATATGTGATGACCCAAAATGTCATCTTTAAATTTAATAATTAATTGTGTATTCTAAGACCTCGAAAAGTACTATTTATCATTCCTCGACTTGCGTGCGCAGTTTGTAAAATTTTTCGAAAAGTTTTTATGTGAAAAATGGATTAAAATGTGAATTAGAGCTTTAAAACTCAACTGAGTTGACTTAGGTCAACATTTTTAGCAAACGGACTTGGATCAATTTTTTGACAGTTCCGGTTGGTCTGTATCATGATTTGGGACTTGGGCGTATGCCCGGAATCAAATTCCGAGGTCCCTAGCCCGAAATATGGAAATTTGATGAAAAATTAAAAGTTTAAGTTTAAATAGTGACCGGATGTCGAATTATGTGCAAACGACCCCGAAATAGAATTTTGATGATTCCAACAGCTCTTTATGGTGAGTTTGGACTTAGGAGCGTGATCGGAATTTTATTTGGAAGTCCATTGAAACGGCTAAAACAAGAATTTAAGTTTGAAAGTTTGACCGGGGAGTTGACTTTTTTGATACCGGAGTCGGAATACAATTTCAAAACTTTTCATAGCTTTATTATGTCATTTATGACTTGTGTGCAAAGTTTGAGGTTAATCGGAGTTGATTTGATAGGTTTCGACATCGAATGTAGAAGTTGAAAATTCTAAGTTTTATTAAGCTTGAATTGGAGCATAATTCATGGATTTAGCGATGTTTTAGGTGATTTGAGGTTTCAAATAAATCCGTATGCTGTTTTAAGACTTGATGGTATATTTGGTTGAGGTTCCAAGAGCATCGGGTAAGTTTCAGATGGTTAACGGATCAAAAGTTAGACTTAAAAAGTTGCTGCAATTTTTCCTTCTGCTGGAGATTTTGGGCTGTAATGGAGCCCAAGATCGAGCCCAAATATCGAGCCCAGGGTCGACAGCCTGAGGCGAAGCTAGGGATGAGGTCCAGTATCGAAGCCACGATCGAAGGTCCAGCTCGAGGGCCAAGATCGAGACTAAAGAGCGAGGGTCACAATCGAAGGCACATGCTCGATGCCATGATCGAGGCTATGATCGAAGGACCATGCTCGATGCCATAATCGAAGCCAAGACCAAGGTCCAGGCTCGAGCCTGTGATCGAAGCCACGATCGAGGCCCAGTTCCAAAGGCTGTTTGGGCAGTTTTATAAAAAGAGGGCTTTCGTCCCATTCGCCATTTTTAACAAATTGGAGCTTGAGCTGTAATGACCCGGCCGATCGTTTTGAGTATTACAACCTTGTTTCCCCATTTACTACTCAAATTTTACTTAACAGTTATTGTGTGAATTGCCGGGGAAATTGGTTCGGGTCCAGTGAGGTTTTGGAATGAATTGGAACACTTAGTTCCAAGGTTTAAAGCTTAAGTTAAAATAGTGATAGAATGTGGACCTATGCGTAAACAACCTCAGATTCGCATTCTGATAATTCCAATAGCTTCGTATGGTGATTTTGGACGTAGGAGCGTGTCCGAAAAATTATTTGGAGGTCCGTAGTGGAATTAGGCTTGAAATGCCGAAAGATAAATTTTTGGGAAGTTTGACCGGAGGGGGGTTGGCTTTTTGATATCGGGGTCGGAATCCGATTCTAGAAATTGGAATAGGTTTGTAATGTGAAATGTGATTTGTGTGAAAAATTTGAAGTCATTCCGGATTGAATTGATGTGTTTTGGCACAAGACGTAGAATTTGAAAGTTCAAAGTTCATAGATTTTGATTTGACATGCGATTCATCATTTTGATGTTGGTAGATATGATTTGAGGCCTCGAGTAGGTCCGTGTTATGTTATGGAACTTGTTGGTATGTTCAGACGGGGTTCCGAGAGGCTCGGGTGAGTTTCGGATAGTTAACGAATCAAATTCGGGCTTATCTGGAAACTTTCTATCTTCTAGTGTGATCGCACCTGCTAGGAATTGGCCACAAGTGCGATGCCGCAGATGTGGCCCTTTTTACGCAGAAGCGGAGATGGGCTAGTCTGGGCAGGGTGCTGGTGCGAAGGAGTTAACCACGTCTGTGAGCCCGCAGGTGCGAGCGAGGCTCCGCAAATGCGGAGTTGAGGGAGAGGCAAGTCCGCATGTGCGAACCTTTGAGCGCAGAAGCACGAATGCAGGTGTGGTCCTTGGCATCGCAGAAGCGATTATGGATGGGCAAGCTGTTCTCGCAGAAGCGAAGGTCGCAGATTCGACCCCTTGTCCGCAGATGCGGAAATCGCCGGGGCTGAACCTTAAATTCGAGGGTTCAACATTTTCACCCATTTTCGAATTTTGGTGCTCGGGTTGGGCGATTTTGGAGAGAAAATTTTCCAAACAACTTGGGGTAAGTGTTCTTAACTCCCTTGTGATTATATTCCATGAATTAATCCTCATTTTTGGTGTAAGATTATTGAATCTTCAAGAGAAATAGAAGAAAAATTTTATAATGTCACAAAACGAATTTTTCAAGAGTGACTATCGATTTGGAGTCGGATTTGGGTGAAATTAGTATGGTTGAACTTGTAAGTGGATGGGTCGTCGTATTTTGTGAGTTTTGTCGGATTTCGAGATGTGGGGCCCACGTGTGATATTTGGGGGCTTAATTTCGAATTTTGTGGAAAATATTAGCATTTTGATATGGAATTAATTCCTATAAATTGTGTGGACTAAATCAAATTACTTGTGGTAGATTCGATCCGTTCGGGAGTTGATACACACAGTGGGATTTCTGGAGCATTGTTTAGCTTGCTCGATATTGGATACGGCTTGTTCGAGGTAAGTAACTCTTCTAATCTTGGAGTTGAGGGTGAACCCTAAATATATGTATTTCGTGAATTGTTGGGAGGTGACGTACATGCTAGGTGACGGGCATATGGGCATGCACTATAGAAATTGTGACATAATTGTTTCTGTGAAATTTCTTAGTTAAATGATCTTGGAATTTTCCATGCGATTTTATGCGTTAAAGAAATTGAGCTGACAAGCATATTAAAAATCATGTTGAGGCTGTGTGCCAGTATTATTGGGATCCACAGAGGTCATATTGCTGTGAATTATTTGTTTTAAATTGAAAATTCATACTCAGTCATATTCATTTTATTGCATATCATATCTCAGTCTCTGTTGTTATTTATTGATACATCATATCATCATTTTTTGGCTATTTTCATGTCATTGTGAGCCCGAGAGACCGGAGGGATTGATGACTGAGTGAGGCCGAGGGCCTGATTGTGAGGATTATTATGTCGATCGGGGCTGCCCATTTGCAACATGCTTTATATACTTTATTTTTATAGCGCGTGAGTTGTCAGTGCAGATTATAGTGCTTGGGCTGAAGGAGCCCCTTCGGAGTCTGTACACACCCCTAGTGAGTGCAGGTACCTACTGAGTGCGAGTGCTGAGTGACTGGGAGGCATGAGTGATTGTGAGGTATGCCCGAGTGGCATGAGTGACTGTGAGGTTTGTCGAGGGGCTGTATATGAGTGGTGTTCTGCCCGAGGGGCTGTTTATAATTTTATCACTGAGTTATATCGCATTGGCATGCACACATGACATACAGGCATGGAGATGTATTTTTGTCATGCGGTACAACATCACATCATTCATGATTTCTCACACATTTTGACAGATGGGCATAGTGATGCATTTGTTTTACACGGGTTATCCTGAATGAAAATGAAACATCTTATTTATTATCGAAAGAATTTTGGGAGAAATTTATTGTTTTCATACTATTCATATTTTTGGCAACTTCGGCAAATGATTTGGGTTTTCAATGATGTATTTGAAAGGAAGAACTATTATTTTTGAAATCATGATTTGGCTAAGCATTTTACCTTTGGGTTACTTCTGGTATTATTTGCTTTATGTTGTTATGGACTGATGTGGACTATTGGTTATGGACCCGACCTTGGTAGAAGCTCGTCACTACTTTCAACCTACGGCTAGGTTTGTTACTTACTTAGTACATGGGGTCGTTTGTACTGATACTACACTTCTTCACATTGCATGCAGATGTTGGCTGTTGTTATTGCTGTGCTCGATGGTTGCGGGACTTGATGATGTACCTGCATTCCTGTTGTAGCTGCCTCTTGTACAGGGTAGCCTTAGATTTATAAAAGCTCTGTTTATGTATTATTTAAACAGACTTTGTATTTATTTCATTTCCGCTTTGTATACTCTATTCTTAGAAGCTCATGATTTGTACTACCAGTTCTTGGGGATTGTATAAGATTAAGATCTTTATTCACTTAATTTGCTTTAATAATTATTATTGGAATTGGATAATTGAAAGTTATCTTACCTAGCGGGTTGGCTTAGGTGCCATCACGACTAGTTGGATTTTGGGTCGTGACAAGGTGGTATCAGAGCTCTAGGATTATAGGTTCTACAAGTCATGGTCAAGTGTCTAGTAGAGTCTTGCGGATCGGTATGATGACGTCCATACTTATCTTCGAGAGGCTACAGGGCATTTAGGATATATACTTCCCATCTTTCTCTCCTTATCGTGCGAGATTGATTCAGTTTGAGGCATAAACTCTTTGAATTGCTTCCACGTATTCGTATGTGCATATGAGCGCTTAGTATCAGTTGTGCATCGCCGGCTTGTGATTCCATGAACGAAGTTCGAGTTGAGTATTCTATGTTTTGGTGACGGGCCAGTCTGGAGGACTTGAGGCCAGGTTTAGATCGCAACTTAAGCTCGGTAGCTTCAGTTGTAACTCGTATAATTGGACATATATGTCTGGTAATGACCATACAGTGGAATTTGTGGTTCGACGAGCGGTGGAATAGATGTGTGATGGGTATGATGTAACCACGGGATGTGTTAAGATGATTGGAAAATGACGAGAAGTGTTTCCTTGAAATGTAAAGGAAAGGCCATTGGGTGCTTGATTTTCGATTTGATATGACAAACAGTCTCGAGTAATGAATGTTGTGAAGGATCTCTCGCATTGTTAAATTTTGGGACAGACCAAACTCTCATGTCTGGTTAATGAGTTTGGACTTAGATAGACTAAGTGATTGCATAGTAATTTTGACTGCGAAAGGGTATAACAAGATACCAGTTTGAGGCTAAGCAGGTGGGTTGTCCCCTACAGAGTAATCTGCGTAGATGTATTCCTTATGATGTGATTACAGAGTTTCTTTTCTGCCGACCGGGCGTACGGGTGGAGATTTGAATCTGAATCTGGTTGAGAAAGTTGACTTGTGTGTTAAGAGGATGATTATGAGCTTAGCAGATGATTGAGGTATTTTTATGGTTGGCGTTGTTTGAGCTTGGGAAGAAGTTTCGTTGGACTGACTGTGTTATTATGGTTGTAAGAGAGTATTGGTATTGTGATTTATGGAATGTTTTAATCTATGGCTTTGAGCCAAGTGGGGGAGTCTACTATTGACAATTTGATTTCATGGTTAGGTGTGAAATTTTAATTTTGGCCTGAGGCATACTTATGGGTTAGCTATGACTTGTAGAAGTTGAGATCGAGGATGACTCGAACAAGGAAATTCCTGGTTAAGTATTATATTGCACGTATGAGTATATGAAATTCGTGGGATAAGTGAGTTGTTATTGGTGAATGATGTAGTGCGCACGGAGTATGAATTTGATATGTGGTGTTAAAGTAGAGTTACTTCTTTGAGTGTTATAATGCTAATGGGGCACATGTCTTTTGGCCCATTTGGGCGGTGCAATTAGATTTTGAGCAAAGTGGGTGACTCCCGAGAAAATTCCAGTGGGTTTGAGAATTATATATAGCAATTGAGTATGTTTCTGGACTTGTGTATGGATAAAATCCGAGATTTGCGTTTGATGGTGCCTGGACTTGCAGAAATTCTATATAACTATGGATTCTATATTTTTGTATAAGGAAGGTAAGAAGAACAATTTCAAATTCACATAAGGTATTCTCAGAGTGAGTGTTATAGTTGTGGTATTTTTGAAGGTGCTTAAGAAGAATACAATTGCTTATGGGTTGTAGGGCATTGTGGTTCTATGCTAGGTTTGTGGGGTGAGCTGTGGCTAAAGATCGTGGCATTTTAGCAAGGAGAAGTATTAATCTGAAGACAGATTTGGAAGAAACTCGGAGAAAATAAGACAAACGGGTAGTAGGTTGGATCAGTATGGTAATGGATATGATCGGTTCTTTGGGTGCTTATAATGTGGGGGTTTTCTACAGGTGCTTTGTGGCAATACACCTAGGCTTGGCAACCTACGTGACTTGGTTTATTTAGAGAGATTCAACTCTGATGGCCTGATTATGTGCAAATGGATTCCAAAGCATTCTCGAGGTTTTCTACCACGATTTGAGATGGGTATTTTCCTACTGGCCTAAGGAGCAAGTTGAGTTTTTTGATTTTATACCGGATTTGATCAAATGTAAGGCTTCTGGATGATCAGATATGTATTTTACTTGTGACTCAGAATGATTATGATGACATTTTTCAAATGATGGCATGATAGATGCGGTGTGTTGTATGGGATTAAGGTTGGCGTCTGTAAAGTCATGGTTAAGCTTTGAAAGGGAGGTCATAAATTCTTAGAGGGAATGAACAGTTTTCGATGTTTAGATGAATGCTATAACTATTTGGTATTGCGTGAGTAGAGTGTACATTTCAGAAGGCGCACTATGTTTTGAATTATGGATATCTCATAGGTATTGCGGTATTTTCCTGGCTGATCGACTGCTGATATTCAAATTTTGCCAAGTGGCACGGAAGAACTTTTAAAGTATTTCTCGTGGGATGATAGTGTATGAGAGAGGTGTTAGGCATTCAGGCGGTGGAGATGGAATCAAATATGGTAATTCGCGTGTTATGGATTTGGAGATTGGGAGTTCTCAGGAGCAGATTGTTTCATGGTTGTGGACTGTGAAGTTGTGGTCGGAGCTAGCCAGATGATAAAATGTGTTATGATTAAGTCATTATGGATTTTCATAGGGATTGTTATCTATTTGTGGGTAACCCGAGCTGATTTGGGGGTCCATAGGTAGGCCCAATTAAGATGTGTATTCTACACCGAACCGGAATGGTTGGCTCCATACTGCTATTATTGAGGGACGTGTCATTCGATTGATGTTGAACTTATTCGTGTTCCGAATTGATCTGTGAGTTACTCCTTATTCTACGAGGAGTTGTTATTCATTGGTTATGTGCACAGATGGTGCGGTTCTATTTGAGCCTTATAGCAGAATTTGAGCATGATGAGTATTTGGGTATTGCATGATCGATTGCGTAATGGTTATGTTCTTTCAGGTTTTATGTGGAATTTTGGACATTTTCCTCTCTGTTATTATTGATTTTTGAGCAGGGTGACTCGAGGTAGGTAATATGGACCAACATTTGGATGGGGTCACGCACTGCAGCGGAGTTATGTTAATGTATGAATCTTTTGTTAGGATCGGGTGATGGTTCTACAGTGTGTGATGAATTTTCAGCATTTCGTTGTGGCGGTACTTGTTAATCTGGCGGAGCAGTTCTCTCATTTGAGTCATTTTTCCATGACTGAGTACATTTGAATTGTTGTGTATTGGTGCATCGATGGCACGAGTTATGGCTCTGAGTTATATTGGTGCGGCATGTCTGTGGAATAGTTGTGTTTAGTAATATAAGGTCATTGAACCTGGAATGGGTACTATCAAGTTTAATTTTGGTATATTCGGGAGAATATATTGAAAGTCGGCACAGAAAGTGATTACGATTCTGGTTGGGGCTAGAGAGCTCCATGACTTGTTGATCTGGTGAGTGGTCATGAAATTTCACGTGTTTCTTTTATTTCAATAGTGTACGAAGGTTTTGGGATGAGGTTTGGTTCGATATGGGTTTAATACTAGCATATGGTTGGTTTTGTAGTAGTCACTGCGATCAGGAATGGTGCTACGAGTATGCGAGTTGTGTAATATGTTGGTTGATTATATCTGTGGTAATAGTTATAGCTTGATGCAACTTGTTCGAACTTATACGGTGTGTAAATGTAAGATTGGTGTCTTAAAAGAAATTCTAAAGGTTTGAAATTAAACTCCAAGGTTTATGGGCTAAGGTTAAATTAATGATTTTCAGTTGTATTGTGTAGTCAAGCCTATGTGGAATAGGGTGACGTGGGTTCACCCCCGGGTACGTGTGTGGTAAGATGGAACAGTGATTTGATGGCTTGGAAACAACTCTTGGCACATTCGAGGACGAATGTATGTTTAAGTGGGGGAGAATGTAACGACCCAGCCAGTCATTTTGAGTATTACAACCCTGTTTCCCCATTTATTGCTCAAATTGTACTTTACAGTTATTGTGTTAATTGCTGGGGAAATTGATTCGGGTCCGGTGAGGTTTTGGAATGAATTGGAACACTTAGTTCCAAGGTTTAAAGCTTGAGTTAAAATAGTGCCCGGATGTGGACTTATGTGTAAACGACCTCGGATTCGAATTATGATAATTCCAATAGCTCTGTATGGTGATTTTGGACTTAGGAGCGTGTCCGGAAAATTATTTGGATGTCCATAATGGAATTAGGCTTAAAATGCCGAAAGATGAATTTTTGGGAAGTTTGACCGGGGAGTTGACTTTTTGATATCGGGGTCGGAATCCAATTCTGGAAATTGGAATAGGTCCGTAATGTGAAATGTGACTTCTGTGCAAAATTTGAAGTCATTCCGGACTGATTTGATATGTTTTGGCACAAGACGTAGAATTTGAAAATTTAAAGTTCATAGATATTGATTTGAGGTGCGATTCATCGTTTTGATGTTGGTTTGTCACGACCCGAAATTTTTCACCGATGGGACAGTGATGGCGCCTAACATTTCACTTGCTAGGCAAGCTAACATTAGAGAATCATTTTCCAATTTCTTATTTCCATTCAGTAATTAACATTAATTAACTACAACGAAATATAACAAGTGCGGAATATCATAAATCTGTATTAACTACTACCACCCGGATCTGGAGTCGCAATTCACGAGCATTCTAGAATTTACAACAAGTAATAGTCTGAAAGAAATACACCTATCTGAATGAAATAAAACAGTAAGACATAAAGGATAGACGGGGACTTCAAGGTCTGTGAACGCCGACAAATCTACCTTGAGTCTCCGGACAGTGGACCAGTAGCAAATCTCGATCAACTTGAGCCGGTATCAAAATCTGCATAGAAAGTGCAGAGTGCAGCGTCAGTACAATCGACCCTATGTACTGGTCAGTATCGAGCCTAACCTCGGCGAAGTAGCGACGAGGCTAGGACAAGACACCCACATATAACCTGAATAGTATAATCATGCTAGTGGAAACAACAGTAAATAAGAAATAACGTAGAAATAATGGGAGGGGAACATACAGTGGGGGAATACAACATAAAGAGTGAGAATAATGAAAAGACCAAATTAAACCGGAAATCCTTAAACGAATTGAGCAATTAAGACAACAAGGAAAACTGCACGGCATGACCCTTCGTGCTTTTACTCTCAACCTCACCAAGTAATAAATAAGACTGCACGGCATCACCCTTCGTGCTTTTACTCTCTTCCTCACAATATAATTAAATCATGCACGACATCACCCTTCGTGCTTTACACTCTTCCTCACAATATAAATAAATCATGCACGGCATCACCCTTCATGATTTTACTCTCTTCCTCACAATATAATTAAATCATGCACGGCATCACCCTTCGTGATTTACACTCTTCCTCACAATATAAATAAATCATGCACGGCATCACCCTTCGTGCTTTACACTCTTCCTCACAATTCATAGAATCAATAACAACGGATAGAGTAAAGTTTCACAAGAAATCAATATTTCATCAATGATAACTTTCACAATTTTATCGACCTTGGTGGAAGCGGGTACAAGTCTCCCAACATTTCAACAACAACAGTAAGCATGTATAACAAGATTTAAGACTACAAATTTGCAAGAAAATGGGATTTCACTCACATGCTATGACTCGACCACAACGTATGGATGCTCGTCACCTCAACTATACATCGTATTCAACAACAAAACACGTAGCAATTACTCCCACAATACCTATTCCCTCAAGCCAAAGTTAGACACGACACTTACCTCGCTCTGAAGACCACTTAATTCTCAATCACAACTTTTTCTTTCGAATTCACCTCCAACACACTCGTATCTATTCAGAAATGACTCAATAGTATCAAATATTGCTAAAGGAATCAATTACATTGCACAAATGACCCCGGGCCCGCTTGGTCAAAACCCGAGTTTTGGACCAAATTCCATTCACCCTTTCACCCCCGAGCCCGAATATATAATTGGTTGTGGAATCCAGCCTCAAATTCTACCATGAAAACTCTAAATTTTAGGTTGAAAATTCAAGAAATGTAATGGGTAATTGAAAGAAAATGATTTAGAATCACTTACCAACAATTTGGGGAAGAAAATGACTCTTGGAAATCGCCTCTACCCGTTTGGTTCTTGAAAAATGTTGAAGAAATGGCTCAAACCCGTGCTTGGAGTCTATTTTAAGTCACTAGACAGTCCTTCATCACGTTCGCAAGAGACCGGTCGTAATCGCGATGCACAGCGGCCTAAGGCCTTTGCGTTCGCGATCTTTCTACGTATTCGTGTAAGGCAACTCCCCCAAGTCTTCGCGTTCACGACACAGTAGACGCGTTCGCATAGAAGAACATGTCCAACCCTCCCCCAGGTCCCCAAGTGCTTCGCGTTCGCGATGGTCAGGTCGCGTTCGCGAAGGGTAAATCCCCACCACTTCGCGTTCGCGACCAGGACTTTGATCGCGAAGAAGAATTCTCAGCCTCACCATATTACTCTTCGCGTTCACAAGAGGACCTTCGCGAACGTGAAGAAGGATATGCCAGATACCAGAATCTGCAGAAAACCAGATTTTTCCCAAGTCCAAAACATCCCGTGGCCTATCAGAAACTCGCCCGAGCCGTCGGGACTCCAAACCAAAAATGCACACAAGTATAAAAATATCATACGAACTTGCTCGCATGATCAAATCCCCAAAACAACACCTAGAAATACAAATTTAGCACCAAATCAAATGAAATTCTCAAGAACACTTTAAAATTCCTATCTTCTCAACTAGACATCCGAATCACGTCAAATCAACTCCATTTCTCACCAAATTTCACAGACAAGTCTTAAAATCATAATAAAACTGTACCGGTCTCCAGAACCAAAATACAAACCCGATACCAACAATGCCATGCATCAATCAATTCTTAAAAATAATTAATTTTCATACTTTTAATTTTATTCAAAAATTCATAACTTGAGCTAGGGACCTCCGAATTCGATTCTGGGCATACGCCCAGGTCCCATAATTTGATACGGACCTATCGGGACCGTCAAAATACGGATTCGAGCCCGTTTACCAAAAATGTTGACCGAAGTCAACTAAAATCAACTTTTAAGGCAAAATTTTTTATTTTTATTAGTTTTCAACATAAAAGCTTTCTGGAAACCTGCTCGGACTATGCATGCAAAACGAGGAGGGTAAAAATGAGAATTTTAAGGCTTACGAGTACAGATTCGAGTTCTAAAGCATAAGATGACCTTTTGGGTCATCACATAGTTGATATGATTTGAGGCCTCAAGTAGGTCCGTGTTATGTTATGGAATTTGTTGGTATGTTCGGACGGGGTCCCGAGAGGCTCGGGTGAGTTTCGGATGGTTAAGGGATCAAATTCGGACTTAGAAGAAATCTGGAAAATTTCTGTCTTCTGGTGTGATCGCACCTGTGAGGAATTGGCTGCAGGTGCGGTGCTGCATATGCGACCCTTTTTAGGCAGAAGCAGAGCTGGGCTAGCCTGGGCAGGGCGCAAGTGCGAAGGAGTTAACCACATCTACGAGCTTGCAAGTGTGAGCGACACTCCGCATATGCGGAGTTGAAGGAGAGGCAACTCCGCAGGTGCGAACCTTGGCATCGCAGAAGCGATTATGACTGGCCAAGCTATTCCCGTAAAAGAGAGATTTTTCCTACAGAAGTGACGGTCGCAGATGTGACCCCTTGTCCGCAGGTGCGGAAATTGCTGGGGTAGAACCTTAAATTCGAGGGTTCGACATTTTCACCCATTTTCGGATTTTGGAGCTCGGGTTGGGAGATTTTGGAGAGGAAATTTTCCACACAACTTGGGGTAAGTGTTTTTAACTCCTTTGTGATTATATTCCATGAATTAATATTCATTTTTGGTGTAAGATTATTGAATCTTCAAGAGAAATAGAAGGAAATTTCTATAATGTCACAAAACGAAACTTTCAAGTTTGAATACCGATTTGGAGTCGAATTTGGGTGAAATTAGTATGGTTGAACTTGTAATTGGATGGGTTGTCGTATTTTGTGAGTTTTATCAGATTTCGAGATGTGGGCCCCACGAGTGATATTTGGGGGCGTAATTTCGGATTTTGTGGAAAATATTAGCATTTTGATATGGAATTAATTCCTATAAATTGTGTGGACTAAATTAAATTACTTGTGGTAGATTTGAGCCATTCAGGAGTTGATACGCGCATAATGGGATTTTTGGAGCATTGTTTAGCTTGTTCGACATTGGATTCGGCTTGTTCGAGGTAAGTAACTCTTCTAATCTTGGAGTTGAGGGTATGAACCCTGAATATATATATTTCGTGAATTGTTGGGAGGTGACGCACATGCTAGGTGACTGGCATGTGGGCGTGCACTATAGAAATTGTGACATAATTGTTTCTGTGGAATTTTGTAGTTAAATGATCTTGGCATTTTTCGTGCGGTTTTATGAGTTAAAGAAATTAAGCTGAAAAGCATATTAAAAATCATGTTGAGGCCATGTGCCAGTATTATTGGGACCCACAGAGGTTATATTGTTGTGAATTATTTTTTTTAATTGAAAATTCATACTCAGTCATATTCATCACATTGCATATCATATCTCAGTCTCTGTTGTTATTTATTGATATATCATATCATCATTTTTGGGATATTTTCATAACATTGTGAGCCCGAGAGATTGATGACTGAGTGAGGCCGATGGCCTGATTGTGAGGATTATTATGTGGATCGGGGCTGCCCGCCTGCAGCATGCTTTATATACTTTATTTTTCTAGCATGTGAGTTGTCCGTGCAACACGTGAGTTGTCAGTGCAGATTATAGCGCTTGGGCTGAAGGAGCCCCTCCGGAGTCTGTACACACCCCTAGTGAGTGCACGTACCTACTGAGTGCGAGTGCCGAGTGCTGAGTGATTGGGAGGCATGAGTGATTGTGAGGTATGCCCGAGTGGCATGAATGATTGTGAGGTATGCCCGAGTGGCATGAGTGACTGTGAGGTATGCCCGAGAGGCATGAGTGACTGTGAGGTTTGCCGAGGGGCTGTATATGAGTGGTGTTCTGCGTGAGGGGCTGTTTATGATTTTATCACTGAGTTGTATCGCATTGGCATGCACACATAACATACAAGCATAGAGATTTATTTTTGTCATGCGGTACAACATCACATCATTCATGATTTCTCACATATTTTGACAGATGGGCATAGTGATGCATTTGTTTTACACAGGTTATCCTGAAGGAAAATGAAATATCTTATTTATTATCAAAAAGATTTTGGGAGAAATTTATTGTTTTCAAACTATTCATATTTTTGGCAACTTCGGCAAATGATTTGGGTTTTCACTGATGTATTTGAAAGGAAGAACTATTATTTTTGAAATGACGATTTGACTGAGCATTTTATCTCTGAGTTACTTCTGGTATTATTTGCTTTATGTTGTTATGGACTGTTGTGGACTATAGGTTATGGACCCGACCTTGGTAGAAGCTCATCACTACTTTCAACCTATGGCTAGGTTTGTTACTTACTCAGTACATGGGGTCGTTTGTACTTATACTACACTTTGTCACATTGCATTCAGATGTTGGCTGTTGTTGTTATTGTGCTCGATGGTTGAGGGACTTCATGATGTACCTGCGTTCCTATTGTAGCTGCCTCTTGTTCACGGTAGCCTTAGATTTATAAAAGCTCTGTTTATGTATTATTCAAACAAACTTTGTATTTATTTCATTTCCGCTTTATTTACTCTATTCTTAGAAGCTCATGATTTGTAGTACCAGTTCTTGGGGATTGTATAAGATTTAGATCTTTATTCACTTAAATTGCATTAATAATTATTATTAGAATTGGATAATTGAAAGTTGTCTTACCTAGCGGGTTGGGTTAGGTGTCATCACGACTAGCTGGATTTTGGGTCGTGACAAGGTGGTATCAGAGCTCTAGGATTATAGGTTCTACAAGTCATGAGCAAGTGTCTAGCAGAGTCTTGCAGATCGGTATGATGACATCCATACTTATTTTTGAAATCATGATTTGGCTGAGCATTTTATCTCTGAGTTCCTTCTGGTATTATTTGCTTTATGTTGTTATAGACTGTTGTGGACTATTGGTTATGGACCCGACCTTGGTAGAAGCTCGTCACTACTTTCAACCTACGTCTAGGTTTGTTACTTACTCAGTACATGGGGTCGGTTGTACTGATACTACACTTCTGCACATTGCGTGCAAATGTTGGTTATTGTTGTTGCTGTGCTCGATGGTTGCGGGACTTGAAGATGTACCTGCGTTCCTGTTGTAGCTGCTTCTTGTTCAAGGTAGCCTTTTATTTATAAAAGCTCTATTTATATATTATTCAAACAGGCTATGTATTTATTTTATTCCCGCTTTGTATACTATATTCTTAGAAGCTCATGATTTGTACTACTAGTTCTTGGAGATTGTATAAGATTAAGATCTTTATTCACTTAAATTGATTTGATAATTATTATTGGAATTGGATAATTGAAAGTTAGCTTGGCTAGCGGGTTGGGTTAGGTGCCATCACGACTAGTTGGATTTTGGGTCGTGACATGAACAGAGGTGATTTTGGATAGATTTTCAAGGAAAGACATCGGGGTAAGTGATTCTAACTCGGATTTAGTCTATATACACAAATATATCATTGTTTTCACCATTTAATTAGTGTTTTGAGATTGAAATTTGGAAATTTTTTTGAAATCTCATAGAAATGAATTTTTGAGATTTCAGTATCGATTGGTATGGTTGGACTCGTAATTGAATGGGTTATCGGATTACATAACTTTTGCCGGATTCCGAGATGTGGGCCCCACGAACGAAATTTTAATTAATTTCGTATTTTCATTGAAAAATGTAGTATTTTCTTATGGAATTGATTCCTATAATTGTTAGTGATTGTATCGAATTATTCTTAGCTAGATTCAAGCCAGACAGAGTTGGATAATCATGGGAAAAGCCTTCTATTGGATTAAATTGGAGCAAGACGAGGTAAGTCTCTTGTCTAATCTTGTGAGGGGGAAATTACCCCATAGGTAATTAAAGTAATAATTGTTGCTAATTGTGGGGGCTATGTACGCACAAGGTGACGAGAGTCCGTGCGTAGCTACTATTAATGCTAAGGTCCGGGTATTTTAGGACTCAAAGCATGAATTACTTGTGTAAATTGTATTCTTTGTTTAATTAATACTATTTGATATATATAAATATAATGTGAATTGTTAGATAAGAATATTAAAGGATGGAAACGTCATATGCTTGATTTTCTATTTAAATTAATAAATATACTCTCTTTCCGGAGGTACATAAGAAAATGTCCTCTTTTCTTGTAGAGCGGGACGAACGCCTCGGCATGATAGATGCATCTATGTATCGTGTCGCACGTCCTTCGACAGTGTACACGACACTCTGGTTCGGGCCGAACAACCTCGGCAGAAATCATGCTTAATAATAATAATTACACTATACTTTGATAGTTTATTGTAGCTTGTGAAGCTAATTGATAATTTGGAAATCATTGGAATTTAAAGAATTATTATTCCTACTTGTTAAGGAATTATTGTTATTCCTGTAAATGAGACTAATTGATAAATTTGGAAATTTATTGGAATTGAAGGAATTTAATTATTTCTACTGGTTAAATAAATTATTGTTATATTCTGTGTATCATGCTAATTTAGATATTCTAGTTTTATTTTAATTATTATTATTGACCCATAGTAAGTGTCAAAGTCGGCCATCTCGTCTCTACCACTTCGAGATTAGGCTTGATACTTATTGGGTACACGCTGTTTACGTACTCATACTACACTTGATGCACTCTTTGTGCAGGACATGAGGCAAGTACTAGTGGGGGACCTATCGCCTTACACCCACGTTATCCAGAGGCATTGTGGAGAGCTACTGAGCGGTTCTACAGCTCCCAGTGTCTCTTCTTATATTTATATTCTGTCTATTTTTATTTCAGACAGTATTTGAGGTTTTGTATAATCTACTAGAATGCTCATACACTTGTGACACCAGGTCTTGGCACACACATTGGTTGAATTAAGAGTTGCTAATTTTTTTGTTTATTTTAAATTATTTGTTGGCTTGCCTAGCTGTAGTGTTGGGTGCCATCACGACCTATAGGTGAAATTGGGTCGTGATAACATTGTATCAGAGCCTTAGGTTCACATAAGTCTCACAAGTTAAGAGCAGACCTAATAGAGTCTTGCGGATCGGTACGAAGACGTTTGTACTTATCTTCGAGAGACTATAGGGTGTTAGAAAACTACCTTTCTTCATATTCAATCGTGCAATTGATGTAGTACTAAATATCCTTCTCTTATTCTCTTACAGATGGTGAGAACACACTCTAATGAGGTTCCAAACCATGGAATAACTACTCCCCCAGTTGCTAGAGGCCGAGGGAGGGCTCCAGCCCATGGTAGAGGGTGAGGACGTCCCAGGATTGTTCTTGTTATGCCACCAGTGGGTCCAGTAGACGATCCCATTATTGAGGAGCAGGGTGAAGTACCTGTGGCAGAGCCAGCTTCGGTGGATTTCACATCGGCACCGAGATTCCAGGATGTTATGGGTCGTATGTTATGTTTCATGGACAATATGACTCAGGCTGGTTTATTTGCAGCAGACCCATCTATATCTTAGGTGGGCAGGGGAGCACAGACCCCTACCGCACAGGCTCATGGACAGGCAGCTGTTGTATATCAGGCCCAGGGTGCACTACCCGTGGGTGGAGCTCAGCCAGTGGCAGCAACTATACTTGAGCCCAGGCCAGCTGCAGCCGCTGATCCGCAGAAACTATTGGACAGATGGACTAGACTAAATCCTCCTGTCTTTGGGGATGAGCGGCACAAGGATCCCCAAGATTTCATTGATATGTGCAAGGATAGACTGTACAACATGAGGATAATTGAGTATCATGGGGTAGACTTTGCTACTTTTCAGGTAGAGGGCAGAGCCCGTAGGTGGTGGCAGTCTTATGTTCTTGGCAGACCAGCAGATTCTCCTGCCATGACTTGGGACAGGTTCACCTGTATCTTCCTGGACAGGTATATTCTACCCTCCTAGAGGGAAGAGTTGTAGTTTCAGTTTGAGCAGCTCCAATAGGGTTAGATGTCAGTGACCGATTATGAGGCGATGTTCTCTGAGTTATCTCGCCATGCACTTATGATACTCCCTACTGAGGCGTACAGAGTACAGAGGTGTGTAGCTGGTTTACATACTGGCATTTAGGCCACAATGGCTCGAGAGGTTGAGATAGGTACTTCTTATGAGCTAGTCATGGAGATAGTCTGAAGGATTGAGGGTGTACGTCAGCGTAGCTGAGAGCAAGTTAATAGAGATAAGCGGTTTAGGTATTATGAAGAGTTCGGAGGTGCTCCGTCTGGGGGCAGAGGTCAGTTCGTGAGACGGCAGTCCAGCATGCCCCCATATCCAGTACCACCACCTCCTCGAGGTGCTCCAGTGTGACCATATCTAAGTGCTATACCAGAGAGTTTTTATCGCCCACCAGCTATTCAGGGTCCTCCCAGTGGGTATTAAGTTTCCCAGGGCCAGACTATTAGTTAGCAGCCCATCGTACCAAAGAGTTGTTACGAGTGCAGGAAACCCAGTCACATGCGGAGATTCTGCCCCAAACTGCAGGGTAGACTAGTGCAACAGGGTCAGAAGCCTGTGCTTACCGGACCAGTTGCTCCACCAGTAGTCTGACCACCAAGAGGTGGAGGACAGGTGGGTAGGGGCCGTCCTAGAGGTGGAGGTCAACCAGGCGGAGGCCAGCCAGTTAGCGCTCCAGCTCGGTTTTATGCTTTTCCGGCCAGACCAGATACAGAGGCCTCAGATGCCGTGATTACATGTATTATTTCTATTTGCAGAAAAATGCCTCAGTATTATTTGATCCAGGATCTATGTATTCATATGTGTCATCTCTATTTGCTCCATTCCTGGGTGTTTCTCTTGAGTCCTTGAGTACTACTGTTTATGTGTCCACTCCTGTGGGCGATTCTATTGTTGTGAACCGGATCTACCGGTCCTGCAGTATTACATTATGTGGTTATGAATCTAGAGCAAATTTCCTATTGCTTAAGATGACCGATTTTGAAATTATTCTGGGCATGGACTGGTTATGTCTATATCATCATATTCTAGATTGTCATGTCAAGACTGTTATCTTGGCTATTCCAGTGGAAGGGTTCGTTTATTAGTTCATTTAATCGAGTTATTTCTTTTATAAAGGCTCAATACATGGTTGAGAAAGGTTGTTCAGCTTATCTAGCCTATGTTTGGGATACTACTGCAGAGACTCCGGTTATTGATTCAATGCAAGTAGTTCGGGAGTTCTCCGATGTATTTCCTTCAGATCTTCGAGGTATGCCACCTGATCGTGATATTGATTTCTTTATTGACTTGGCTCCAGATACCCAACCTATATCTATCCCACCGTATTGCGTGGCTCTGAAAGAATTGAAAGAACAGCTCGAGGAGTTACTAGCCATAGGGTTCGTCAGACTGAGTGTATTACCTTGGGGTGCAACGGTATTATTTGTGAAGAAGAAGGATGGAAAAATGCAGATGTCTATTAATTATCACTAATTGAACAAAGTCACTATTAAGAACAAGTACCCGTTGCCACGTATTGATGATCTATTTGACCAGTTACAGGGTGCTAGGGTGTTCTCTAAGATCGACTTGAGGTCGGGGTACCATCAGTTGAAGATTCGGGATTCGGATGTTTCGAAGACTGCTTTTCGGACTAGATATGGTCATTATGAGTTTTTGGTGATGTCCTTCGGTTTAACTAACGCCCCGGCAGCGTTTATGGATTTGATGAACAGGGTATTCAGGCCATATATTAATTCTTTTGTCATTGTCTTCATTTATGACATTTTGATCTACTCGCGCAGTAAGGAGGAGCATGAGCGACATATGAGAGTAGTGCTTCAGACACTGCGGGAACAAAAGTTATATGCTAAGTTCTCTAAATGTGAGTTTTGGCTAGAGTCTGTAGCATTTTGGGGGCATATTGTATCGGGCGAGGGTATTAAGGTTGATCCCAAAAAGATTGAGGCAATTCAGAATTGGCATCGTCCCACTTCGGCAACTGAGATCAGGAGTTTTTTGGGTTTAGCAGGTTATTATTGTCGGTTTGTGGAAGGTTTTTCATGTATTGCAGCACCTTTGACCAAATTAACCTAGAAGGGTGCTCTGTTCCGATGATTGTGAAGTGAGCTTTCAGAAGCTCAAGACAGCATTGACTATAGCACTAGTGTTAGTGTTGCCTTTCGGTTCGGGAATGTATATAGTATATTGCGATGTTTCATGTGTTGGCTTGGGTTGTGTATTGATGAAGGAAGGGCTAGTTATTGCATATGCTTCACGTCAGCTGAAGCCCCACGAAAAGAATTATCCGGTACATGATTTGGAATTAGCTGCGATTGTTCACGTTCATAATATTTGGAGACATTATCTTTATGGGGTGTCTTGTGAAGTTTACACTGATCATTGTAGTTTGCAGCATTTGTTCAAGCAGAGGGACCTAAATTTAAGGCAACGTAGATGGATGAAATTACTGAAAGATTATGATATTACTATCCTATATCATCCGGGCAAAGCAAATTAAGATTGTGGTTGCGTACGCCTTGAGTAGAAAGGTGGAGAGTTTGGGTAGTTTGGCTTCCATTTTTGTAGAGGAGAAGCCATTAGCTTTGGATATTCAATCCTTGGCTAACCGATATGTGAGGTTGGACATTTCAGAGCCCAGCGGAGTTATTGCATGTGTTGTAGCTCAGTCTTCACTATTTGAGCAGATCAAGTCTCTCTAGTATGATGATCCACACTTAATGGTTCTTCGAGAAACGGTACTACGAGTTAGTGCCAAGGAAGTTACTATTTGAGGGGATGGTGTTCTGCGACTCCAGGATCGTCTATGTGTTCCTAATATGGATGGACTGAAGAAAAAGATCATAGAGGAAGCACACAGTTTTCAGTATTCTATTCATCCAGGTGCTACGAAGATGTATCGTGATTTGAGGCAGCATTATTGGTAGAGACGAATGAAAAAGGACATCGTTGAGTATGTGGCTAGGTATCTAAATTGTCAGCAAGTTAAATATGAGTACCAGAGGCCAGGTGGCCTACTTCAGCAGATGACTATACCATAGAGGAAATGGGAACGCATCACTATGGACTTTGTAGTTGGGTTGCCCGGACCTTGCGGAAGTTTGATGCAGTTTGGGTCATTGTTGAAAGGTTGACCAAGTCGGCACACTTTAGTCCTGTTGTGACTACGTATACTTCAGAGAGGTTGCCCCACATATATATTCAGGAGATAGATCGGTTGCACGGTGTGCCAATTTCTATAATATCAGATAAAGGCCCTCAGTTTACTTCACATTTCTAGAGAGTAGAACAGAGTGAATTGGGGACCTGTGTACATCTCAGCACAACCTTTCATCTGCAGACCGGCGGGCAGTTAGAGCGGACAATTTAGATTTTGGAAGATATGCTCAGGGTGTGTGTGATTGATTTTGGAGGTTAGTGGGATCGTTTCTTGCCTTTGGTCGAGTTTGCTTATAATAACAGTTACCAATCCAGCATCGAGATGGCTCCATTTCAGGCTTTATATGGTCGGCAATGTCGTTCGCCCATCGGGTGGTTTGAGCCCGGTGAAGCTAAGTTATATGGTACTGATTTGGTGAAGGATGCCTTGGAAAGGTAAAGTTGATTCAGGAGCGACTCCGTACAGCGCAGCCCATACAGAAGAGTTACACGGATCAGAAAGCGCGTGATTTATCGTTTATGGTAGGTGAAAAGGTTCTTTTGAAGGTTTCGCCGATGAAGGGAATCATGAGGTTTGGGAAAAAGGGGAAATTGAGCCCAAGGTTTATAGGCCCATTTGAGGTGTTGAGACGAGTTGGGGAGGTTGCTTATGAGCCTGCATTGCCTCCCAGCCTATCGGGAGTTCATCCAGTTTTCCATGTATCTATGCTCCAGAAGTATCATGCCGACCTATCACATGTATTAGACTTCAGCACAGTTCAGCTAGATAATAGTTTGGGTTATGAAGAGGAGCCAGTGGCTATTGTTGATAAACAGGTTCTCCAGTTGAGGTCCAAGAGGATTTATGCAGTTAAATTCAATTGGAGGGGCCAACCAGTCGAGGAAGCAACTTGGGAGGCCGAGGAAAACATGCGGAGCAGATATCTACACTTATTCAGCACATCAGGTATAATTCTAAACTCGTTCGAGGACGGACGTTTGTTTTAGAGATGGAGAATGTGATGACCCAAAAGGTCATCTTTAAATTTAATAATTAATTCAGTGTTCTAAGACCTTGAAAAGCAATATTTATCATTCTTGGACTTGCGTGCACAGTCCGTAAAATTTTTCGGAAAGTTTTTATGTGAAAAATGGATTAAAATATGAATTAGAGCTTTAAAACTCAACTGAGTTGACTTTGGTCAATATTTTGAGCAAACGGAATCGGATCAGTATTTTGACAGTTCCGGTAGGTCGGTATTGTGATTTGGGACTTGGGCGTATGCTCGAAATTAAATTCCGAGGTCCCTAGCCTGAGATATGGAATTTTGATAAAAATTTAATAGTTTAAGTTCAAATAGTGACAGGATGTCGAATTATGTGAAAACGACCCCGGAATAGAATTTTGATTATTCCAACAGCTCTGTATGGTGATTTTGGACTTAGGAGCGTGATCGGAATTATATTTGGAAGTCCGTAGTGAAATTAGGCTTGAAATGGCTAAAACAAGAATATAAGTTTGGATGTTTGACCAGGCAGTTGACTTTTTTGATACCGGAGTTGGAATACAGTTCCAAAAATTTTCATAGCTCTGTTATGTCATTTATGACTTGTGTGCAAAATTTGAGGTCAATCAGAGTTGAATTGATAGGTTTCGACATCGAATGTAGAAGTTGGAAATTCTAAATTTCATTAAGCTTGAATTGGAGCATAATTCATGGTTTTAGCATCGTTTTAGGTGATTTGAGGTTTCAAATAAGTTTGTATGATGTTTTAGGACTTGTTGGTATATTTGGTTGAGGTCCCGAGGGCCTCAGGTGAGTTTCAGATGGTTAACGGATCAAAAGTTGGACTTAAAAAGCTGCTGCAATTTTTCCTTCTACTGGATATTTTAGGCTGTGATCGAGCCCAAGATCGAGCCCAGATATCGAGCCCAGGTTCGATGTCCTGAGGAGAAGCCAAGGACGAGGCTCAGTATCGAAGCCAAAATCGAAGGCTCAGGCACGATGCCATGATCGAGGCTATGATCGAAGAACCAAGCTCGATGCCATAATCGAGGCCATGATCGAGGTCCAGTATCGAGCCTCTGATCGAATCCACGATCGAGGCCTAGGCTGGATGGCCATGATCGAAGCCCTGATCGAGGCCCAGTTCCGAAGACTGTCTGGACAGTTTTATAAAATGATGGCATTCGTCCCATTCGCCATTTTTAACAAATTGGAGCTTGAGCAGAGGCGATTTTGGATAGATTTTCAAGGAAAGACATTGGGGTAAGTGATCCTAACTCGGATTTAGTCTATATACATAAATATATCATTGTTTGCATCATTTAATTAGTGTTTTGAGATTGAAATTTGGGAAATATTTGAAATCTCATAGCAACGAATTTTCGAGATTTCGGTATCGATTCGCAGTCGGATTTGAGTGAAACTGGTATGGTTGGACTCGTAATTGAATGGGTTGTAGGATTTCATAACTTTCATCGGATTCCAAGACGTGGGCCCCACGGACAAAATTTTAATTAATTTCTGATTTATATTGAAAAATATAGTATTTTCTTAGGGAATTGATTCCTATAATTCTAATTGTATCGAATTATTCTTGGCTATATTCAAGCCAGACAGAGTTGGATAATCATGGAAAAGGCCTTCTATTGGATTAAATAAGAGCAAAAAGAGGTAAGTCTCTTTCTAATATTGTGAGGGGAAAATTAACCCATAGGTAATTAAAGTAATAATTATTGCTAATTGTGGGTGCTAGGTACACACGAGGTGACGAGAGTCCGTGCGTAGCTACTATTAATGCTAAAGTGCGGGTAGTTTAGGAATCAAAGCATGAACTGCTTGTGTAAATTGTATTCTTTGTTTAATTAATTAATTAATATATATATATATATATATATATATATATATATATATATATATATATGTGAATTGTTAGATAAGAATATTAAAGGATGGAAACCTCATATGCTTGATTTTCTATCTAAATTAATTAATTGTTAAGAGAAATTGTTCATCCTCTCGAATTGATCTTATAATAAATATACTCTCTTTCCTAAGTTACATAAAAAATGTCCTCCTTTTTTGTGGAGCGGGCCGAACACTTCGGCAGGATAGATGCATCTATGGATCGTGCCGCATGTCCCTCGGCATTGTACATGACTGTCACGACCCGAAATTCTCACCTTCGGACCGTGATGGCGCCTAACATTTCAATTACTAGGCAAGCCAATGTTAGAATGATATTAACCAATTTTTAAACAATCTTTAGATTTATTAATAAAAAAGAAATAAACGTGGAAGTAAGGTCTGAGATATAGTGATTCATCCATAAAAACAATGGTGTCTACATACCATCCCACAATTGGTGCCACAAGTGCACGAGCTTCTAGAATAAATACAAATAAAGGTCTAAATAAAATAAAGTTGTCTAGAATAAACACACAGTTAAAGTAAAATAGACGGGGACTTCAGAACTACGGATGCCATGCAGTTATACCTCAAGTCTCCTCTGGTAGCTGAAATCCGAGCAAGTCTATGGTACGCCGTTGGGACCAACTCCAAAATCTGCACAAGAAGTGCAGAGTGTAGTATCAGTACAACCGACCCCATGTGCTGGTAAGTGTTGAGCCTATCCTCGATGAAGTAGTGATGAGGCTAAGGCAGGTCACTTACATTATCTGTACGCAATATTCGTAACAACAACAATAGTAGAAATAAATGAGGTAACTCGTTTATAATAATTGAAGCCAACTCAGCAGTCTTAACCAATTATCATTTCTATCAATTCTGTTGCAGCGTGCAACCCACTCTCACAATATATTCACATTAATTCTGTTGCAGAGTGCAACCCGCTCTCACAATATATTCACATTTAATTCTGTTGCAGCGTGAAACCCGCTTTCACAATATATTCACATTCAATTCGGTTATGGCGTGCAACCCGCTCCTCCAATATATTCATTTTAATCAAGTCAGTTGCGGCGTGCAACTCGATCCCCCAATATATATATGTATGTCGACTTTTAAATAAGTCTGTTGCGGCGTGCAACCTTTAAATTAGTCTGATACGGCATGCAACCCGATCCTCCAATATGGACTTTTAATAAGTCTGTTGCGGCGTGCAACCCGATCCTCCAATATGGACTTTTAATAAGTCTGTTGCGGCGTGCAACCAGATCCTCCAATATGGACTTTTAAGTCTGTTGCGGCGTGCAACCCGATCCTCCAATATATCCATTATAATTAATTATGTTGCGGTGTGCAACCCGATCCTCCAGTATATTCAGTATAATCAATCCTGTTGCGGCGTGCAACCTATTCCTCCAACATATTCATTTACCAATTCTAATAGAAGAATTTCCCCAATAAATACAAGAATTAATATAAAATTATAAGACAATAAGCATACAATAATTATAATTTAATTAAGAAACAAACAAAGGCAAATAGCAAATTATTATAGAAATTAGAGAGAAAATATGCAGTTTAATATTTAATATGCTAAATGTCAAATAACAATTAAAGCACATAATTCAAATAGCATATAAAAATTAATGCAGGAATTCAAGAATTAATATTTGACAAAGAATGGGAGAGAAATAATTATTATAACAATTAATTCATAATTTAAAATAATTTATGAATTTTCAAATAAATACACAAACAATTAATTTGACGACGTATAGGCACTCATCACCTCGCCTATACGTCGTTCACATGCATTTCAAATAACAAATAATTTAAGGGTTCTATTCCCTCAAGTCAAGGTTAACCACGACACTTACCTCGTTTTGCAAATTCCAATCAATTACTCAACCACAGCTTTTCCTTTTAAATTTGTCTTCGAAAGATTCAAATCTATTCACAAACAATTCAATATACTCAATATGAATCATAGAAATTAATTCCATATGAATTTACTAATTTTTCGGATAAAATCCGAAGTTCATTAAAATATTCGGCAAGTGGACCCACGTCTCAAATCTAGGAAAAACTTACGAAATCTAAATACCCATTCCGAGACGAGTCCAACCGTACAAAAATTATCCAATTCCGATACCAAATGGACCTTTAAATCTTAAATTTTTGTTTTTGGAAGAATTTATAAAAATCTGATTTTTCTTTCATGAATTCACGGATTCATGATATAAATGAGTATGAAATCATGAAATATAATCAATATAGGATAAGGAACACTTGCCCCAATGTTTTCCCGTGAAAATCGCCCAAAAATCGCCTCTTGAGGTTTAGGGTTCGAAAAATTGAAGAATGAATGAAACATCCTGTCTAAGTCAGAGGCCTGCTACAGGTTCAGTTATACCAGCAAAATTTTTCAAGTTCAAAACATCCCATGGCCTATCCGAAACTCACCCGAACCCTCGGGGCTACAAACCGAACATGCCCACAAGTCTAAAAATATCATATCCGATTTCTATCAAATTTAACCAAATCAAATTAAACATGTACCGGGCTCCGGAACCAAAATACAGGTCCGATACCAACGAGATCAAACATTAATCAATTTCTTTAAATCCATAGAATTTTAGTCTTACAATTTTCATCAAAAATTCATTTCTCGAACTAGGGATCTCGGAATTCGATTGCGGGCATACGCCTATGTCCCATATTTTACTACGGACCGTTCGGGAACGTCGGAACACGGATCCGGGTCTGTTTACTCAGAACATTGACCAAAATCTACTAAAAATCTATTTTAAATCCCAAAAATTATTATTTCATAAATCCACATAAAGGCTTTCCAGATTTACGCCCGGACTGTGCACGCAAATCGAGGTGGGTGAAAATAAGGTTTTTAAGGCTAACGAGCCAGGAATAGAGTCTTAATTCACAAGATGACCCTTTGGGTCATCACAATCTCCATCTCTAAAACAAACGTTCGTCCTCGAACGGACATAGGAAGGTACCTGAACTAGCGAACAAGTGGGGATATCTACTCCGCATATTCAACTCGGACTCCCAAGTAGCTACCTCAACATGCAGACCTCCCCACTGCCCTCGAACTGAAGGGTAACTCTTTGACCTCAACTGACGAACCTGCCGGTCTAGAATGGCTACCGGCTCCTCCTCATAAGTCAAATCCTTGTCCAATTGGACAGAGCTGAAATCTAACATGTGGGACGGGACACCATGATATTTTCGGAGCATAGACACATGGAACACCAGATGAACCGCTGATAAACTATGGTGGTAATGCAAGCCAGTAGGCTACTTCACCCACCCTTTCAAGAATTTTAAAGGGTCCGATATACCTAGGGTTCAACTTGCCCTTCTTTCCGAAGCTCATTACACCTTTCATAGGTGAAACCTGGAGCAATATTCTTTCTCCAACCATGAATGCAATATCACAAACTTTACGGTCAGCATAACACTTTTTCCTAGACTGAGCTGTGCGAAGTCGATCCTGAATAATCTTGACCTTATCCAAGGCATCCTGTAACAAATCGGTACCTAACAACCGAGCCTCTCCCGGTTCAAACCAACCAACTGGCGATTGACATCGCCTTTCGTATAATGACTCATATGGAGCCATCAGAATCCTCGACTGGTAGCTATTATTATAAGGAAACTCCGCGAGTGGCAAGAAATGATACCAAGAACCTCCAAAGTCTATAACACAAGCGCGGCGCATATCTTCCAATATCTGAATAGTGCGCTCTGACTATCCGTCTGTCTGTGGATGAAATGCTGTACTCAACTCCACCCGCGTGCCTAACTCACGTTGTATAGCCCTTTAGAAATGTGAAGTAAACTGTCTACCTCGATCTGAAATAATAGACACGGGCACCCCGTGAAGGCGGACAATCTCACGAATGTAAATTTCAGCTAACCTCTCTGAAGAATAGATAACTGCCACTGGAATGAAATATGCTGACTTGGTCAACCTGTCCACGATGACCCAAACTGCGTCAAACTTTCTCTGAGTCCGTGGAAGCCCAACAACAAAATCCATAGTGATACGCTCCCACTTCTACTCAGGAATTTCTAACTTCTAAAGAAAATCACCAGGTCTCTGATGCTCGTACTTAACTTGCTGACAATTCAGATACCGAGATACATATGCAACTGTATCCTTTTTCATTCTCCTCCACCAATAATGTTGCCGCAAATCTTGATACATTTTGGCGGTACCTGGATGAATAGAATACCTGC
Source organism: Nicotiana tabacum (assembly GCF_000715075.1). NCBI lineage: Eukaryota > Viridiplantae > Streptophyta > Magnoliopsida > Solanales > Solanaceae > Nicotiana > Nicotiana tabacum. The sequence goes on along the minus strand of NC_134093.1, from coordinate 19,282,784 downwards.
AACTGTGTGCTTATTCAAGAATTAAATCACGAAGCCCACCCTTATTAGGCACACAAATACGACCCTACATTTGCATAACCCCATCTTCCCCCACAGCAACCTTTTTGGAATCACTGTGCCGCACAGTGTCCTTAAGGAGAAGTAAATGAGGATCATCATACTGCCTCTCTCTGATGCGCTCATATAAAGAAGACTGAGCAACTGTGCAAGCTAGAACCCGACTGGGTTCTGAAACATCTAATATCACGAACTGATTAGCCAAAGTCTTAATATTTGCATCTAATGCCCTCTCACTAACCGGAATATACGCAAGACTACCCATACTCACAGCCTTTCTACTCAAAGCATCAGCCACCACATTGGCCTTTCCGGGGTGATACAAAATGGTGATATCATAGTCTTTCAACAACTCCAACCATCTTCTCTGCCTCAAATTAAGATCTTTTTGTTTGAACAGATACTGAAGTCTACGATGATCAGTAAATACCTCACACGAGACACCGTAGAGGTAATGCCTCCAAATCTTTAGCGCATGAACAATGGCTGCCAATTCTAAGTCATGAACAGGATAATTCTTCTCGTGAACTTTCAACTGCCGCGACGCATATGCAATTACCTTGCCATCTTGCATTAATATTGCACCAAGCCCAATGTGAGATGCGTCACAATACACCATATACGATCCTGAACCTGTGGGTAATACCAACACTGGCGACGTAGTCAAAGCGGTCTTGAACTTCTGAAAGCTTAACTCACACTCGTCTGACCAACTGAATGGGACACCTTTCTGGGTCAATCTGGTCAATGGGCTTTGCTATAGATGAAAACCCTTCCACGAACCGATGATAATAACCTGCTAAACCCAGAAAACTTCGGATCTGTGTAACTGAAGTAGGTCTAGGCCAATTCTGAATAGCCTCAATCTTCTTAGGATCCACCTTTATGCCTTCTGCCGATACAACATGCCCCAAAAAGGCAACTGAGTCTAACCAAAACTCAAATTTTGAAAACTTGACATATAACTGATTATTCTTCAAGGTGTGAAGCACACTTCAAAGATGTTGCTCATGTTCCTCTCGACTGCTAGAGTAAATCAATATATCATCAATGAATACAACCACAAAAGAATCCAAATAAGTCTTGAACACCCGATTCATCAAATCCATAAATGTTGTTGGGGCATTTGTCAACCCAAATGACAGCACTAGGAATTCGTAATGCCCATACCGAGTTCGAAAAGCTATTTTAGGGACATCAGATGCCCTAATCTTCAACTGATGGTAACCAGACCTCAGATCAATCCTCAAAAATACCTTGGCACCCTGAAGCTGATCAAATAAGTCATCAATTCTTGGCAGCGGATATTTATTTTTGATAGTGGCATTGTTCAACTGCCGATAGTCTATACACATCCGCATAGAGCCCTCTTTCTTCTTTACAAATAATACTGGTGCACCCCAAGGAAAAACACTGGGTCTAATGAATCCCTGATCATTCAAGTCTTGTAACTTCTTTTTCTATTCTTTCAACTCTGGTGGGGCCATACAGTATGGTGGAATAGAAATGGGCTGAGTGCCCGGAGCCAAATCAATACAGAAGTCAATATCTCTGTCGGGTGGCATCCCCGGCAAATTTGCAGGAAATACTTCTGGAAATTCACGAACAACTAGTACTGAGTCCATAGAAGGAGCATCCGCACTAGGATCGTGAATATAAGCCAAATAGGCTAGACACCTTTTTCTCTACCATACGCCGAGCTTTCATATAAGAAATAACCCTGCTGGCAGAATGACCAGGAATTCCTTTCCACTCTAACCGAGGTAACCCCGATATAGCTAGGGTCACTGTCTTGGCATGACAATCCAATATAGCATGATAAGGGGACAACAAATCCATACCCAAGATGATATAAAAATACACCATATCAACAAGTAGAAGGTCCACACTAGTCTCAAGATTACCAATAGTAACCACACAAGAATGATAGATATGATCTACTACAACAGAGTCTCCCACCGGTGTAGATACACACACAGAAGCACTCAGAGAATGACAAGGCACAACCAAATATGAAGCAAAATAGGAGGACACATAGAAATAAGTAGATCCTGGATCAAATAGAACTGAAGCATCTCTATGGAAAACTGGAATAAAACTTGTGATCACAGCATCAGATGAATCGGCTTCAGTCCTAGCTGGAAAAGCATAAAATTGGGGCTGGGCCCTACCACTTTGAACTGCGTCTCTGGGACGACCTCAAACTGGCTGGCTTCCACCTCTAATGGTCTTATCTCCACCTCTAATGGCCTGACCTCCACCTCTAATGGCCTGACCTCCCCCTCTAGCTGCATGACCCCTACCTCTAGTTGGCTGAGCAAGCGGTGAAGCAACCGATGCCGGTATGATAGCACGGGAATCTTGCTGATATCTGTTACTCGCCAATCTAGTGCAATACCTCCTGATATGACCAATGTTTCCACACTCATAACACCCATCCTGATGCCGTGGCTGCTGAAGATGAAGCTGACCCAAATGGGCCGGATAATCTCTATAGTAACTCTGGAGTGGTGATGCACTAATAGGAGCTGAATGTGCACTAAATACTGGCTGCCCAGAGAAAGGCATAACATGATCGTGACTCCCTGAAGCACCGGGAGATACATGAAGTCCTGAATGAAATGGTTTGGGAGGATGACCCCTACCAAAATTACCTCTACCTCCGGACGAGGCACCACTGAAACCACCGAACTGACGAGGTGTCTTATCGGACCTTTGCCCTCTTTCCTGTGCAAGAACCATCTCGATTCCCATTGCGACATTAACAACCGCCTCAAAAGAAATCTCATTTCCGGTCTCCTTGGCCATCTGAAGTCTGATAGGGTGAGTGAGTCCCTCAATAAACCCCCTCACTCTCTCCCCCTCTGTAGGTAGTAAAAGGAGAGCATGACAAGCCAAATCCATAAAACGGGACTCTTACTGAGTAACAGTCATACTGCCCTACTGTAGATGCTCAAATTGCTTGCGGAATTCCTATCTCAGTTTAATAGGGAGGAACTTTTCCAGAAATAGCTAAGAGAACTGCTCCCATGTAAGTGCAGGTGATCCGATTGGTCGGGTCAATGTATAATCTCTCCACCACCTCTTGACGGAACCCGTCATCTGAAATACAGCAAAATCAGCCCCATTGGTCTCAACTACACCCATGTTCCGCAGCACCTCATGGCAGCGTTCAAGATAATCTTATGGGTCCTCAGAAGGTGTACCACTGAAGTGGACTGTAAAGAGCTTGGTAAAATTATCCAGTCTCAGTAAGGCCTCAAAAGGCATAGCAGGCCTATCACCGATCGGTGCCGCAACAACTAGCTGAACTACCCCAACTGGCGGTGCTGCTGGAGCCTGATTTTGGGGAGCCATCTGCTCCGGAGCGGGAGTAGTGGGAGTTTGTGCTCTTCCCCCATCCTGTGAAACGACAAGTGCCATTGGAAATGTACCATTCTGGGCCACGCCCTCCATAAGACTTACCAAACGGACTAGAGCATCCTGAAGTACTAGAGTGGCTATGAATCCTTCGGGGACATGAACTGGTCCAGCTGGTACATTCTGAACAGGAACCTCCTCCTGAAGGTCCACTTGAAGTTCTACAATAAGTGTGCAACTGCTCGAGCTCTGGACTGAGCTCTACCCCGGCCTCTACCTCGGCCTCTAGCACGACCTCAACCTTGACCTCTACCCCTGGCCATAGTTTCTACCGAATAAGAGTAGAATGGTTCAATCATCGATGATAGAATAAATTCGCACGACAGAATAAGAAAGAAGTGATATTGTTCCTAAACTTCATAGCCTCTGAGAGATAAGTACAGACATCTCCGTACCGATCCTTCAGACTCTACTAAGCTTGCTCGTGACTCGTGAGACCTATGTAACCTAGTGCTCTGATACCAACTGTCACGACCCGAAATTCCCACCTTCGGACCGTGATGGTGCCTAGCATTTAACTTGCTTGGCAAGCCAACGTTAGAATGATATTAACCAATTTTTAAACAATCTTTAGATTTATTAATAACAAAGAAATTAACGCGGAAGTAAGGTCTGAAAAATAGTGTTTAATCCATAAAAACAACGGTGTCTAAATACCATCCCAGAATTGGTGTCGCAAATGCATGAACTTCTAGAATAAATACAAATAAAGGTCTGAATAAAATAAAGCTGTATGGAAATAAACACACAGCTAAAATAAAATAGACGGGGACTTAAGAACTGCGGATGCCATGCAGTTATACCTCAAGTCTCCTTTGGTAGCTGAAATCCGAGCAAATCTATGGTACGCCGCTGGGACCAACTCCAAAATCTGCACAAGAAGTGTAGAGTGTAGTATCAATATAACCGACCCATGTACTAGTAAGTGCTGAGCCTAACCTCGACGAAGCAGTGACGAGGCTAAGGCGGGTCACTTACGTTACTTGTACGCAATATTCGTAACAACAACAATAGTAGAAATAAATCAGGTAACTCGTTTATAATAATTGAAGCCAACTCAGCAGTCTTAACCAATTATCATTTCTATCAATTCTGTTGCAGCGTGCAACCCGCTCTTACAATATATTCACATTCAATTCTGTTGCAACGTGCAACCCGTCATAGCCAATTATCATTTCCATCAATTCTGTTGCAGCGTGCAACCCGCTCTCACAATATATTCACATTCAGTTCTGTTGCGGCGTGCAACCCGCTCCTCTAATATATTCATTTTAATCAAGTTTGTTGCGGCGTGCAATCCGATCCCTCAATATATATGCATGTATGTCGACTTTTAAATAATATATATATATATATATATATATGTATGTCGACTTTTAAATAAGTCTATTACGGTGTGCAACCCGATCCTCCAATATGGACTTTTAATAAGTCTGTTGCGGCGTGTAACTCGATCCTCCAATATATTCATTATAATTAATTCTGTTACGGCGTGCAACCCGATCCTCCAATATATTCATTATAATCAATCTTGTTGCGGCGTGCAACCCACTCCTCCAACATATTCATTTATCAATTCCTATAGAAGAATTTCCCTAATAAATGCAACAATTAATATAAATTTATAAGACAACAAGCATACAATAATTATGATTTAATTACGAAACAAACAAAGGCTAATACAAAATTATTATATAAATCAGAGAGAAAATATGCAGTTTAATATTTAATATGCTAAATGTCAAATAACAATTAAGGCACATAATTCAAATAGGATGTAACAATTAATGCAGGAATTCAAGAATTAATATTTAAGAAAGAATGGGAGAGAAACAATTATTATAACAATTAATTCACAATTTAAAACAATTTATGATTTTTCAAGTAAATACACAAACATTTAATTTGACGGTGTATAGACACTCGTCACCTCGCCTATACGTTGTTGACATGCATTTCACATAACAAATAATTTAAGGGTTCTATTCCCTCAAGTCAAGGTTAACCATGACACTTACCTCGCTTTGCAAATTCCAATCAATTACTCAACCAAAACTTTTCCTTTTAAATTTGTCTCTGAAAGCTTCAAATCTATTCACAAACAATTCAATATACTCAATACGAATCATAGGAATTAATTCCATATGAATTCATTAAAATATTCTGCAGTGGAACCCACGTCTCAAATCTCGAAAAAGCTTATGAAATTCGAACACCCATCCTGAGACGAGTCCAACCATACAAAAATTACCCAATTCCGAAATCAAATGGACCTTCAAATCTTAAATTTTCGTTTTTGGAAGAATTTATAAAAATCTTATTTTTCTTCCATGAATTCACGGATTCATGATATAAATGAGTATGAAATCATGAAATATAATCAATATAGGATAAGGAACACTTGCCCCAATGTTTTCCCGTAAAAATCGCCCACAAATTCTCTCTTGAGGTTTAGGGTTCGAAAAATTGAAGAATGAATGAAACATCCTGTCTAAGTCCCTTTTACTCAGCTGCAGGTGTTGCAATTGCGACCTGAGCTTCGCAAATGCGAAGGAACACTCGCAATTGCGATACCCTTCACAATCCCGCTGCCTTCGCAAATGCAAGGAAGGTGTCGCATTTGCGACCACTGAACCTCGCAAATGCGAGTAGATGTTCGCATTTGCGAACCTGCCCTTCCCAGACTCCCATCACAATTGGGAAGAAAATTTCGCGATTGCGAGAACATGCTGGCCCAGGCCTTCTTCGCAATTGCGATAGAAACCTCACAATTTCCAGGCCTTCTTATTTCACATTTGCGAAGCCTGATCTTGTAACTGCGAGATCAGAGGCCTGCAACAAGTTCAGTTATACCAGCAAAGTTTTCCAAGTTCAAAACATCTCGTGGCCTATCCGAAACTCACCCGAGCCTTCAGGGCTCCAAACCGAACATGCCCACAAGTCTAAAAATACCATACGGACTTGCTCGCGCGATCAAATCGCCAAAATAACACCTAGAACTACGAATGTAGCACCAAATCAAATAAAATTCTCAAGAACACTTAAAATTCATATATTCTCAACGGGACGTCCGAATCACGTCAAATCAACTCTGATTTCTACCAAATTTCATAGACAAGACTTATATATTATATTAAACCTGTACCGAGCTTCGGAACCAAAATACGGGCCCGATACCAACGAGATCAAACATTAATCAGTTTCTTTAAATCCATAGAATTTCAGTCTTACAATTTTCATCAAAAACTCATTTCTCGAGCTAGGGACCTCGTAATTCAATTCCGGGCATAGCCCAAGTCCCATATTTTACTACGGACCTTCTGGGAATGTCGAAACACGGATCAGGGTCTGTTTACTCAAAACATTGACCAAAGTCAACTAAAAATTAATTTTAAATCCCAAAAATTATTACTTCATAAAGTTCCACATAAAGGCTTTCTGAATTTACGCCAGGACTGTGCATGTAAATCGAGGTGAGTGAAAATAAGGTTTTTAAGGCTAACGGTCCCGGAATAGAGTCTGAATTCACAAGATGACCCTTTGGGTCATCACAATGACACTCTAGATTGGGCAGAACGACCTCTGCAGAAATCGTGCTTAATAATAATAATTACATGATATTTTGATAGTTTATCGTAGCTTGTGAAGCTAATTGATAATTTGGAAATCTTTGGAATTTAAAGAATTATTATTCCTGCTTGTTAAGGAATTATTGTTATTCCTGTAAATGAGACTAATTGAAAAATTTGGAAATTTGTTGGAATTGAAGGAATTTAATTACTTCTGCTGGTTAAATAAATTATTGTTATATTTTGTGAATCATGCTGATTTAGATATTCTAGTTTTATTCTAGTTAGACGAGGTGGGTTGCTCTGATGGTATGCACCCTCCACTTCCAACCAAGAGGTTGTGAGTTCGAGTCACCCCAAGACCAAGGTGGGGAGTTCTTGGAGGGAATGATGCCGAGGGTCTATTGGAAACAGCCTCTCTACCCCAGGGTAGGGGTAAGGTCTGCGTACACACTACCCTCCCCAGACCCCATTAGTGGGATTATACTGAGTTGTTGTTGTTGTTGTTGTTGTTATTGTTGTTGTTGTTGTTGTTGTTGTAGTTTTATTTCAATTATTATTATTGACCCATAGTTAGTGTCAAAGTCGGCTATCTCGTCTCTACCACTTCGAGATTAGGCTTGATACTTACTGGGTACATGTTGTTTACGTACTCATACTACACTTGCTGCAGTCTTTGTGCAGGACCTGAGGCAAGTACTAGTGGGGGAACTATCACCTTACACCCACGTTATCCAAAGGCATAGTGGTGAGCTGCATGTCTGAGCCGTTCTGCAACTACTAGTGTCTCTTCTTTTATTTACATTCTGTCTATTTTTATTTCAGACAGTATTTTTGTCACGACCCGAAATTCCCATCTTCGGACCGTGATGGCGCCTAACATTTCACTTGCTAGGCTAGCCAACGTTAGAATAATATTAACCAATTTTTAAATAATTTTTAAATTATTAATAATCCAAGAACAAATGCGGAAGCAAGTTTGAAATATAGTGAATAAGCCATAAAAATAACGATGTCTAAATACAATCATAGAATTGGTGTCACAAGTGCACGAGCTTCTAGAATAAATACAAGTAAAGGTCTGAATAAAATAAGTTGTCTGGAAATAATCACACAGCTAAAGTAAAATAGGCGGGGACTTCAGAACTGCGGACGCCATGCAGTTATACCTCAAGTCTCCTGTGGTAGCTAAAATCCGAGAAAATCTATGGTACGCCGCTGGGACCAACTCCAAAATCTGCACAAGAAGTGCAGAGTGTAGTACCAGTACATCACTGTCAACCCCGTGGTCAAACTTGGAATATTTGGCCTTTAAATTGCTAGTTCTGTTAAATGGTCATAACTTGAGCTAGGGACCTCCAAATTAAATTCCGGGCATACGCCCAAGTCCCAGATCACAATACGGAGCTACCAGAACTGTCAAAACACTGATCCGGGTCTGTTTGCTAAAAATGTTGACCAAAGTCAACTCACTTGAATTTTAAATCTCTATTTCACATTTTAATTCATTTTTTCACATGAAAACATTCTGGCAAATTTTACGGACTGCACACGTAAGTCGAGGAATGAAAAATGGTGCTTTTCGAGGTCTTAGAACACAGAATTACTTATTAAATTTAAAAATAACATTTTGGGTCATCACATTCTCCACCTCTAAAACAAACGTTCGTCCTCGAACGGAGTTAGAGAAAAAGTACCTGTGCTGGTGAATAAGTGTGGATATTTACTTCGCATATCCGACTCGGACTCCCGGGTAGATGCCTCTACTGGCTGACCTCTCCATTTCACCCAAATTGAAGGATAACTCTTTGACCTCAACTGTCGAACCTGTGGGGCTAGAATAGCCACCGGCTCCTCCTCGTAAGTCAAATCTTTGTCCAATTAGACTGAGCTGAAATCTAACACATGGGACGGATCACCATGATATTTTCGGAGCATAGACACATGGAACACCAGATGAACCGCTGATAAAGTAGGTGGTAATGCAAGCATGTAGGCTACTTTACCCACCCTTTCAAGAATTTCAAAGGGTCCGATATACCTAGGGCTCAACTTGCCCTTCTTTCCGAACCTCATTACACCTTTCATAGGTGAAACCCGGAGCAATATTCTTTCTCCAACCATGAATGCAATATCACGAACTTTACGGTCGGCATAACTCTTTTGCCTAGACTGAGCTGTGCGAAGTCGATCCTGAATAATCTTGACCTTATCCAAAGCATCCTGTACAAAATTGGTACCCAACAACCGAGCCTCTCCCGGTTCAAACTAACCAACTGGCGATTAGCATCACCTTCCATATAATGCCTCATATGGAGCGATCTGAATGCTCGACTGGTAGCTATTATTATAAGCAAACTCCGCAAGTGGTAAGAAATGATCCCAAGAACCTCCAAAGTCTATAACACAAGCGCGAAGCATATCTTCCAATATCTGGATAGTGCGCTCTGACTGTCCGTCTGTCTGTGGATAAAATGTTGTACTCAACTCCACCCGCATGCCTAACTCATGCTGTACAGCCCACCAGAAATGTGCGGTAAACTGCGTGCCTCGATCTGAAATAATAGACACGGGCACACCATGAAGGTGGACAATCTCACGAATGTAAATTTCATCTAACCTCTTTGAAGAATAGGTAACTGCTACTGTAATGAAATGTGCTGACTTGGTCAACCTGTCTCCAATGACCCAAACTGCGTCACATTTTCTCTGAGTCCGTGGGAGCCCAACAACAAAATCCATAGTGCTACGCTCCCACTTCCACTCAGGAATTTCTAACTTCTGAAGCAAACCAACAGGTCTCTGATGCTCGTACTTAACTTGCTGACAATTCAGACACCGAGCTACATATGCAACTATATTCTTTTTCATTCTCCTCCACCAATAATATTGCCGTAAGTCTTGATACATTTTAGCGATACCTGGATGAATAGAATACTTGGAACTGTGTGCTTCTTCAAGAATTAATTCACGAAGTCCATCCACATTAGGCAAACAAATACGACCCTGCATTCGCAGAACCCCATCTTCCCCCATAGCAACCTATTTGGCATCACCATACCATACCGTGTCCTTAAGGACAAGTAAGTAAGGATCATTATACTGCCTCTCTCTAATGCACTCATATAAAGAAGACCGAGCGACTGTGCAAGCTAGAACCCGACTGGGTTCTGAAACATCTAACCTCACGAACTGATTAGCCAAAGTCTGAACATCTGCAGCTAAAGGACTCTCACCAACCGGAATATACGCAAGACTGCCCATACTCACAGCCTTTCTACTCAAGGCATCGACCACCACATTGGCCTTTCCGGGGTGATACAAAATGGTGATATCATAGTCTTTCAACAACTCCATCCATCTTCTCTGCCTCAAATTAAGATCCTTTTATTTGAACAGATACTGAAGGCTACGATGATCGGTAAATACCTCACACGAGACACCGTAGAGGTAATGCCTTCAAATCTTCACCGCATGAACAATGGCTGCCAATTCTAAGTCATGAATAGTATAATTCTTCTCATGAACTTTCAACTGCCGCGACGCATATACAATTACCTTGCCATCTTGCATTAATACTGCACCAAGCCTAATGTGAGATGCATCACAATATACCATATACTATCCTAAACCTGTGGGTAATACCAACACTGCCACCGTAGTCAAAGCGATCTTGAGCTTCTGAAAGCTCAACTCACATTCGTCTGACCATCTGAATGGGACACACTTCTGGGTTAGTCTGATCAATGGGCTTGCTATAGATGAAAACCCTTCCACGAACCGACGATAATAACCTGCTAAACCTAGAAAACTTCGGATCTCTATAACTGAAGTAGGTCTAGGCCAATTCTGAACATTCTTAATCTTCTTAGGATCCACCTTTATGCCTTTTGCCAATACAAAATCCCCCAAAAAGGCAACTGAGTCTAACCAAAACTCACATTTTGAAAATTTGACATATAACTGATTATTTTTCAAGGTATGAAGCACATCTCGAAGATGCTACTCATGCTCCTCTCGACTGCTGGAGTAAATCAAGATATCATCAATGAATACAACCACAAAAGAATCCAAATATTGCTTGAACACCCGATTCATCAAATCTATAAATGCTGCTAGAGCATTTGTCAACCCAAATGACATCACTAGAAACTCGTAATGCCCATACCGAGTCCGAAAAGCTATCTTAAGGACATCAGATGCCCTAATCTTCAACTGATGGTAACTAGATCTGATCAAATAAGTTATCAATTCTTGGCAGCAAATAATTGTTTTTGATAGTGGCCTTGTTCAACTGCCGATAGTCTATACACATCCGCATCGAGCCATCTTTCTTCTTTACAAATAATACTGGTGCACCCCAGGGCGAGACACTGGGCCTAATGAATCCCTGGTCAAGCAAGTCTTGTAACTGCTCTTTCAATTCTTTCCACTCTGGCGGGGCCATATGGTATGGTGGAATAGAAATAGGCCGAGTGCCCGGAGCCAAATCAATACAGAAGTCAATATCTTTGTCGGGTGGCATCCCCGACAGATCTGCAGGAAATACTTCAGAAAATTAACGAACAACTGGTACTAAGTCCATAGAAGGGACATCCGCTCTGGGATCACAAATATAAGCCAGATAGGCTAGACATCCTTTCTCTACCATACACCGAGCTTTTATATAAGAAATAACCCTGCTGGCAGAATGGTCAAGAGTTCCTTTCCACTCTAACCGAGGTAACTCCGGCATAACTAGGGTCATTTTCTTGGCATGACAGTCCAATATAGCATGATACGGAGACAGCCAATCCATACCCAAGATGACATCAAAATCTACCATATCAAGAAGTAGAAGATCCATACTAGTCTCAAGATTACCAATAGTAACCACACATGAATGATAGACATGATCTACTATAACAGAGTCTCCCACCGGTGTAGATACACACACAGAAGCACTCAGAGAATCACAAGGCACAACCAAATATGAAGCAAAATAGGAGGACGCATAGGAATAAGTAGATCATGTATCAAATATAACTGAAGCATCTCTATGGCAAACTGGAATAATACCTGTAATCACAGCATCATATGACTCGCCCTCAGGCCTAGCTGGGAAAGCATAAAATTGGTCCTGGGCCCCACCACTCTGAACTGTATCTCTGGACGGCCTCTAACTAGCTGGCCTCCACCTCTAGCGGTCTGACCTCCACCTCTAATGGTCTGACCTCCACCACTAATGGCCTGACCTCCACCTCTAGCTGTCTGACCCCTGCCTCTTGCTGGCTGAGCAGGCGGTGAAGCAACCGGTGCCAGTATGATGGCACGAGAATCCTGTCGAGATTTGTTACTCGCCAATCTAGGGCAATACCTCCTGATATAACCAATGTTCCCACGCTCGTAACACCCATCCTAATGTCGTGGCTGCTGAAGCTGAAGCTGACCCAAATGGGTCGAATAACCAATGTAGTAACTTTGGAGTGGTGGTGCACTAATAGGAGCTGAATGTGCACTGAATACTGGCTGCCCAGAGTAAGGCATAATAGGACTGTGACTCCCTAATGCACCGGGAGATGCATGAAGTGCTAAATGAAACGGTCTAGGAGGATGACCCCTACCAAAATTACCCCTGCCTTCAGACGAGGCACCACTGAAACTACCAAACTAACGAGGCCTCTTATCAGACTTCTACCCTCTCTCCTGTGCAAGAACCATCTCGATTCTCCTGGCGACATTAGCAGCCGCTTGAAAATAAATCTCACTTCCAGTTTCCTTGGCCATCTGAAGTCTGATAGGGTAAGTGAGTCCCTTCATAGGTAGTAAAAGGAGAGCATGACGGGCCAAATCCACAAAATAAGACTCATACTGAGTAACTGTTATACTGCCCTGCTGTAGATGCTCAAATTGTTTGCGGAATTCCTCTCTCAGTGTGATAGGGAGGAACTTCTCCAGAAATAGCTGAGAGAACTGCTCCTAGGTAAGTGCAAGTGATCCGACTGGTCGGGTCAATGTATTTTCTCTCCACCACCTCTTGGCGGAACCCGTCATCTGGAATACCGCAAAATCAACTCCATTGGTCTCAACTATACCCATGTTCCGCAGCACCTCGTGGAAGCATTCAAGATAATCTTGTGGGTCCTCAGAAGGTGTACCACTGAAATGAACTGGAAAGAGCTTAGTAAACTTATCCATTCTCAATAAGGCCTCAAAAGACATGGCGGGCCTATCACCGGTCTGTGCCCCAACAACTAGCTGAACTACCCTAACTGGCGGGGCTACTGGAGCCTGATTCTGGGGAGCCATCTTTTCCGGAGCGGGAGTAGTGGGAGTTTGTGCTCCTCCCCCAGCCTGTGAAACGGCCGGTCCACTGGAAATGTACCATTCTGGGCCACACCCTCCATAAGACTCACCAATCAGACTAGAGCATCCTGAAGCACTGGAGTGGATATGAATCCTTCCGGGACCTGAACTGGTCCAACGGGTATATTCTCAACTGGGACCTCCTCCTGAAGGTCTACCTGAGGTTCTACAGCAAGTGCAACTGCTCGAGTTCTGGACTGAGCTCTACCTCGGCCTCTAACACGACCTCGACCTCTACCCCTGGCCATAGTTGCCACTGGGCGTTCTAGTCCCTGTCCATCGGTAGAGGTATTACGTGTTCTTACCATCTGCGAGAGAATAAGAGTAGAATGATTCAATCATCGATGATAGAATAAAATCGCACAACAGAATAAGAAAGAAGTGATATTGTTCCTAAACTTCATAGCCTCTGAGAGATAAGTACAGACGTCTCCGTACCGATCCTTCAGACTCTACTAAGCTTGCTCGTGACTCGTGAAACCTATGTAACCTAGTGCTCTGATACCAACTGTTAACCCCGTGGTCAAACTTGGAATATTTAGCCTTTAAATTGCTAGTTCCGTTAAATGGTCATAACTTGAGTTAGGGACCTCCAAATTAAATTCCAGGCATACGCCCAAGTCCTAAATCACGATACGGAGCTACCGGAACTGTCAAAATACTGATCCGGGTTCGTTTGCTAAAAATATTGACAAAAGTCAACTCACTTGAATTTTAAAGCTCTATTTCATATTTTAATTCATTTTTTCACATGAAAACTTTTTGGCAAATTGTATTCATATTTTAATTCATTTTTTCACATGAAAACTTTTTGGCAAATTGTACGAACTGCGCACGGAAGTCGAGGAATAAAAAATAGTATTTTTCGAGGTCTTAGAACATAGAATTACTTATTAAATTTAAAGATGACATTTTAGGTCATCACAATTTGAGATTTTGCATAATCTACTAGAATGCTCATACACTTGTGACACCAGGTCTTGGCACATACATTAGTTGAATTAAGAGTTGCTTATTTTCTTGATTATTTTAAATTACTTGTTGACTTGCCTAGCTGTAGTGTTGGGCGTCATCACGACCTATAGGTAAAATTGGGTCGTGATAAATTATTAACGGGGAACTTAAACTATGCAGGAAGAAGACTATCAGGAAACTCCATAAATTATATAGATCCTAATTGTTTGTCATATGTTGAGCTTTTGGCTATAATTAAAGAACTTGGTTTTTCTAAAAATTATCTATTAAAATAAAAAAGTTTTTTTTAAAAAAAATATTTCACAGGAAAAAGTTATTGCACAAGGGGGTTCTTTTTCCCATTCAAAATGTGAGAGGGGTATTGTTTCCTAACCTTTAAAGGTTAAGGTAGTAAAGTGGATTTGACTCTAAATTTTGAGTGTGCGCATTTAATTATTGGGTGAAGCTAATAAATTTTGCAGTTTTACCAACCTAATTATTGTGTATTATTGGATTAATACACACAAGCGGAGCTAGAGTTCTAATTATACCTTTAGTGGAATTCAGTAACTATGATCAAAACTCTATATTTTTTATTAAGATATTTATTTAATATGTATAAATAGTTTAGCTGGAACCATTTTAAAAAGAATTACAATTTCTGCAGATTTAGGATAAATAATTTAGAAAATACCCAATAGGTAATACGTTGTATGCTTGGAATATACATTTTACGTGTTGCATACCTTAATAGTATACACAACGTACCCAATTAAATTAGGGTGAAAATAGCACAGGCTAGCCATTTTTCGGACTGGTTATTCAAAAAATAGCCAGCATTTGCAAACTCATTAAAAAATAGCCATTGTTTTGCTGAAACACGGAAAGTTCCATCATAATATGCTGGATTATGGAGCTCCTACGTATAAACTTCCAGTATATTATGTTGGAACTCCAGCATACTGAAAAGTTTCAGTATAATATACTGGATTAATGAGCTACTGCATTTAAATTTTCAGTATATTATGTTGGAAACTCTAGCACATTATGAAATTCCAACACATTATGCTAGAATCTCATATGTAATAAATTCGAACTCCAGCATATTATGCTGGAAAAGTTTTGGATTTTTAAGGGTGTTTTTGTTAAGTTTTTATCTTTACATTAAAAAGTGGCTAAATTTCGACCACTTTTGAAAAAGCGGCCAAATTTTTATTTGGCCACTTTAACACTTTAGGTCCATTTTCAGTCTTTTTTACCACTTTGCACAAACAAAGGATAAAGATTTTATGTCTATACATTATACATTAATTATTGAAATCTTTTTGTATAGGATGTATTACAAGTCTCTGAATACCGAATAACGTAATGCATGTCTGCAAGTTCATACAGTGTTCTAATCTTCACTATATTATGCCGTAACCTTTAGTGTACTGGAAGTTCATACACAGGCGCACCAATTTCCAATATATTATGCTGGAACTTTCCGTGTTACAGCAAAATAGTGTCTATGTTTCAATGACTTTGCAAATACTGGCTATTTTTTAATTACCAGTCCGAAAACTGGCTAGCTGTGCTATTTTCACAAAAACTTTGGTCGCCAAATATGTATTTGGTAGAGTATGTTTCATATTTTGTAAGAAAAAAATCGACAAATAACTGAGAAAACTGAAAAACGGACAAAAATCGATATGAACTAAATCGAAAAAAAACTGACTTAATTGGTTTGGTTTGATTCCAGTATTTGAAAAATCGACATATTTAGTTTGGTTTCTCTTAAGAAAACATCGACCTAAACGGAACTGTGAACACCCTAAATCCAATCACTTATGTAATATTTTCCTTTCCAAAAACAAAGATCCTAAACGTAGCATTTTTATATTTTGTTTCTTTATATCATTACCGAATTAATTGGTTATACTGAAAATGTAAACGTTAAGAATTTTTTTTTTCACATCAACTTGTAGGTCTTGTATTGGATAATAGGATAATACCTTTTTTTTTAGGGAATTACACAATCTTCCTACGAGGCACAAACTAATTACCCATTTTCGTCCATTTAGAAATTAATTACAATATCTACCTATTCATCAAAATCTATTTTTGCCGGCTACTCATTCCTCTTTTTTGCTTGAATTTGTTTTCCTCAGCATACCAAACCATGCATATTTTCTTTTAACTAAACCCATAGTTTTCTCTTTGTGAATAAGTATGAAATCTAATTAATTACCCGTTACTGCACATTCTAATTTGTCTTACAATGTGTACCTATGCAATCTAAAATATTTACCCAACTACCTATTTGTCATGACCCAATTTCATCTATAGGTCGTGATGGCGCCCAGCACTACAGCTAGGAAAGCCAACCAATAATTTAAAATAACCAAGAAAATAATAAGCCACCAAATTCGACCAATGTGTGTGCCGAGACCTGGTGTCACAAGTGTATGAGCATCTAACAGATTATATAAAACCTCAAATGTTGTCTGAAATAAAAATAGACAAAATGTAAGAAGAGACACTGGTAGCTGCAAAACGGCTCAGAAAGTCAGCTTACCATTATGCCTCTGGATAACGTGGGTGTAAGGCGATAGGTCCCCCACTAGTACTTGTCTCAGGTCCTGCACAAAAGTGCAGCAAGTGTAGTATGAGTACGTAAACAACGTATACGCAGTAAGTATCAAGCCTAATATCGAAGTGGTAGAGATGAGATGACCGACTTTGACACTCACTATGGGTCAATAATAAAAATTAAAATAAAACTAGAATATCTAAATCAGTATAATTCACATAATTTACAATAATTTATTTAACCAGCAGAAATAATTAAATTTTCCCACTAGTGAGGTCTAGGGAGGGTAGTGTGTACGCAGACCTTACTCCTACCCTGGGGTAGAGAGGCTGTTTCCAATAGACCCCCGGCATCCTTCCCTCCAAGAACTCCCCACTTTGCTCTTGGGGTGACTCGAACTCACAACCTCTTGGTTGGAAGTGGAGGGTACTTACCATCAGAGCAACCCACCCTGTTACAACAATTCTCAATATATTAATTAAATTCCAATAAATTTCCAAATATATCAATTAGTCTCATTTACAGGAATAACAATAATTCCTTAACAAATAGGAATAATAATTCTTTATATTCCAAAGATCTCCAATTTATCAATTAGCTTCACAAGCTACAATAAACTATCAAAGTATCGTGTAATTATTATTATTATTAAGCACGATTTCTGCCGAGGGCGATCGGCACGATCCAGAATGTCATGTACACTGCCGAGGGACGTGCGGCACGATCTATAGATGTATCTATCCTGCCGAGACATTCGACCAGCTCCACAAGAAAGGAGGACATTTTCTTATGTACCTCTGTAATGAGAGTATATTTATTATAAGATAAATTCAGGAGGAAGAATAATTTTTCTTAACAATTAATTAATTTAAACAGAAAATCAAGTATATGAGATTTCCATCCTTTAATATTTTTATCTAACAATTCACAATATATATATATATATATATATATATATATATATATATATATATATATATATATATATAATATTAATTAAACAAAAAATATAATTTACACATGTATTTCATGCTTTGAGTCCTAAACTACCCGGACTTTAGCATTAATAGTAGCTACGCACGGACTCTCGTCACCTCGTGTCACGACCCAAAATTTCCCACCGACGGGACCGTAATGGCGCCTAACATTTCACTTACCAGACAATCCAACGTTAGAGAATCATTAAACCAATTCTTTATTTCCGTTCAGTAAATAAAAATAATTAAATAAAATGAAATAAAATAAGTGCAGAATATCATAAAACTGTATTAATTACTACCACCCGGATCTGGAGTCACAATTCACGAGCATTCTAGAATTTACTACAAATAATAGTCTGAAAGAAATACAACTGTCTGAATAAAAGAAACATTAGAACAGAAAAGTTGGACGGAAACTTCAAGGTCTGTGAACGCCGACAGATCTACCTTGAGTCTCCGGACAGCAGACCAATAGCAAAATCTCGATCAACCCGAGCCGGTATCAAAATCTGCACAGAAAGTGCATAATGCAGTATCAGTACAACCGAACCCATGTACTGGTAAGTGTCGAGCCTAACCTCGACGAAGTAGTGATGAGGCTAAGGCAAGACACCTACATGTCAACCTGTACAATTTAACAGTGTATATACAAATAACAGAAATAAAGAACTAAACAGGAAATGTCAGGAGGGGAACATACTGAGGGAAATACAAGATAACGAACTACAACATAATGATCACCGGAGCAGTCAATATACCATGAATCAACAGGAATTGTGAATACAGGAAGGAAAAATGCACGGCATAACCCTTCGTGCTTTTACTCTCAATCTCACCATAAAATTAATAGAAACGGCACGGCATCACCCTTCGTGCGTAAACACTCACAATATGGTACGGCATCACCCTTCGTGCATTAACACTCACAATATGGCACGACATCACCCTTCGTGCATTAACACTCACAATATGGCACGGCATCACCCTTAGTACATTATCACTCACAATATGGCACGTCATCACCCTTCGTACATTAACACTCTCCCTTACCATAATACAATGAATAAATAACAACAGGGAGATAAAATAATAAGTACAAACCTTACTTCAACATTTGGTTCCATAATATCAATCTCAACTTTGAAATAAAAACTCAATTATCACCAAATATTTCGTAAACATGATAAGAACGATAAATTGAACAACACTAGTATAACACGTAGCAATTTGGCATAGGAATGAGACACTATAAGAAAAATAGAGAAACATGAAAAACAGGTAAATTGATGGCACATAAGTACTCGTCACCACACATATACGCCGCTCACATGAATTTCAATTAGCAAGTACTCTAAGGTTCCTAATTCCCTCAAATCAGGGTTAGACACAACACTTACCTCGCTTCGAAGGTCACTTAATTCTCAATCACAGCTTTGCATTTGGAATTCACCTCCAAACCACTCGTATCTATTCAAAAATACTCAATAATATCAAATATTGCTAAAGTAATCGAATATATTGCATAAATTAAATTTCCCAAATTTTCTTCCAAAAAGTCGAAAAATCGACCCCGGGCCCGCTTGGTCAAAACCCAAGGTTCGGACCAAAATTTATTTACCCATTCATTCCCGAGCCCGAATATATAGTTGGTTTTGGAATCCGACCTCAAATTAAGGTCTAAATTCCCAAATTCCCGAAATCCATAGTTTCTACCCTAACTCCTAATTCTACCATGAAAACTCTAGATTTTTGGTTGATAATTCAAGAAATGTAATGGGTAATTGAAAGAAAATGGTTTAGAATTACTTACCAACAATTTGGGGAAGAAATGGCTCTTGAAAAATCGCCTCTCACAATTTGGTTTTTGAGAAAAATGAATTTTTGGCTAAAATCCCATTTTTGGAGTCTGTTTTAAGTCACTTGACAGGCCTTCATCGCGTTCGCGAGAGGCCAGTCGCGATCGCGATGCACAGCGGCCTAAGGCCTTCGTGTTCGCGAGTCCTTCTACGCGTTCGTGTAAGGCAGCTCCCCGCAAGCCTTCGCGTTCGTGACCCAGTGGACGCGTTCACGTAGAAGAACATGACCCCCTCCCCCAGGTCCCTTAAACTATCGCGTTCGCGTGGGACAGATCGCGTTCGCGAAGGGTACCACCCCCAACGCTTCGCGTTCGCGACCAGTCTTTCATGTTCGTGAAGAAGAAATTTCCCCTGCCCCATTTTACCTTTCGCGTTCGCGACAATATGTACGCGAACGCGAAGAAGGGCACACCAGAACAGCTGTTGCAGCAAAAATCTCAGATTTTCTAAGTGCAAATCACCCCGTAGCCTATCCGAAACTCACCCGAGCCCTTGGGGCTCCAAACAAAACATGCACACAAGTCTAAAAACATCATACGGACCTGCTCTCGCGATCAAATCGCCAAAATAACACCTAGAACTCCGAATTTAGCACCAAATCAAATGAAATTCTCAAGAACACTTTAAAATTACTATTTTCTCAACCGAAGGTCCGAATCACGTCAAATCAACTCCGTTTCTCACCAAATTTCTCAGACAGGTCTTAAATATCATAATGAACCTCTACCAGATTCCGAAACCAAAATACAGACCCGATACTAACAATGCCAAATATCAATCAATTTTTAAAAACAAATAATTTCCGAACTTTTAATTTTCATCAAAAATTCATAAATCAAGCTAGGGACCTCCGAGATCGAATTCGGGCATACCTCCAGGTCCCATAATTCGATACGGACCCACCGGGACCGTCAAAACACGGATGCGGTCCCGTTTACCAAAAGTGTTGAACAAAGTCAACTAAAATCAACTTTTAAGGCATAAATTCTTATTTTCAACATAAAGGCTTTCCAGTAACCTGCCCGGACTGTGCACGCAAATCGAAGAGCGTAAAAATGATATTTTTAAGGCTTAAGAGCGCAGATTTGAGTTCTAAAACATAAGATGACCTTTTGGGTCTTCACACTTCGTACGTACGTAGCCCCCACAATTAGCAACAATTATTACTTTAATTACCTATGGGGTAATTTCCCCTCACAAGATTAGACAAGAGACTTATCTTAATTTGCTCCAATTTAATCCACTAGAAGGCCTTTTCCTCGATTATCCAAATTTGATTGGCTCGAATCTAACCAAAAATAATTCGATACAATCATTAAAATTTATAGGAATCAATTCTATAAAAAAAAATACTACATTTTCATTAGAAATCTCGAAATTAATTAAAAATTCATCAATGGGGCCCACATCTTGGAATCCGGCAAAAGTTATGAAATCCGACAACACATTCAATTACGAGTCCAACCATACCAGTTTCACTCAAATTCGACTCTGAATCGATACCGAAATCTCAAAAATTCTTTTCTATGAGATTTCTAAAATTTCCCATATTTCAATCTCAAAACACTAATTAAATAGTGAAAACAATGATATATTTGTGTATATAGACCAAATCCGAGTTAGAATCACTTACCCCAATGTCTTTCCTTGAAACTCTATCCAAAATCGCCTCTGCTCAAGCTCCAATTTGTTAAAAATGGTGAATGGAACGAATGCCCTCTTTTTATAAAACTGCCGAGACAGCCTTCGGAACTGGGCCTCGATTGTGGTTTCGATCATGGCCCTCGAGCCTAGGCCTCGATCGTGGCTTCGATCACAGGCTCGAGCCTGGACCTCGGTCATGGCCTCGATCATGGCATCGAGCTTGAGCCTTCGATTGTGACCCTCGATCTTGGGTCTCGATCCTAGCCCTCGAGCATTGCCTTCGATCATAGCCCTCGAGCTGGACCTTCGATCATGAGCTTCGATATTGAGCCTCGTCCCTGACTTCGCCTCAGGCCGTTGACCCTGGGCTCGATCTTGGGCTCGATCACAGCCCAAAATATCCAGCAGAAGGAAAAATATTGCAACAACCTTTTAAGTGTAACTTTTGATACGTTAACCATCCGAAACTCACCCAAGGCCCTCGGGACCTCAACCAAATATACCAACAAGTCCTAAAACATCATACAAACTTATTTGAAACCTCAAATCACATAAAACGATGCTAAAATCATGAATTATGCTCCAATTCAAGTTAATGAAACTTAAAATTTCTAACTTCTACATTCGATGTCGAAACCTATCAAATCAAGTCCGATTGACCTCAAATTTTGCTAACAAGTCATAAATGACATAACAGAGCTATGGAAATTTTTGGAACTGAATTCCGACTCCGATATCAAGAAGTCAACTCCCCGGTCAAACTTCCAAACTTACATTCTTGTTTTAGCCATTTCAAGCTTAATTTCACTACAAACTTTCAAATAAAATTCCGATCACGCTCCTAAATCCAAAATCACCATACAGAGCTGTTGGAATCATCAAAATTCTATTCTGGGATCGTTTGCACATAATTCGATATCCAGTCACTATTTGAACTTAAACTTTTTATTTTTCATCAAATTCCATATCTCGGGCTAGGGACCTCAGAATTCGATTCCGGGCATACGCCCAAGATCCAAATCATGATACGGACCTATCTGAACCGTCAAAATACTGATCCGAGTCTGTTTGCTCAAAATGTTGACCAAAGTCAACTCGGTTGAGTTTTAAAGCTCTAATTCACATTTTAATCAATTTTTCTACATAAAAACTTTCTGGAAAATTTTACGGACTGCGCACGCAAGTCGAGAAATGATAAATAGTGATTTTTGGGGTCTTATAACACATAATTAATTATTAAATTTAAAGATGACATTTTGGGTCATCACACTATTTTCAAAATCCTTTCCTTTCTAATCCCGGATCACGTGAAACCCCATTAATTGCCCCAACCTATTTTCTCATTTATTGTCTTCTCAAATATAAATAAACATTTTTCTTATATCTTTTTCATTTCATAATAGGATCTACGTGTCCATTGAATATGTTTTATTAATTTATTCTCTATTTTGAAATGGTATATTGTAACGACCAAATTTGTCATTTTAAGAATTAACGCCCCGTTCAGTGACTTAAGGTATAGATTAGCTTCGCAATATGTATTATTACCGCGGGTGTAGTCGAGTTTGAATTACTGAAGATTCGGAATTAAATTAAAAGAACAATCCTTATTTAAAAGCTTAAATGGAAAGAGTTGACCAGAGAGTTGACTTTTGAGCAAGCGACTCTGGAATGGAATTTTGATGATGTCAATAGCTCCGTATGGTGATTATGGACTTAGGGGCCTGTCCGGAAAATTATTTGGAGGTCTGTAGAGGAATTAGGCTTGAAATGGCGAAAGATGAATTTTTGGAAAGTTTGACCGGGGGTTTGACTTTTTGATATCGGGGCAGGAATCCAGTTCTGAAAATTTTCATAGCTCTGTTATGTCATTTATGAATTGTGTACAAAATTTTAGGTCAATCAGAATTGATTTGATACTTTCGGCGCAAGATATAGAAGTTGGAAGATTTGAAAACTCACAATTCGATTTGATGCGTGATTCATAATTTCGGCGTTGTTTGGCATGGTTAGAAGCCTCAACTAAGTTCATATTGTATTTTGAGACATGTTGGTATATTTGTTTAAGGTCCCAAGGGCCTCGGCTGGATTTCGGAAGGTAAACGGAATGGATTTCGGACAAAGAGGGTAGCTGGAAATTTCTATTGCAGAAATTTTGCCAGAAATTTCTGGTGCGTGGAGCCAACTTTGGAAGCTTGTATCTCACAATTAATAAGGAATCAGAACATTGTCAAAACGTTAAAGTTGTAGTCATTTGATTCTAGTTTCCAGAAAGTTAAACCATCCAGTATTTGGATATTTCTATGGAAAGTTATGATGGATTGAATAAAGGCTAGTAGAGCAGTTTCGCCAGAAATTTCTGATGCGTGGAGCCGACTTTGGAAGCTTATATCTCGCAATTCATAAGGAATCTGAAAATCTTCAATACATTAAAGTTGTACTCGTTTGATTCTAGTTTACAGAAAGTTAAACCATTCATCATTTGGACATTTGTACATAAAGTTATGATCGATTGAAGGAAGGCTGGTACAAGCAAGTTCTGGTGGACTTTTAGTGACGGAAAATGGACTTTTAGTGACGGATGAGCAGAAACTTAAGGACCAAAAATGGTCATTTCCATCATTTCGTTTTGGATTTTTGGAGCACGGTTCTTGGGCGATTTTTGGGCGATTTTCACGGGAAAAAATTGGGGTAAATGTTCCTTATCCTATATTGATTATATTTCATGATTCCATACTCATTTACATCATGAATCCGTGAATTTATGGAATAAAAATCAAGATTTTTGCAAAATCTTCCAAAACGAAATATTTAAGATTTGGAGGTTGAGTTGTTATCAGAATTTGATAAAATTGGTATGGGTGGACTTGTAATTGAATGGGTTGTCGGATTTCGTAACTTTTGCCGGATTCCGAGACGTGGACCCCACGGGAGAAATTTTGAGTTAATTTCGAATTTTTATTGAAAAATGTAGTATTTTCTTATGAAATTGATTCTATAATTTTTGTTGACTGTATTGAATAATTATGACTAGATTCGAGCGGTCCGGAAGTCAATTCAAGCAAAAAAGCAATTTTGAAATATCGTCATAACTTCAAAAAAGTAAGTGTCTTGCCTAACCTCGAGTGGGGGAATTACCCCTTAGGCATCGAGTCTTATGTGCCATTTGTAAAATGTGAAAAGTCGTGTACGCGAGGTGACGAGTACGTACTCAGGCTTATATGTGCAAATTTTATTGGATTAAAGTCTTAGACATTATTGTGTAATGAATTGGATAATTGTTGGCATTTATTAAATCATCTAATTGCCATGCCTAAATCCTTGTTGTTGAATTTATTTTTATATGACAATTTGATGTGATTTTTACCTGAAAATGTATGTAATTTCGTGAGTATTGTTGGTTTGATATTTCTTGAAATTTAATTTCATTATGAATTTTCCCTATGCAAATATTTAATTAAGTAAGTTTAAAAAGAAGTGCTAATATAATTATCTAAATTTGGCCTAATGAAGGTGTTGCCCTATCTCTGTTAATTATTTTTGAGGTTTTATATACATTGTGTGGAGCCTTGGGCTATTTGTTGTGAAATTAATCGATTTGGTTGTATCTTTGGAATTGTTTGTGGCCTTTGGGTAAATTGTGATATGAATTGATTTTGTTATGTTGCCGTGATAATTTCTGGTGTAAATTGTTGTGTTGTGTGAGTTATTATTTTGAGGATATAAGGGTGGCATTTCACCGTTGATATTATGTGGGTATAAGGGTAGCATTTTACTGTTATTATATTTGTTGGATTATTATCTCGGTGGAGTGATAAGGGTGGTTATAGTAGAGATAAGGGTGGTAATAGGAGCGATAAGGGTGGCTATTAATATTGTTAGGGCGGAGGGATAAGGGAGGCTATTATAGGAGTGATAAGGGTGACTATAGGAGAGATAGGGGTGGCTATTGCCAGGGACGATATGTGATAATGTGGCGTTGTGGTGTTGATGATTTTCATGTGATATTCTTATGTTTATTTTTATACCTTGTGCAATTTGTCTTGTTGTTGGTAAATTGATAACAATCTGATTTATGTTGAAATTGTGAGCATGTGTCTATTGCCAGGCGGATTATAAAATGAAACGTGAGCAAAAGGTGCCGTGAGTAAATAATGAGGATATTGGCACGTGAATTGTCCGTGCAGTTGTGGTATGAAATGAGGGCACAAGGTGCTGTGATTAAATGATAATGATACTTGTCTCGTGAATTGTCCGTGCAGTTGTGATATGAAATGAGGGCACGAGGTGCTGGGGAAATATGATGATTTAATTATGGGCATGAAGTGCCGTGGAGATATGAAAAATGGGCTTAGACCCGTGTTTACGAAAAATATAAAAATGGGCTAAGACCCGTATTTTTATGATTATGAAATGAGGTGTCACATGGTGACTTTTTAATTGAAGAATTACATTCAAAATATTTATTTGGAAGGATTTTTATTTAGAAAGTATTATATGAAAGAATTGTATCTGAAAGATATTTATTTGAGGAAATTATATTTGAAGAGATTTATTGAAAGAATTATATTTGAAAAATAATTATTTGAGAAAATTATATTTGAAAGAGAGTTATTTGGAAGAATTATATGTGAAAGATATTTATTTGAAGAATTTGATTTAATTGGGTGTACTTGTATTTATTATTTATTGAGCGATATTAATGGTATTTTATTGTCTTGTTGTGCATATCAATGGTTGTTATTGTTATTTGTTCCTATTATTTTGTATATTATATTGCACGGGTTATTAGACTAGTGAGTGTCTTGACTGTACCTCGTCTCTATTCCATTGAGGTTAGTCTTGATACTTACTGGGTACCTACCATGGTGTACTCATACTACACTTCTGCACATTTTTGTGCAGAGCTAGATATTGGAGATATCGGACTTGAGCAGAGTTAAAGCGGGATCGTAAGGATTCAAGGTAGAGCTGCTTGGTCGTCGCAGTCCCTTGGAGTCTTTTAATTTCATTGTACTGTTAATATTTAATCAAACAGTATTGTATATTCGGTCCTCATGATTAATCCATGTATTCAGTTAGAGTTCGTGACTCAGTATTACCAGTCTTGGGAGGTTGTATATGGTGATGACCCAAAAGGTCATCTTATGTGTTAGAACTCGAATTTGCGCTCTTAAGCCTTTAAAAATCTCATTTTTACCCTCCTCGAATTGCGTGCACAGTCCGAGTAGGTTTCCGAAAAGCTTTTATGCTGAAAACTAATGAAAATAAGAATTTTTGCCTTAAAAGTTGATTTTAGTTGACTTCGGTCAACATTTTTTGTAAACGGTCCCGGATCCATACTTTGACGGTTCTGGTAGGTCCGTATCGAAATATGGGAGCTGGGCGTATGCACGGAATCGAATTTGGAGGTCTCTAGCTTGAGTTATGAATTTTTGATGAAAATTAAAAGTTTAGAAATTATTTGTTTTTTAGAATTGATTGATATTTGGCATTTTTAGTATCGGGTTCGTATTTTGATTGCGGATCCCGGTACATGTTCATTATGATATCTAAGACATGTCTGTGAAATTTGGTGAGAAACGGAGTTGATTTGACATAATTCGGACGTCCAGTTGAGGAAATAGAAATTTTTAAGTGTTCTTCAGAATTTCCTTTGATTTGATGCTAAATTTAGAGTTTTAGGTGTTATTTTGACGATTTGATCACGCGAGCAAGTCCGTATGATGTTTTTAGACTTGCGTGCATGTTTGGTTTGGAGCCTCGAGGGCTCCGGTGCCATTCGGGCAATGTGCGAGTTGAGTTCAAACCTCAACAAGGCTGCTGGTGCACCAAATCTGGTGTGCCCGCACCTGCGAGCCTTTGGTCGCAAGTGCTAGCTCGTAGGTGCAAGCGAAAGCCCTGCAGATGGGATCCAGGCCTAGACTTCATTTTTCCGCAGATGCGGACTTTTCTCCGAAGGAGCGGGACCGCAGAAGCGGTACCCTATCCGCAAATGCGGCCCCAGTTGGCCCAGTCCCTTTTCACAGAAGCGCACACCCCGTCCGCACATGCGGATGCACAGGTGCGACCAAAGCACCACAGGTGCGAAGGTCGCTGGGCAGTGAGCATTAAAATTCGGACTCCAACAATTTTTCTTCTCGTTTTCAAAAGGATAGGAGGCCTAGGGCGATTTTTCCAAGACATTTTCTTCCCCAAATCATAGGTAAGTGTTCCTTAACTAGTTTCTTTCAATCTTTTACTTCATTTTACTAGAATTCAACCTAAAAATCTAGAGTTTCATGGTAGAATTAGGGGTTAGGGTAGAAAACTAGGGATTTCGGAAATTTGGGGATTTAGACCTCAATTTGAGGTCGGATTCCAAAACTAATTACATATTCGGACTCGGGGGTGAATGGGTAAAAAGATTTTGGTCCGAACCTCGGGTTTTGACCAAGCGGGCCCGGGGTCGATTTTTTGACTTTTGGAGGAAAAATTGGAAGAATTAAATTTAGGCAATATAATTGATTCCTTTAGCAATATTTGATATTATTGAGTCATTTTTGAATAGATACGAGTGGTTGGAGGTGAATTCCAAAGGAAAAGCCGTGATTGAGAATTTAGTGACCTTTGGAGCGAGGTAAGTGTCGTGTCTAACTTTGGCTTGAGGGAATAGGTATTGTGTGAGTATTTGCTATGTGTTTTGTTGTTGAATAGATGTATAGTTGAGGTGACGAGCATCTATGTATTGTGGTCGAGTCATAGCATGCGAGTGAAATTCTATTCTTGCAAATTTGTAGTCTTAAATCTTGTTATCCATGCTTATTGTTGTTGTTGTTGAATTGTTGGGAGACTTGCATCCGGTTCCACCAAGGTTGATAAAAATTTTGAAAGTAATCATTGATGAAATATTGGTTTCTTGTGAAACTTCTCTTTATCCGTTGTTATTGATTTATTTACATTGTGAGGAAGAGTGTAAAGCACGAAGGGTGATGCCGTGCATGATTTATTTATATTGTGAGGAAGAGTGTAAAGCATGAAGGGTGATGCCGTGCGTGATTTATTTATATGGTGAGGAAGAGTGTAAAGCACGAAGGGTGATGCCGTGCATGATTTATTTATATTGTGAGGAAGAGTGTAAAGCACGAAGGGTGATGCCATGCATGATTTATTATTATTGTGAGAAAGAGAGTAAAAGCACGAAGGGTGATGCTATGCCATTGTATTTATTACTTGGTGAGGTTGAGAGTAAAAGCACGAAGGGTGATGTCGTGCCGATTTTTCCTTGCTGTCTTAATTGCTCAATTCGTTTAAAGATTTTAGGTTTAATTTTGTCTTTTCATTATTCTCACTCTTTATGTGGTATTTCCCCCACTGTATGTTCCCCTCCCATTATTTTTGCATTATTTTTTTACTTATTGTTATTGCCTCTAGCATGACTATACTGTTCAGGTTATATGTGAGTGTCTTGTCTTATCCTCATCACTACTTTGCCGAGGTTAGGCTCGACACTCACTAGGACATGGGGTCGGTTGTACTGATGCTGCAATCTGCACTTTCTGTGCAGATTTTGATACCGGCTCAGGTTGATCGAGATTTGCTATTGGTCCGCTTTCTGGAGACTCAAGGTAGATCTGTCGGCGTTCACAGACCTTGAAGTCCCCGTCTATCCTTTATGTCTTACTGTTTTCTCTCGTTCGGACAGTTGTATTTCTTTCACACTATTACTTGTTGTAAATTCTAGAATGCTCGTGAATTGTGACTCCAGATCCAGGTGGTAGTAATTAATATTGTTTTATGATATTTTGCAATTAATATATTACATCTTAGTTAATTATTGTTAATCACTGAATGGAAATATGGAATTGGATAATGATTCTCTAACATTGGCTTGCCTAGCAAGTGAAATGTTAGGTTCCATCACGGTCCCGTCAGTGGGAAAGTTTGGGTCGTGATAGTTGGTATCAAAGCACTAGGTTGCTTAGGACTCGCGATTCACGAGCAAGCTTAGTAGAGTCTGGAGGATCGGTACGGAGACGTCTGTGCTTATCTTCCAGAGGCTATAAAACTTAGGAACAAGTTTCACTTCTATTTTCTCTGTTGTGGGATTTTTTTTCTCAATACTGATTGAACTCTCCTACTCTTATTCTCTCACAGATGGAGAGAACACGTACCGTTTCCTCAACTGAGCAGTAGCCAGAGCCACTAGTGACAGCTCCTACACGGGGCAGAGGTCGAGGCCGAGGCCGTCCCAGAAGCCGAGGCAGGGGCAGGGCTCAACCTAGAGCTCGAGCAGTAGCTCCAGCAGTGGAACCTCAGATAGAGATTGACGACGAGGTTCCAGCCCAGACTGTTCCTGTTGGGCCAGCTCAGGTTCCGGAGGGGTTCATTGCTACCCCAGTACTTCAGGACGCTTTGGTCCATTTGGTGGGCCTTATGGAGAGTGTGGCCCAGACTAACGCATTTTCCATGGAACCAGCAGTCTCTCAGGCTGGAGGAGGAGCCCAGACTCCTACCACTCCCGCTCCGGAGCAGATAGCTCCCCAGTATCAGGCTCCAGCAGCTCAGCCAGTCAGATTAGTTTAGCCGGTTATTGCGGCACAGGTCGGAGATGGGCCAGCTATGTCTTTTGAGACTTTATGGAGATTAGACAGGTTTATCAATATCTTTCCTGTTCACTTCAGTGGTGCTCCTTTAGAGGATCCCCAGGAGTATCTTGACAGCTGTCATGAGGTTCTACGGAACATGGGTATAGTGGAGACCAATGGGGTCGATTTTGCTGCATTTCATATGACTGGTTCCGCCAAGAAATGGTGGAGAGATTACTTGTTGACCAGACCAGCTGGGTCGCCTTCTCTTACTTGGGATCAGTTCTCTCAGCTCTTCATAGAGAAGTTTCTGCCTATCACATCGAGAGAGGAGCGTCACTGTCAGTTTGAGCACCTCCAGCAGGGCAATATGACTGTTACTCAGTATGAGACCCGTTTTGTGGATTTGGCCCGTCATGCTATTCTTCTGCTTCCCACTGAGAGAGAGGGTGAGGAGGTTTATTGATGGACTTGCTCAGCCTATCAAATTGCAGATGGCTAAGGAAACTAGGAGTGAGATTTCTTTTCAGGCAGCTACTAATGTCGCCAGACGAGTCAAGATGGTTCTTACTCAGGCAGGTCAGGGGTCCGACAAGAGGCCTCGTCATTCCGGTGAGTTCAGCGGTGCCTCACCTAGAGGCAGGAGTACTTTTGGTGGAGGCCATCCTTCCATGCCGTTTCATTCAGCGCTTCAAGCATCTCACGGTGCCTCAAGTGGTCGTGGCCCTGAGATACATTATTTCGACCGGCTAGCCTACAGTGCACCACCAGCTCCTATTAGTGCACCTCCACTCCAGAGTTATCAGGGGGGTTATTCAGGATGACATGGTCAGTTTTAGGGGCAGCAGTCATAGCAGCCAAAGTTATGTTATACTTATGGTGATTCGAGGCACATTGCTAGATTTTGCCCTCAGGCAACGGGCAGCTCACAGCATCAGAGTTCTCGTGCCATGGTTCCGGCACCAGTTGCTGCACTACCTGCTCAACCAGCTAGAGGCAGGGGTCAGGCAGCCAGAGGTAGAGGCCAGACTGTTAGAGGTGGAGGTCAGGCCGTTAAAGGTAGAGACCAGCCAACTAGAGGTCATCCCAGGGATGTAGTTCAGGGTGGTAGGCCCCAGCCCCGGTGCTATGCTTTCCCAGCTAGGCCTGAGACTGAGTCATCTGACGCTGTTATCACAGGTATCTTTTCAGTTTGCAGTAGAGATGCTTCAGTTCTATTTGATCCGGGATCTACTTACTCATTTGTGTCTTCCTATTTTGCTTCCTATTTGATTGTGCCCCGTGATTCTTTGAGTGCTCCTGTGTATGTGTCCACACCAGTGGGAGATGCTATTGTTGTAGATCGTGTTTATCATTCGTGGGTGGTCACCATTAGGAGTCTTGAGACTAGTGTAGATCTTCTACTTCTCGGCATGGTTGATTTTGATGTCATACTAGGCATGGATTGGCTGTCACCTTATCATGCTATATTAGATTGTCACGCCAAGACGGTGACCTTAGCCTTGCAGGGGTTACCTCAATTAGAGTGGAGAGGGAATCTTGGCCATTCTGCCAGCAGGGTTATCTCTTATGTGAAGGCTCGGCATCTGGTCGAGAAGGGGTGTCTAGCTTATTTTGCTTATGTCCGTGATTCTAGTGCGGAGGTTCCTTCCATAGATTCGGTGCCGGTTGTTCGTGAGTTTCCAAAGGTGTTTCCTGCAGACCTACCGGGGATGCCACCCGATAGGGATATTGATTTCTACATTGATTTGGCTCCGGGCACTCAGCCTATTTCCATTCCGCAATATCGCATGGCCCCGCCAGAGTTGAAAGAATTGAAGGAGCAGTTGCAGGATTTGCTTGATAA
This sequence comes from Nicotiana tabacum, assembly GCF_000715075.1. Taxonomy (NCBI): domain Eukaryota; kingdom Viridiplantae; phylum Streptophyta; class Magnoliopsida; order Solanales; family Solanaceae; genus Nicotiana; species Nicotiana tabacum. Next base: position 19,250,974 of record NC_134093.1, on the reverse strand, counting down.
GGGCTTCATTAGACCTAGTGTCACGCCCTTAGGTGCACCTGTGTTGTTTGTGAAGAAGAAAGATGGATCGATGAGGATATGTATAGATTATCGGCAGTTAAACAAAGTCACCATCAAGAATAAATATCCATTGCTGAGGAATGATGATTTATTTGATTAGCTTCAGGGTGCCGAGGTGTTTTCAAAGATTGATTTGAGATCTGGCTACCATCAGTTGAGGATTAGGGCATCCGATATTCCT